>NC_138790.1:13977460-14361107 GCF_965178545.1 Coloeus monedula
AAAGAAAAGTATTAATTTTTCAGTGAAGCTTTTCTAAATTCACTTTCTGTCACCTCTGAGAATAAAGTCAGAAGAGAGGTGTTAAGTGATACCAGTTTAACATCTATGTTTTGTTGCCCTTACAGATTCGTTACTTCACACATCACAGTGTGAAGTACTTTTGGAATGATTCAGTTCAAAGTTTTGATGTTGTACGGTAAGAAATCCTTTTTTCTTATACGTTGTGCTTCAAACTGCATTTAAAAAAAAAAATACAATAGCATGCCTAAGAATATGCTGAAAATTGGTGTTATTTCCTGACCAGCTATTTTAGCTCTTTGAGTCTTTGTTTGAACCACAGTGAGTGCAGGGTGATTTTAACTCGGTGTGAATTTGGAAAGAAGGTGTTTGTTTAATCTGCCTTTATCAAGCGTGTAGGGCAACAGGCTGCATGCCTCTGCAGGCTTTTTGCCTTTTCTTGAAGTGTTATTTGAGAATCAGAGCACCCGTTCATAGACAGTAGTACTGCTTCTATAAACACTCAAAAACTTTGCTTATGATGGAATAACTTATGTTTTTTGTGTTGCTGAGCTAGACCCATAAGGAGTATCTAGGAAGAAGGGGAATTCAGCAAATACTGTTTTTGCTCATCTTTGTGTGGGTCTGCTGCTATGTTTTAGTGCAGTTGAGCTGGATCTGATCCATCTTTTGTTACTCTTTAGTAACAAAAACAGGTCTATTGCACTGATAAAAAAGGTCTTTTAGTGGGCAGTACTAGCTTGTGATGCACTGTATTTTCTCTTATCCAGCAGCACTGTTGCATGATGTTAGTGTTGAAGAAGAGTTTTTCTTTCTGTGATAAGGCCTTCTCATAGTGCCACAAGTTAAATGAGCACAGGCTTGTCCACTTTTGGCAACTGCACATTAAAATGATAATTCAGATCAGAAATATAACCTCTTTTAAACTTAAATCAGTGTTCACTGCATTGAACCATCATGTGGAGAAGTTCAAGCATTACATACAGAAAAAATTCATGACTGTGGCTGAAGGAAAGCAAAACAGCCAAAATTTCTCTTAGAAGAAACATACTTTGCCAGTGTTGTTTTTTCCAAAAAAAGTGTGTGCAAATAATATGGAAAGTTATCAGCAATGAAAACAATTTAAGGAAATTATTATAACACAAGCAATTACAAAACTGAACAGTCTTCATCTGGGAGGGTGGAAATGTCTCAGTTCTTGAGTAAATCAATAAAAGCTTTGTATGCATTTTTTTTGCTAAGCCTCCCATGAAACACAGTTGTGTGGGTAGCGACACTTGTCATTTTGCGTTGAGGGCTCCTGTTTTCATGCCTATAGTGCTCCTAGTTTAAACTGTTCAAAGGGAATAGTTCCCACAGCTGAGATTAAGAAACTGTATTTGTATGTTAAGAACAGGTATTGGGAAAAAATCATACTACTCCATGTGTTTAGAAAAAAGTGTTGTTCCTCAGCATTAAAGCAGTGACTTGAAACTTGGCATTCGTGGCTGTTTGACTGTGCCTTTTGATGTTCTTCTGATAACTCAGCCAATTTGTAAGCCCTGGAAAAATCTCAGATATGCCTGTGAAGTTATGTGAGCATTTATTCAATCACATTCTTGCTGATAAGCCAAACTTTCATTTGTTTGATGTATTAGCCATGACTGAGCCTGGCCACTTGTTTAGTCAGGTACAGTAGCTGAGCTGGACATGATTATTTAGCTATTGAATAATAAAGAGGAGAAAGAACTGGATCCGAGACATACTGGATACTGTTAGAGCACTAAGTCACTTTTCCACAAGGTCAGATAAAAATGCCAGCTTGTTACAACTTCTCTCTAAAGGAGTGGTTGTGTAGTGAAGTACTAGATACCATGTGCAAAGTAGTATCTGAGCTTGTGAATGATAAATGTTCTGAAGTCTTAAAAAATTTCCTTTTCCAAGATATGTTTTCTTATTCTGCTCTTCAGTTTGTATATATAAACCAAAAATTGATATCACCTAATAACATGGTAGAGAATCAAGTTAATATTTGTAAAGAGAGAGTCTGTGAGACAGAAGGCTTTATAGTAAAACCCTTAAGGCAGGCAGCACGCCTGTAGTTGTGGTCTAAGCACAACACTGCAGCATGAGGAACATTCACTTTGGGCAGCTGGTTACGCAAGTACCCAGAGACAGAACAGTTTGATCACATAATGAAAGGCTTAGCATGACACAGAAGGGAGGCAAATTAAGATTTCTTGGGCAACTAATTCAGTTATGAGAGCTTGAGTTTCATATCATTGTTCTTTTTATATTACCATAATATTAAGATCACCATTTTAAACACAGGAAATGCACGTGTAATTGTTCTTGGACTAAGTCAGACTTGGTCACATAGCCAAAGAGGATGCAACTCTGACCTTGGATGTCTGTTTTGTTTTAGCTACTGTCAACTGAATTTCTGAGTGGGTTGATGAGTGCTTTATATAATAAATGCTGCACACAGGGATTTTTTTTTTTATTATTATTAATGCCCTGGGAATTCAGTCTGTAGCAGACTGAATTAAAAAAAAAAAAGCAGAGAACGTCCTGCTAGAAGCTCTGTCTTTACATAGACATTGCACACATAGGTATGCATATTTGTGTATAAAGCACTTAAATTTAGGGACCCTCCTTAAATCCAGTTACATTTCTTTTCCTGCAGGAAAAGAAAGATTTTTTTTTTTGTGATAGTGGGAGGAAAGACACAGCTATTAACAGAGTTTTGTGTATTTTTAAATCTAAGATAGTATTTTTACAATCCTTGAACTTAAAAAGTTTTAGGGAAACTTTGTAAACCTAGGGCCAGGTTGGCACATAATTTTTGTCTTCTGTTCTTGTACATGCAGTTGGTGGAAATGTGATCCTGGCTTTGCAGTAGTGAGGATTTTTAAAGCTTTCCTTGTGTTACAGAGAATGGAAGTAATTGTTACTAAATATGCACAGTAAAGAGTTGGGTGGTTTTTTTTCTTTCTACTGGGATGACTCTGAATCATTTTTGATAGATAACTTAATAGATATCCAATATAAAAAAGATTTGTGTGGAATAGTGCTGGTTTTGTCAGGGCATCTGTGAAAGCCTTTTGGAAGGTGATGATATTTTCCTGTGCTTCCACAGTATGTCCATAAGAAAATGCCTGGATATTGGGCAGCATACATCTGATTTACAGAGTTTCGTAGTTAACACAATCCCATAGCTGGAAACATAATGGTGTTTCAGGTGCTTCTGCATGTCTGCAGATTTCCTGAAGCACAGCATTGGCTTTCACAGCAAGTGGAGAAGTCCTGTGAAAATCAGCCTTCTGGTGATAAGAAAGAACTGAAAATACAGAATGTATTTTTCCTAGTCATGAATAACACTGTGATAGTAAGATGCTGCAAAATAGCTGTGGTATAGATTTATTTAATAAATTGATTAATAATTATTTCTAAAATACTTCCATTGCTACTTAGAGTCAGATAAAGATAATTTGAAGAAATGTGAATCCATATTGATTTCGTATAATGTTTTATAAAACTTGCTCACTTTTTAGAGACCTTTGAATACTGGTTATGCTAGTATTCTACTTAATTTTTTAAGTGTCTCCATTTTGATTGAAATAGGTATGACTATCCTACAGAGTAAGATATATCAACAAGAAGTCTGCTTTTAATGTCTGCATCTGGTATCTGCAGTTGTTGTGTAAAACAGTGTGTGTCTCTTCACAAAGACCTAGCTCTTTTGAGTCACTGAAAACTTAATTTTAAATATCGGGTTTCTTAAATAACTTACTGATTTTTCCTTTACTTAGAGGTCTAGATGAATCTACCTTCTGCTCTGCAATTCATAACGAACACAGCACAGGACTGACAAAGGGAATGCATGATTACAGGTAATATTGCAGTAGTATTTAAAGGGAAGAATTGTTTATGTTTCATTACCTGTGCTCAGAGTGTTAAAAAGCCCAGAAGACAATGGAGTGATCAGTGTCTGTTTTTTTTGAAAATAAGACCTTCATACAGGTTCAAATGTGGAAGGATCTGCTTGCTCATCAATTCATCTTCTGGCAATTTGTGTGTTTTTCTACGATAAAAACCTTCCCCTCAGATAATTTTAAGGGCTTTTTCATGTCACTGTCATTTAATCAGCTCAGATCCCATCAGAGCTTGGTTTCTTGCTCCCCCTTTCATGATTTGCCTTTTTTCATTGTAAGAATAAAACTAAGATACAGGACCTTGAAAACAGTGTTTTACTGCAGGGTAAGAGTTAACACTTGTTTAGGCTTAAGTTAATGAGAATTACATACTGGCTTTCAGAATGACATATTTAATAACATTGGACCCATACAGAGTTTACAGGGAAATCTTGTTATGAAAGAACCTAAAAATAAGGTACAGTTTAGATTGAAGTATAAAATGATTATCTTTGTATTGGAACATCTCACTAGGTAAATGTTTTCTGAAAAGCACTTTTTGAAACTATGATAAATAAGAAGAGAGTCGCAGATTTAAGGACATGTTATACTTTATCATATTAGTGGAATTACTTTGACATCAGTAAGACTCCTAATAAAAATCTTAACTTTTTTTTGGTATTTTTCTTTTTTAATGCAGGAAAGCATTCTATGGAGTAAATGAAATTGCTGTGAAAGTGCCTTCCATTTTTAAGCTTCTGGTTAAGGAGGTAAAATCTTCTCTTTAACAAATTAAAGACAAAAGGTATATCATTGAAAGTTGCTTCAAGTGCAATTGGAAACCCCCTAGAGCCCAGCATTGTAAGACAAAATCATATGGACAATTTTTTTGAGCTGTCCAGCTCTCCTTAGAGCTAAGGATCAAAGAAGCCCCAGCTACAAGCTCTCCCGAGTTCACCGCCTGGTGCCTTAGTAAGGACATTAGAAAACATGTCAGAATTCTTTGAAAGGCTCAGCATCTTATTTATTTTTTGTAGTTAATTTAAAACATGAAATTACTGTGTTCTCCATGAGGAACTCAGGGATTATATATTACAACATATGCAGCAAATCAAATGTGGTGTTGTATATACTTCTGTTGGATTTGTTCCATTTTCCTTGTATTAGGTGGATTTCAATACCTGGTTTGTTATAATAGTGCACAGTGAACTTTTGGACAAAGAAACTCTCTAATCTGATCAAGCTGAGTAAGAACTGAAGGTGGCAGGGCATTTATTAAGAAGAAATAGAAAATAACATCCCAGTTGGTTTAAGAATTGTCACTTAAGGTGCATGCAATATTCCCATTTCCTTGTTTTGAGGTGTAGTCTTCAAAGTCTGTATTTGTGTATTATTTTAGTGAGAACTGTGCTTTTGAGGGGCTGAAGAAGTAGTGAAAAAAAAGGATCATTTTGGCAAACCAGACAAAAATTATATATAAGGAACTGAAACTGTCTCCTCCCTGGAGGAGGAGAAGTTCAGCTTTGTTCTGATGGAGAACGCATGTGACCTTTTGGTTTAACTTGAATGTTCTGTCACTCTTCTAGGTTCTCAACCCTTTTTACATTTTCCAGTTGTTCAGTGTGATACTGTGGATCACTGATGAGTATCACTACTATGCATTAGCAATTGTGATTATGTCTGTAATATCCATTGTTAGCTCACTCTACACCATTAGAAAGGTAAGCTCAAAGAAAATAGAGGCATCTTTTTGGTTTCTTACTGATTGCCTTATTTTGTTGCGAAATTGCCTACAAATCTTTAAGAATTTTCCAGAGCTATACAGGTAGAATATTGTTATGCATTTTGCCTCTTGGAGCTGAAAGATTTATAGTTTTCTTTGAGACCTTTGCAGACAATAGGTTGGCCTCAGATAACAGAAACACTACCTTGCTTAAATAAAACCCGGACACAAGTTTATGTACCAAGTTTTATTGACAGTAGTGATTCCATCTTGCATTGTTTCCTTGTTTGAAAAGGCCCTACAGAATTGAGCACCAGTGAAATGTGTGGATTGTTAAATTGGTGATTCGATTTTCTCTGTAGATTTAGCTAATGGAAATCAAAGTAGTAATTATCCTTAAATTGCAATCGCTGAATTCAGACCAGAGCCAAAAAAACCCAAACAACTTTTACCTAAATTCAAGTTCATACAATCACTGCAGCTTTTACCTTTTTATGTTAATGACCAAATGATTTTATAAGATTTTGCATGACAGTGCATATTTGCTTCCAGAATGCTGTTAAAAATAGGAGCCTGTACAGGTTGATGCACTCAAACTTTATTTGCCCATAAGTTTTCTAAACTGTGTTCAAGTGAATGTTTTGAGTAGCATTTTGTTGTTAAAGAACATTAGTAGAGAACCTCATCACTTTTAACTGTGGAGCTAGAATGTGCATTTAGAAGAAGATAAGCTGTGCTTTTGAATAATGAACTTTTCTCCCCTTTGCAGCAATATGTTATGTTACATGACATGGTAGCAGCTCACAGCATTGTAAGGGTCTCTGTCTGCAGAGGAAACCAAGGTAAATTTCACTGGTGGCTTGGAAGGTTGAATTTAAATTGTTCATGAAGTGTGAGTGTAAAGTGGTTCTGCATCTGTTCTTGAAATGCTTGCATTCCTTAGCAAAATTGCATGGGAAAAGGAGTTCAAAGTGGGATTTAGTGTAATGTTTTCGGGGTTAGTCTTCTAGATGGTATTTTCAGTGAGTGTCAGGTTTGTTCTAGATTAGGTGCTTGTCCTTTTGCTGTTTCTCGTTCTCTACCATTCCACTTATGTAATTGTCATTCTAGTTTTTTTCTTGACTTAAAGATGTGCATGTGTTGGGTCTCCATTACAATTTATTAGCCAACAAGGACTGCAAGATGATTTCTGAACTTCTGCTGATTTGGATACCACAGCAGTTAAAGGTGTGGTATCCAAAAGGTTGTGATGCATGGTATTGTTTTTTAAGACATATATTTCTGTTGGACTCATGTCTTTATACTGAAGTTATACTGTAGCTAATTGTTAATATCTTTTGTATAAGCTTGATTCCTTTCATTTGTCATGATGAACTCTATCTGTGTGCTCTGGAGTTTAGTTTAATCTGTGGTGGAATTGGAGCAAATCAATGGCTTTTTCTGTATATTTTTAAAATCACTTCATGCCATTAATGAAATGAAGTACAGTCTTATTTGTCACCACCTGGATCTTGGATGTGAGGATCTTTATCAGGTGTTGTAGGTGGTGGCTGTTTTCAAGTAAACTTGTTTGTGTTTTATTATTCAGAAATAGAAGAAATCCTTTCCACCGACCTCGTGCCTGGAGATACCATGTTGATTCCATCCAATGGGACAATTATGCCCTGTGATGCAGTACTGCTCAGTGGGACTTGCATTGTAAATGAAAGTATGCTAACAGGTAAACTTGATACACAGTGCTGCATGGCTAAATGTATTAGTTTATACAAAATAAGTGTGGCTTCTTACTTGAAGTATGTTTTAGCAGAAGTGGATATGTTTATTTTGTTTGAAAATTAGACATGTTCCTAAGAACTTATATACTTGTGTCCTGCTTATCTGCAACAGCTACCCCGATACTGCTTGGAAACTTCAAAAATGAATGATGGTTTCTTGTTAAAAAGATTTCTCCTTGATAGTTTGTCTTTCTGCCTCTTGACTTGGTGTTCTCAGTGCAGACAGAGTTCTGAAGCCTGCTTCTTCAGAAAATTTTTGCCCAAACTTTTTAGCTTCTTCCAAAAATGAAGGTAGTGAGTAGAATGTTCTACTGTATTTAAAACCACAAATTATTATCTCAACTTGTGCCTGCATACTCTGAAATCAGGGATCTGATGTATTTAAAGGACAGCTTCAGTGACTAGAATGGACTTTTTGTTACTCTTAGGATAATCTGTCCAAATTGACAGCCTTTAGAAGATTGTAGTTCAGAGATTGTGTTCTGTCATATTCAGTTTTTTTGAATATACTTGATCCTCTTGCTGCTGCTAGCAACTGATAAAAATTGATTGCAGCCCTAGCTTGAGTGCGCTTGGTCACCAAAGGAGGTGAGAATAATTTTCTTCAGCTTCTAGTTTTTCTGAGTAAAGATGGGGTGATGCTTTTCAGCAAGAGAAGGAAGCTTGTCTTGGTTTTGTTTAATGAACTCTGTTTTACATCTGTGTGATTTGAAGTAAGGCATATAAAAGCTGTATTGGTGAATAAGGAATAGAGTTAAATAGTATTTGGGTAAGGACTCTGCTGAGCTGAGGCTAATAGGTGAGGGACTACCTAATAATATGCTGAAAGGAAGATTACTTCCGTAATTCTGCCTGCATGCTGGTGGAGTGAGATTATATTATTCTACTCACAGTTGTGAATGAAAAAATGTCTGTTTCTTGATCTTGCTTAGAGACTTTCTTTCCTTTAAGGTGAAAGTGTTCCTGTCACAAAGATTAATCTGCCAAATCCTTCGGAATATCCAAAAGCAGTGGGAGATGAGATCTACAGTCCCGAAGTGCACAAGCGGCACACGCTGTTCTGTGGAACCAATGTCATTCAGACCCGGTTCTACACTGGAGAGTTGGTCAAAGCTCTGGTAGTGAGAACAGGTATTGATTGTTGGGTTTATCCCTTGTTAATGTACTACTCCCATTTGTTGGTGTGTGTCAACTGGCTGATGCTGCTAAGCTTGGGTAAAGGAATATACCTCAAATAGCTTGATAAAAAGTCTTAAAACCATAATAAACCGGATGATGGTCTGAAGATTAACAGTTGGTAAGCAAGAAAGTGAATCAGTCTTCAGCATCAATTTAAAACTTACTTGAATAGGTTTTCATGTCCTTTTGATATTGTTTTATAGTGCATTGGTTGAACTGCATGTGCCTCTTGGAAAAGGTGTGGCATACCATCAGATTGGGTGGGTAGTGGGGAACAGCTATTTTAACAGTCATTCATGCCAAATGTTTATCTTTGCCTATACTTATTTCAAAGTACATAACATTTGCTTAAAAAATGAATTTGATCTGTCTACAGAAATGCTAATTCATGTGTTAGAGATTTGGGGTTAATTAATACAGATATTCTATGAAAACCAATTGTACAGGCCAGTACAATTGTAGGATTCTGCTTTACAAAGATCATCTTAAGCAAATTACCACAAAATAAATGAATGCAAGCTATAATCTAGGTACAATAGAATTAGATAGAAGAAATTGGACTGCATTGATTAGACTCCTACTTAAAGCAAATTTTCCAACAAATAACTTCATCCTAATTAGCTGCTTCTTAACTCTGGTGTATTCTTTTCACCTTCAGTTAGTCTGCTTTAGAAGTAAAAGTTATGATTTTTTGTTTTATTCTCTTTCTTGAGGCTTTTATTAGTCTTATCTTTCAAAGAGATGTTTTCCTTCCCTTGAACACATCTGCCTTTTAATAATATCCATCTCAACTTGTTTTGTTTCTTAAATAAATTTCCTGTGCCCAGCCTGGTGTACATGTACAACAAAGTGAGCCCAAACAGCAACAGAAATGAGCTGCTGAAGGCCTGTTACTTCTGCTCTGCAGGAAGGATAGTACCTTTTTTTTTAAAGTCTGATACCGTGGTCTGTAACTCTTACAAGGAGCATTGCAATTGCTCTCAGCACACTGAGTCTTACTGCCCTGACATTGGAAGTTGGTAAAATGTTCTTTGCCCATGGCAGGTCCGAGTTAGCTCCTGTTGTAAACAGGATGAATTCCGCTCTATGGGCTTTATTCAGGTTTTATGTCTGCACAAACGTGCTTTTCCTGCTGTGGCTATGTATAGAGAGAGGAGCAAACTGATAAAAAATCCTCTATTCTCCTGTCTGGTTTACAGGAACAGTTTTTAGGCAAGTAGGGAATTTCCCTCTCCACAGAACTGGATAGATGTCACAGCACTTGTAGCTTCTTGCTCCTAAGATGTCTGATAGTAAGAACTAAAGTAATTCTCTCACACTGAGATAACAGAAAAAATCCTTTTGTATGAGGGAGGGAAATGCCACAAAATTGAAGGTACTTTAAAATTTAGTCCTTAAAAGATCTAGGAGAACAGAACTCTATATGGTTGTGTGCAGAGGCATGTAGTCCTAATCTTTTTATAAACCAGGATATAAAATTGAGCTGCTGGGACTATACTCATAGTACTCTTCAAGTTAAACCTTTAACTTGACATGTTTGATGTTACAGCTGAAATACATAAAATGTATTCATTTCTTTCCTCCTAAAACTCAGTTGATGGATGTCATTGTAGCTCCTGTTTGTAATTGAAAAGAATTCAAAACTGGTTATTTTGCTTTAGAGAACAGAATTGTCCACTAAAGTTATCTGTACATCCAGTGTGTTCCAAAGACATCCCATGAGGTTTGCATTTATTGTTTTGCTCTATCCTGATGTGCTCTATCCTGTGTAGCTACAGAACCTTCTGCAAAACCATGTGAAAAAAAGTAGAAATAGTTCTGATTTTTTGTTGACCACTATGTTGAATTACAAAACACTCATTGCTAAATTCTCAAATACATACAGACACGGTGAACTTCTCTGAACAGGCCCATGTCTTGTATTCTACAGTAGCAGATTCAAAGCCTGGACGCTTCATGCATTTTCCTCTTGTGATGAGCTCATCCACTTTAAGAGTGATGCCATAGTTGCTCTGTTTTGGTAAAATCCTGTATGCCAAATGTCAGAGTGGAGGACTCAGCCTTTGCAGTGGTGGCTTGCAGACTGAGAAGCTGTCAAGGAGCTGTCACTAATGCCAGAAGACCTGGCATTGATGTTAGGTTGTAGTAATAGACTTTGAAGTCTAAGCAGATGGAAAATGTTTTGAGCACACAAAATTGGGCATTAATGTTGGCCTCTTTAGCCATCGAGGCAAAGGTTCAAGGAGGACGTCGGGATATCTGTTGGTTGTTCAACTGTAAGACCTTTAGAAGGGTAGTCTCCTAGTTTAGTTGTCAAAATGCCATCAAGAGGTAGATTTCTCCAGAAGATGACTCCCTGCATTGCAGATTTTTTGAATCTTTGATTCTGGCTGTCAAGGGCCCTTATGGAGACTTGCCATTTAAGCATGTAATGTTGGATTCTGAATATCTTAATTTTCTTTTTGCAAGGACTGGCTTAATTAGATAATAAATATACCCACTAGCTCTGCACTGTGAGGGACAAAATGCACTACAACAAACTCTGCGAGGCCCAAACCATGTGAGGATTTGCTGCTGCTGCTGAGGAGGGGTTTGTTTGCATCAGCTGCATGTCCTTGCCATAGGAGAGAAGCTCTTAGTAGGATGTGCATGTACATTTTTAAAGCACCTTAATTACAGTATTACAAAACATCTGCTATGGATATTGAGACACAGTTGTAATGAAATTAGTAGCTTGAGGGTTTTATTGAGGTTTTTAATATATTTGAATAGCTTTGCTTTTGTTTATACTTTTAATAACTTAACTCCTTTTTTATTTCTAGGCTTTAGTACTGCTAAAGGACAGCTTGTTCGTTCCATACTGTATCCAAAGCCAACTGATTTTAAGCTCTACAGAGATGCCTATTTGTTTCTCCTGTCTCTGGTGGTGGTGGCAGGCATTGGGTTTCTTTACACAATTGTTAATAGCATCTTAAATGAGGTATGTTTTCATTTCTGGTCCAGAATTGCCTTATTTTAGAAAAGAGTGACCGTGACTTCCATCACACTTAAGATGATGAGAAGCAATTTGATTTAAAGTGAATTTTTTTTTGCTCTGTTTTATATCAGTGAAATGAGACAAGGTTACTGAGAATAAAATTCAGCACAGAAGCAGAATTTGAATATCTTACAGAGAAATTTGAGTTTACCTTGATTTCTCTTGATCCAATTACTAGATTTTTATCTTTGTTATATGTAAGATTACTATCTGACTTATATACAGTTGGAAAAAATAGGATACAGCACATCTAAAACATGCTGCAGGCAAAAAAATCCTTATCAAAAAATAACCTGATAACTGTTAACTTTTTTGGTTTGTTTTTTTTTCCTCTCAAAAAATTCTGCAATATTCAGCTAATGTTTTAAAGTAATATATTTCCAGGGGATAAAGTGCAAATTTGAAGTTATGCATTGTGGATAATTTAGGACTGGATTATTGTGGTTGCTGATGGTGGGTGAAGATTGTGCTAAATTTCTGGGCAATCCAGAACACGCTGTACTGGGGAAAACAGTGTGTGGGTTTTCCTCTTGGTAGCACTTCAGTGGGATAGTGAATCTGTAAGCAGTGAGTTCTTGTTCATTAACTCTGACCTCTGTTGCAGGTTCCAGCTCATACTATCATCATCGAGTCTCTTGACATTATCACTATCACGGTGCCTCCAGCACTCCCTGCTGCTATGACTGCTGGCATTGTTTATGCACAAAGAAGGTTGAAAAAAATTGGCATCTTCTGCATCAGTCCACAAAGGATA
This sequence comes from Coloeus monedula, assembly GCF_965178545.1. Lineage (NCBI taxonomy): Eukaryota > Metazoa > Chordata > Aves > Passeriformes > Corvidae > Coloeus > Coloeus monedula. The sequence goes on from NC_138790.1 coordinate 13,989,840, forward strand.
AATATTTGTGGCCAGCTGAACCTTGTGTGTTTTGATAAGGTTAGGTAAATTTTGAAAACTTGCCACCTGGAGGGGCATTGTCTTAGAAAAGGGAGTTTGTGTAGGCAAAAAAAGGAAAACGCATTACTTTTCATATAAGTTAGAACATTTGTGATCTGTTAGCTTCCAGATATTCAGTGTTTACCATCTGTTAAGTCTCTTAATTTAATCTTCTCTAAAATGTTGTAATAGAGCTTCTTTCTTACCTTAAGACTTCCAAGTCCCATCTTAACTGCTGGCACGTCAGAAATGTGAGAGTAGAGGCTTACTAACAGGTTTATTTAGAACACAAGCTTCTGAAGAACTCAGTGTGGAGTCAGACTTTTTCTCATTTTTACTCATTTCAATGAAAAGCTGAGTGAGCATATTTTGTTAATGTTCCTCAACGAAACATGAGTGAAAGAGTAATGCTGCTAGACAGAATTCTTTGCTGTTGGCTGCTTCCTAGATAAAATTTATTCTCCTCCTTATACTTATTATTTGAGATAAAATCTGATACTAAATGTATTATTTCATTTGTAAATACATTTCAGTTACTGTTGTAACTATGTAAGATAGTGCTAATGGTTTAGTCCCTGTTTTCCATTGTCCCCAGTCCCTGGATATTGAGATGATGTATACTGATGATTAAACAGACCCTTAAAATCTTTGGATTTTAATTTGTCCTGTCTCTAGTGAGGGGCATGACTGCTTTGAAGTTTTTTGAAGTTATTTAACAGGCTTGGAACTTAGTTACTAGCAAAAAGCAAGTATTACACTGTATTTTCTGTCCCGTAGTCTTGATTTGTATGTGAAAATGAAAGAAAATATATTGTTCAAGTGCAATTAGCTTAAATAGCTGCTAATTTTTGCTTTGCCTGAAGATAATTTATTTCTGAAGGCTTTTTCTTCATGCCATGCCCCTTGGTCTCTTTGCAGACTGGCACACTTACTGAGGATGGCTTGGATCTTTGGGGAATTCAGCGGGTGGAAAATGCTCGGTAAGGATGAGCTCAGAGCTGATAGTAAATATGATACTCAGTTGTAGTGTAACAGCTTCAGCAGAATAGAATAGAAAATTCAGTGTGAGCTCATATATGTTTACATTTCTGTAATGAGCTGTAGGAGTGCCACTTAAACTGTGGTTTAGGTGTAGTGCAAGTTACAACTCCCCAGCAAAGCTGAGGTAGAATTTTATTTGTTAGAGTCTGAGACCTCATTAGGGTCATACTGCAAAACTGTTGCAGATACTGTTGCATGTTTCTTTAATCCTGTCCTCCTAAGCGATGACTTTTCAGGCTGCTAAAATGAATTATCTTAGTAGCTGAATTAGCTAATTAAGTTAAGTACAAAGTGATAAGAGGGCTTTGTATGAGACATCAAACTAGACAGGGAATGAACACTCAGTGTTTGAAGGAAGAAGAAGTTGTCATGGTTTTTGAAGATTCCAGTCCAGAGTCCTAATTTGTTTTCTGTGATGTGTGAAAATACAAGTGAAGGGACTTGTGCAGTCAATTTTCTTCTGTTAATCTAAACAAACCTTTTGAAATGGCTCATAATAAATAATTACAGTGCTAAGTATGTTATTACTTCATTGTTTCAGTTTCCTTTTGCCGGAAGAGAGGGCTTGCAGTGAGAGCTTGCTGAAGTCAGAGTTTGTTGCTTGCATGGCAACTTGTCATTCCCTTACAAAAATTGAAGGGGTACTTTCTGGGGATCCGCTTGATTTGAAGATGTTTGAAGCAATAGGATGGGTAAGTGCTGGTTTTTTCCCTGAAAATTGCATTATGAACAAGTCAAAGTTAATGTATAAATTAGTTGATTTTTTTTTAAATACAGATTTTAGAAGAAGCAACTGAAGAGGAAACAGCCCTTCATAATCGAATCATGCCGACAGTGGTTCGACCCTCAAAACAACTGTCCCCAGAATCCAAGCAAGCAACAGATCAAGAAATGGTATAAAAACTCAAAACAATTGATTTAAAGAAACACATTTTACTGTATGCTGTGGTTCTGGCTGATAAAACTGAAACAGTATCAGAACTGGGAGGGTTTTGATGGCAAAGACACAACAAGCATGTTTAAACCGTTGTTGAAGGTAGTGGTTCAGTATATGCCACTTTCAAGGTGAGCAAACAGTGTCAGCATTATTACCTTTACAGACTGGTTATAAAGTACAGAAACGCTTTTTGAGCTTACACCTTTTAATATTGGTGTTGTTACCAAATTCCTGCTGTGTTAATGAGGTGCTTAGGTGTGCTCACCTTGCAGTTTCAATTAAAACAATCATTTGTTAACGTCACTGTGTGGTGTGGAATTCTGCCACTGCTGTACCTTAGAGATATATTAAGTGCTGAGTAAAAAAACAAAATGTACTTAGCAGATTTAAAAGTTCTTTCTAGCTGTATTTTGAAGTATTTTTAAATATTTCACGAAGGGAAATTTTAAGCATGTGAATGTATATCCAGATTATCACAGGGTAGTGGGAGAGTATAACAGGTCAGCTCATCTGTATGAGTCATATTTTGTAGTACATAAAAGTGTCTTTCTTTTGTTCAGAGCTCAGTGTCACGTGCACAGCAGCAATTACTTTGCAGTAGTTGACATCTGAACATTCTTGAAACTTACTACATGATTTTTTTGGGGGATATACTTAATCGTGGCCTCATTCTGAAACGCCATTGTACTTTAGTCTTTTACAAAGGCTAAACAGATGGTTTGGACTATGAAGGGTCTTGCAAATTCTAATAAAGAAATCAAGCTCTGCAGTTCTACTGTGTCTCACTTAAAGTAAAGGATATTAAACAGATGCAGTATATTTATATTTAGCTTTTATGAAGTCCATTGAAAATACAATATGACTTGATACCAAGAATGCTGTGCAGGTTCATTTACTGATTTATGTTGAAATAATTTGTAGCTGAAGAAATACTTAAAATTGATATTTAGGGTGACTGTATTTTTTTTTTTTTTTCAGGAATTGTTTGAGCTGTCGGTAAGTACACTTTTCCATTAGGAACATACCTATTTTTCTTAAGATGTATGTGGATGTAACCCTTTTCTTCCTTCCTTCCTGTGTGACACAGACTGGGTATGAAATTGGAATTGTGCGCCAGTTTCCGTTTTCCTCGGTGTTGCAGCGCATGTGTGTAATAGCCAGGGTTCTAGGGGAAAAGAGAATGGATGCTTACATGAAAGGTGCCCCAGAAGTGATTGCCAGCTTGTGTAAGCAGGAAACAGGTAAAGGGGCAAACTATTTTTATTTATTCTATAGCTCAGTTGAAAGATGAATATTTTAATAACTCTAAACTTGATCTTTCTAAAGTTCCTGTTGACTTCGAGCATGTCCTGGAAGAATATACTAAGCAGGGCTTCCGAGTTATTGCTCTTGCTCACAGAAAACTGGAGTCTAAGCTTACGTGGCACAAAGTCCAGACTATTAGCAGGTAAGAGTGACTTCACTTTTTTAATAAGTAACAGGCTTTAAAAGCTGCATGCTTTGAATTAATATGTAATGTGTATTTTTGTTTAAATCAATTACTACTCATGTTTAGCTTTCTTCTGTCTTGACATACATAGTTCTGTGCATCCTTTAGTTGTGGCCTGGACATTTAAGATAAGGAAGTTTTTTCTGCAATGAAGTGAATTCAGAGGATGAGCTTTAAGCTGGAAATGAACTGGAATATTATTTTCATGGTGTCCAGTTTACACTATTGTGGCAGTAAACCTCATCTGATTTCTTTACTTGCACATACTTATGTCATCTCTGTTTATTAAGGATAATAGCAAGTAGGTGAAATCCTCCTGTGCATGTTTGATGCAGTTTCTTTGTCTTCTAAAGGCAGCATGTCCATTTTCACATTGCAGAGCTTGTCAGAGGTTTGGGAGGTAGAAAGGTTTCTTCCTTCAAAGAGTAGTATCTCCTGTTAGTTATTTTTCAGCTGAGCCTAGTTTTGTGAATAATGTAATCTTTCCCACAGTGTTTGAATGTGTAGCATAGCTATGAAAATGCCAGCTTTGACTGTGTTCTTTTGTATCAGCCCTGTGTACAAGGTGAACATTTGGCAAAGCAGAGAAATGAGTTTTCCAGTTTCAGGTGTGAAAATTTACAGTAGCAGTAGCCAAGACCTGTAAATACGCCGACGTTTTTATGTAAACCAAAGTTAATTAGTTTCTCTGTTTAATTAGGTAGTGCCTGTTAATCTTGCATGCCTTTGTAACATAATGTGGTGGCTTTTATGTTAAGGTTCAGCTAATTTGGAAAACAAAGATGTACACTCTAAACATATCTTAATATTTGGCCTGTGAATGCAGTTAGTTTCAGAGCATGTTTTCTAGCTATAACCTTTTTGAGACTATAATTTCCTTTAGAAAGCATTCTTGTGGAAGAAACTGAAAATTGTGCTTGAGAGGAAACAACATTTTCTCACACTGGTTTTCAATTAAAACAAGGGAAATAAGTGTAAATTATTGTGATGGTATCTCTCACATCACTTTTTATAAAGCAAATTACTTCATGGTTAAAAACCCACACATTCCTCTTTAATAAGCAGAAAATCAGGCTTTTAAGGCTTCATCTAATAATTGTAAATCTTATAATCTCTTCCTTGTCTCTTTTTCATCAGAGATGCTATTGAAAGCAACATGGATTTTATGGGGTTAATTATAATGCAAAACAAGTTAAAGCAAGAAACCCCTGCTGTACTTGAAGATTTGCATAAAGCCAACATTCGCACTGTCATGGTTACAGGTTAGCATGTAAACATACTCAAAGGTCAATCTCTTCTTGGTCTTGTTCTGATTATGGTGTATGAAGTCAAATTTTAGGGTCAGTAGGCTTGCACTGTGTTTTTAGCAACAGGGAAGTTTAGAAACTTACGAAAGTATACAGACACTAATTTATTTCTTTTTGGGTGCAAGTTGCTTGGGAAGTCAGAGAAAGCAGAAGAGGCTCTAATTCCACTTCATAGTTTCTGCTCCCTAGCTCTGTGTACAAGCGACTTGATACTGAATTGGAGGATGAAAACCCTTAGAAGTCTTCCAAATTAGGCTAAGTGAAAGTCCTGGTCTAATTTTATGACTGAACTTGCTTTGAGCAGGAGGTTGGACTGGATGTCCTGAGGGTCCCTACCATTTTGATTTATACTATGAAAAGTCACTTTGCATTGGATTTTTTTGGGGAGAATGACTTAGGTCCTTGTAAGTGTGCTAGGTGTCTGTGCTCAGTGTTTTCCATACAATCTGTGTTGGCTTTTTAAATCACAGGTGGTGTGATTTTGGAGTGTTTTGCTAGGCTAGCAATACAACTCTCTGTTTGCATGTTCTGTGACTGTGTGAAAAGCAGTATTTTAAATGGCTGCATGTTTTCTGCCTGATTTTCCATATACACTATGATTTGGTCAATAAGAGATCTTTATGACTCCAAGTAGCGCACAAAATTTCTAGGGTAGGGGATTTACCTGGTAGGCTTTGATTGTTGTCTGTAGGCTTGGTTTGCTCTGAGGTTGTCACTGGTACGTGGGGCAGTCTTCCTTCTAGTTCTAAACTGGCTTTGTTAGCTTTTCTCTTATGGGGAATATCAGTGTATGATTGATTCTTTTCTGACTGAAGCCCTTTTAAATGCAATTGTTTAACAGGGGATAACATGTTAACTGCTATCTCGGTGGCCAGAGACTGTGGAATGATTCTACCTCAGGATAAGGTCATTATTGCTGAAGCACTACCTCCAAAGGATGGGCAGGCTGCCAGGATCAACTGGCATTATGCAGATACCCTCGCAAAATGCACTAGTTCATCACCAGCCATAAACTCAGAGGTAACATGACTATATTATGCCCTTAGAGTGTAAGCAGTTAGTTTTACTGTTCTTTTTATGTTATTCCATTAAATAAATCTTCTGTTAAGTGTCAATTCAGAATTGATATACTAGTTAACTTTCAGATCTTCAAATACCAAAGACTAGTAAAGCAGCTGAGGGAGGTAGTTTTTCAACTGTGATATGACATTTGACATTTCACTTGTGCAGGAGACAGGGCTTTTTCCCAACATTTCAATCTGCTAAGACTGCTCTAGCTGCTTGTAGTTGAAACATTAAACCACATTTTCTTAGTAATAAGTAAGTGTTTTCATTATATGAGGATTTTTCAAGTGACATTCTTACAAACCTTCGCTTGTGTGGGATCTGTAGGAATACCCCTCTGAGTATTAGCTTGAAATGGCAAGGTATCTGTGTAATGCATTACAGCTGGAGTATTAAACTACTTTTGATAGGATATTCCAGTTAAATTGGTCCATGAAAGCCTTGAGGATCTCCAGATGACAAAATACCATTTTGCAATGAATGGGAAGTCATTTGCGGTGATTTTGGAGCATTTTCAGGACCTGGTACCCAAGGTGAGCATTTTACTTGAGTATGGGTACTTTCAATGGTGAACAGACTGCCCTGTGAGCATTAAGAACTCTTCTCTCTTCCAGCTCGTGCTGCACGGCACCGTGTTTGCTCGCATGGCGCCTGATCAGAAAACGCAGTTGGTGGAAGCTTTACAAAATGTAGAGTAAGTATTTGCTTAAGCATAGAAAGCGAGAGGGTTGACTGTGTTTGGTGTGATAGGAGACAAAAATTATGCATGCTGCTAGCTGTTGTGCCTGAAGAAAAAGGTTGGGCTGATGGAACTTCCTTGTGTTGGTAGATCAGCCTATTAGCTGATCCAACAGAATGAGAGTAGTACCATCTGCTGGCTAGTTGTGAAAGTTGCAGACTTTTCATGAAGTTTTAAATGAGGAATATGTGCGTAAAGTGACTAACATATTTTTTTAATGCAGTTGCTTGGTTTATGAAACAAACTCATCAAATGTCTTCTGTGTATTACCAGAAGTATTATCAGGATGATTTCTGTTCACATTGATCAATATGTGACTTGGTGTCAGGCCTTGCAGCTCTACAAGATACTACAGAAGTGTCATTGCCTAGAGCAAAGGTTCTGTTCTTTAGGCCACCTTGTCTGATAGAGAGCTAATTCACCATTATTGCTCTGATGGACATGTCAGTCGTGTTACTTTTCTGTCTACTTCCTTATATGTATAACAGCAACAGTAATTGATTTCAGCATTAATGATCACACATAATGTTATGCAAACCCTGAATAACTCAAAGCAATACAGAAGTAATTAATGAAATAAGCTAAATGGCCTGTGGTTGGAGAGTGGTCCGGAATGCTGATGTCTGTTTGGTTTTTATAGTTACTATGTGGGCATGTGTGGAGATGGAGCAAATGACTGTGGGGTAAGTATATTTTTATTTTCCATACAGAACTGTTCAGTTAAATTGTACAGCTGAAAGCAAGTCCTAAAATGGTCTCTATTTCAATGTTCCCTGGCAGGCACTAAAGAGGGCACATGGTGGTATATCTCTGTCTGAACTTGAGGCTTCTGTGGCATCACCATTCACTTCCAGGACACCCAGTATTTCCTGTGTGCCAAAGCTGATCAGGTAATGCCACTGACCGTGAACTTCAGTGTGTCTGTGTAACTCATTTTGCATGCTCTATTTTAGTATACATTTGATGTTGTAAGAAACCAGTGTGAATTACAGAACAATCCATACATTTATAGTGGTTCTGTTTCTGTACTGAAGGTACTCTGAGCATAACCCTGCCATAGCATGATTTACTATTTTGTTATAAAATCCTTTGTCCATGTAAAGTTAATTTTTCAAAGCATGACCAAGCTTCTACACTTTAGTCTTTAATTTTGTCATAGTGACTTTGCTAGTTTCCATAAAGGCTGTTATAATTGCAAGCAGTAAAAATCTTCAGGTGATTGCTCAGCACCATACAAAGTAGAAGACAATTTCTAAACAGGTTTTGACCAATTTTTTACTCTTGAATTGGAAGTTAGGTAATCATTTTTGGATAAAGGTCAGCCAAAGAAGAATCTGGGGATCTGTGGGGTACTAATGAAGTAATGCATTATCAGAAACATTTCTGAAGTCAGCAGCTCTGTGGCTGACTCTGTGTTCATTCAATCATGCAGTAAACTAATGCTTCATAGATGTTTTTGTAGAAAAACCTCCATTTTAAAACCTCTGTTAGAAAGCCACACGAAGTCCAAAGAGGACTGAAGTTAGGTGGTGGCTGAGTTTAGAAGGCATGCCCACAATTTTGATGTTGGTGGAAGTGTGTCATTCTGACTCCTGTTTCTCTCTCTGTCTGCAGCCTAATGTCCCTCAAAGGGTTTTCTGGTGTGTTTAATTGCAGCTAATGTTTTGGTAGGCAGAACTGAACTGCTTGCACAGAAAGCTTTGTAGTTACATGATTGCATCTATTTTGACAGGGAAGGCCGTGCTGCTTTAATAACTTCCTTCTGTGTGTTTAAATTCATGGCATTATACAGCATCATCCAGTACATCACTGTTACTTTGCTGTATTCTGTAAGTATTCTCTAAATACTTTTGCAGTGTCAGCACAATTTAGAAATTTGAAAGTTGATAGATATTTAATGCAAATTGTTGCAAGTCCCTTTGAGTACAACACATGCATTCAAAAATACATTTAGACTAAAAATATTGTTAGTATTTTGGGGTTTTTTATATTAACTGTACAAAATACATGGTAGTATCTATTTAGAAAAGACAATAACCAATGGCTGTGAAAAGAAAGTCTCTACAGTGGGAAGTCCAGATAAGCATATAAACAAAGCAAAAATACAAATTTCAATTATGTAAAAACTTTCAGCAGTTTGAAATAGCCTAACATTTTTTAAAGGGCAATGCATTCCTTTTATGTTAGAATTGAAAGAAGTTGGAAGTACTGATTTGGGGGGGGTAGGGGTGTGAAGCAAAGTGGAGTATTTCCTGTTAATATGATTGGATTCATAATAATGGCATATGGTAGAAATCTTGTATTTTAGTTTGCATTCTGAGTCAGTTAAAGGTGCAGAGTATTAAAGGACCTTTGAGGTGGAAATTTTGACAGCTGTATGAGTACCTAGTGAGGCTATGGTGTTTAAAGAACTGTGGGCCTAAGATGCTATTGCATTGGTGTATAAGATTCAATAATGTAATTTTGATTACAAACAAATTTCAATTACAAATAGCTTATCCATCTTGAAATTGTTTCATACCATGATACTTCAGGAATTGTTCTGTGAATTGTAGAGTATTGAGGGTTCCTGCAGGTAAAGGAAGCCAGTTTGACAGGACACTGTCTTGTTTATAGAGTGAAATTCAAAGAATTAATGCCATAAGAGTATCACTGTAAATTTTTTGGGGTGTGAAGAAATTACCAATGTTTCAGTTGTGATTTCTCTCTAGATCCTGAGCAATTTGGGAGATTTCCAGTTTCTCTTCATTGATTTGGCAATCATTTTGGTGGTTGTCTTCACTAGTAAGTATTGTACTGAATTACTATTGCTGGCTTCTGTGAACCACTTTTTGCTTGGTCAGATTTTCTTCAATACCTAATTACATGTGGTTTTGAGAAAACACTGTGACATACAGTGAAGATGTTATGACTATTACCTCTGTGCATTAAGAAACCCAAACTACCACTGTGTATTGAATTAAACTCATATGAAATTTGTGAAGTGTCCTCATACAAGAAGCAGGACATGGGCACGATCTTGGGCAATTAAGTCTTCACAGTACAGGAAGCTGGTTTTGGAATCAAAACAGGAGTTATTGCAATATCTTGCTCAAATGTTGTGATTCCTTTCATTCTTACTTTGAACTTCTGTCCACAAAATGTTACATTCAAAGTATTGCCTATTGAAACATTTGATTCCACATATGAGCCTAGCCTTCAATTCACTGGCTAGCAGTAGAATTCTATTTTCAAGTTTTAATAAAAACCTCTTCATTGAAGCAATGGCAGTCCAAAACCAAGGAGGCAAGCTGTAAGTCCTTGTGCTAGACAAAGGGAATTTGGCCAGACACTACTAATTCCTTAAGTCTCATGGCTGCTACTGTCCCCTGCTATGCTGTGCTGCTGGGGAAGCAGCCTGTAGAAGGCACTGTGGCATTGTTTTAGGGCTTTACAATCTTTTCAAGGTAGTTTCACATTTGCAGTTCTGGACTAAATATTAAAGTGATGTCATGAGCAAGACATTCTAATTCCACAGAATGTGAATGGGATAACTCTTGAAAACCATAATGATGTAATGTGTCATTTGTTTTTTGTTCTCTTTGCAGTGAGTCTGAACCCTGCTTGGACAGAGCTTGTTGCACAAAGGCCTCCATCAGGTCTTATCTCAGGTCCACTTCTGTGTTCCGTGTTGTCTCAGATCATCATCTGCCTTGCTTTCCAAACCTTTGGGTTCTTTTGGGTCAAACAGCAGTCCTGGTATGAGCCTTGGACAGCAGACTCTGAGTAAGTGTTTCAGTGGCTCTGTGCAGGGTACAGTAGTAGTTGGAAAGCTATAGGCAATAATTGCTCTCTTCTTTCTTGCCCCCCTTTGGGGACTTTGAAAATAAAGCTTCTGTATGGCAGCTTTTTACTCTGCTGATTTCTTCTGAAAAGCATACTAATATATGGGAGCTACCCAGTGGCTGAAAAGCAAAATTGGGTCAGAGTCAGATGGTTTGGTGTAATGACTCTTCAACTTTGGGACAGATGAGGTAGAAGTTTGAAATTAATGGTTCAGATCTATTTTGTCTCTTTCATATTATAAAGCTTTGTTTTACTGTTAGAGTTACAGTAAATCAAATTCATTTTTTTGAAAATGAAGACGTGTTTTAATTTTTTTTTTTAGATTGCAGTATTTTCTTGCCTGTTTCTGAAGTTTGTCTACAATGACAGTTTTTAAACAGTTAATGTGGAAAATTTACAAACTGGAAGCATAACAGAACTCGAAGCTCTGAAGTCAAAAAAATTGCTATCTCCTTGCCACAGTTTTGTGTTATTTCTTAGTACCTGTAATATGTTCTCAAGTTTAAGCTTTTTTGCTACTGTAGCAATTTGTTCTGTCATTACTTTTGTAAATAAGTGGACCTTATTTGCCTCTTCTCCATAGCTCAGTGTTCAATGCTTTTGTGTTGTAGTGCATGTAATGTGTTGGACACCAAGAACACCAGCTCTGCACACCACGGGAATGAGACTATTCATGATGAACATTACATTAAAAATTATGAAAACACAACTTTGTTTTTTATATCCAGCTTTCAGTACCTCATAGTGGCAATTGTATTTTCTAAAGGAAAGCCCTTTAGACAACCATGCTACAAAAATTGTAAGTCCTTTCTTGGTATATAGAGTTCCAAATAAAACTCCCAAGTGACTGTGCATTTGTTGACAATTCTGTTGTGCTGATTCAGCAGCAGTAGTGTTGCTAGGAGATCATAGTGCAATTATCCTCTGATCATCACAGCTAGAAATAATGAAATACTAAACTGTATGGAGGAATTTGTGTTAATAGTTGCTTTGTTTGTAGAAGTATATGTGTATATACATTTCAAAGTGAGCCAATGAGAAAAACTCAGGCCTTCTGTCTCTTTATGGCTATCAGCACAACTAGTATTGCCAAAATTTGCCTGGAAGGGGTTTAGAGGGTGAAGAGAGGTTGTATCCAGGGAGTGATGAACTCATGATACTTGTTAAAACTGTCTAAAACTCTTGATTGTGAGATGGTCCAATTAAAATTTTTTTTTTCTTCTTTTACAGTTCTGTTTGTTTTATCTGTTATAGTTCTTTATGTCTTCATATTTTTCATCATGTTGCATCCTGTTGAACCTATTGATGGATTTCTTGAGGTGAGAGCCAGCAGATCTGTGGGTGTGTCAGCTTCCTGGGGGAGCTGATGGGTTGCCTTTGGGGCAGGTGTGACCCCTGCAGACCTTTAGCATCATGTCACTGGGTGGAGAGGGAGAATTGATAATGCCGAGTCTGTTTTGGATGTGTGTTTATTTCACATGTGTGTTTCTAACCTCTGGCAACTTGTTTCCACAGCTTGTGTGTGTGCCACCTGAGTGGCGCCTAAGAATTGTCATCATCGTTATTCTAAATGCTGTTGTATCTGTGCTGACGGAGGTAAGAAATCCAAATGGAAAAAATGCTTCTAAGTGTTTCTTTTTTCAGGGTGCATGTTCATCTTTTATTTAGAGGGTCTCTCTTCACAGCATGCCACTCTGAGTGGCTGCTGTTTTCTTGTTAAGTGTGTATTTCTTAAGGACATGCAAATGTCCTTGTTGGCTAGATTTAAGGTGTCAAGATTTTCTGTGTTAAAAGTGTAATTTTAAAATCTTTTTTTATTAAAAAATGGCAGCAGGGAGGGAGCTGAAAGACTTAATAATTCAACTATTTCATATTAAAATACTCCATTTTTATTTTCTGTGTTACTTCAGAAAAACAATGTACTAGAGAACTATATAAAATCCCTAGGGGAGCCCCCTGTACTCCATTTGGATTGTACACATAGCTTATTGTTCAGAATAATGTAGGTCTGTGTAACTCACTTGTCTGATATGATCAAAGTTCAGAAGTAGAGATGTTCATGCAAATCTGCTTTTTCCATCACTGAGCTTGTCCAAAGTCAGTCACTCTGGATGTTGACCTCTTCTGCTGTAATTCCAGAGTTAATGTGTGCAGAAACATGCCCTACCTTTCATCCGAGTGCCTTGTTTTGTTTCCAAGAATCAAAGTTTGACAGATAAATCTTCCAGAAGAAGTCTGGATTCACAGTCAGTTTTTATTCCTGTGGTTAGTTCTTCTCCCTGTTAACTGAGGTGGCATTTCCAACCTGAATATATTTGGGTTTTGGTTGCAGTCATGAGTCACATTTCGTTCCTACAAGATGAAAAAGCCTTCCAACATTATGTAGTGCTTGCACACTACAATTATCTGTTTTTACTATGTAACATTTTCTACAGCTTCTAATCAGTATTTCCATTAAAATGTGAGGGGTTGCTGTCAATGTAACCAGCATAATATTTGCTTGGATCATATAATTTTGGCCTTCAAAGAGTACTACAGCATTAATATTCTGTCCAATTAACATGTTTTTCCCTTTTATTTGTGACCTAGTAAAAATTAACTCAAAGGTTTGTTTCAGATACTTGAATCAAAATTATCAAGGCTTTGTGTTTAAAATGTTGTTCCAAATAGAATTTGCAAAATGTGTTCTTATGTTGCTGCCTATTGGAACATGCTTTTCAGTGTTTTCACATGACAGATGACAACGTGTCTTTTCCAAAACATGGCAGTAGATACTAATTTTCTTGGCCTCTGTCTTGTTGTTAACAAGTTTATCCACTATTAAAGCTCCTGTGCCTTTCTTACATTATCCTGTATGCACTCTAACCCTTCTTGTGATGTTTTTCCTTTATGCCCTTGAATTCTTTCATTTTTTTGTATTAGTGAATACTTAATAGTGGGGTTTTTTTGCTTCCTTTTATTTGTGAAAAGTCAAATTTTATGTATATTGCTGTCTTTACCACTGAAACAAAATAGTTATTCTGAAGCTTCAGAATCATGGCTTTCTTTGTCTTCTGATAAATTTAAAACAAACCTCCTAGACAGAAATACTTTTTCCTGTGCAACTTCAATTTTCAGTCCAGTGATAAACATTACTGAGAGAAATAAGCTTACCATCTGCTGAAAAATTTCTTCGTTGTGCAGATGATCTTGCAACTTTTATAGAATCTGGTGTTTTTTCTGTTCTGGATGCGTAAGGGCTCCAGTAGAAAGTCTGTACAGTGTGCCAATCCATGTTTCAGCACGTGACTCTTGAGGACAAATGGTTCTCCTCTGGTTTAAATATGTGTTCATAAAGTTCCACTTGTGGGCCTTGCTGGTTGTCACATCAGCCTGAAAACTTGTGAATTTCCACTAAGCATCACCTAAGCAATATAATTACCTGGAGACTGTTTTCTTTCACCCAGTGTTTCAAACCTCACCCCACTCTTTTTCCTATGCAGGTTTGAGTTAGCATCTTTTTACACTTCAGTCATTTAACTTTCATTACCAAAACTGCAGGGGTGATTTGGCACATTTCTTTTAAACAGACTTCCCTATTTATCTTGTTGCCTGTACTTTGGTAATAAAATAGAAGTACCTAGTTCTTGGTCCTAATTGTTTGGGCTGTTATGCTTTGTCTTAAACCTAGTTTCTTCCACTTTGTAAGGTGAATGCTTTGTTACAGCAGATGAGTTGTTCTACTGTACAGCAGGGTCCCAGCAGGACTGTTGTTTAGTGATCCTCAAACCCCAAACCTTGTTTTACAATACACCTTCCGTAACTTCAGCCCAACTCTTGAACTGCATTTGTCCAATTCCAGCAGTGTTACTCCATACTCCCTAAAGCTTTGCCATGTGGTGCCAGCTCCTTGGGTCCAGTGTGTTGTGTGAAAATCCCAGGCTATTTCCTTCCTTCACTTCCAGTATCTCATTGTTTTTCTCTCCTTGTGTGCCTGGCTGGATTTTCTGCTTCCTACACTTTTCACTACAGACTTGGTGCACACGTCACATTCTGAGTATCTGGGAGAGGCTGCTGGTGGCAGCTCCTTCCGTCTTTTAACAAGGTACTCTGTTTCACCTAGAGTTTGTTCTGCTGAGAGCTGTCCCTCAGGAATTGCCTCTTTAAGTCTCATAATTTTGAGATACATGAGGAATTGGATCTTTAGTCACACCTGCCAGTATGACACTTTTGTGTCACGCTATGGTCATACGTAGTTTTGTCATTGCTTCTACAACAGGAATAGTTTCTGACTGTGGTTTTCCCAAACATGTTGTCTGAAATGCTCTGAAATGCTTTTGCTCTTTCTGTGTGGCTGCCAGACTAGATTCACAAAGCATGCAGATTCTTTCTACCAGATGCTAGAAAATACTGCACAACAAAGGCAGATCCTAGCAGCTGTTCCTCCTTACCCCTGATGCCTGGTGTAGACATGCTTAAACCAGACCGGCTTCAAAAATGAACATCTAACAAGCTGAAGATTTGTTGGCAAATGCTTTATAAAAGCACTATCAAATTCTGGCATATTACAAAATCATAAGCATTATAAAAATCTGTTACAAAAGTCTGACTAATCAGCTCCCCATTTTCAATGGCAGAGGTTAGTCAGATGTTAGAAGTGGAATCTGTCCAAGGATCAGAGTTGTAGGCTTGAGGCCATGGAAGGTACAGGTTCACACCTGTGTTGTCAGATTTGATCAAAGCTCTTGAGTCCGCCCGTGCAGCTGTATGAGGATAACCAGATGTGCTCAACATACTATTCAGGTTCTGCCCTCTTTTAAAAAACCTGGAACTATGCCTACCAAATTCCTTCATTCGTGCTGGTGGCTCAGCTTTGCTACCCCACTGCTGCTTTTCTGAGAATGTCACTGGTTTAAAACAGACTGTGAACAAAGCATAGCTCCACAATTAAATACATTGTAATGTTAAAGATGGTTTATGGGGAAACTGCTCTAAGCACTTGTATCTTCATGTGGTGCTTCGCAGGTTTTTAGAGTATTGAAACACGTTAAGAATGTGTCTTTATGATTTTTACCCATATCAATGGATGCAGTTTTAGTTTGCTGTTGATTTGAAGTACACATTCATATTCTTAAATTTTGTGTGAGCACTTAAGAATGAAAATGTTTATCACAAAAGTACCAGCAAGCAGCGTAAACTCGGTTTTGCTTGCCACTGAATTAGTTATGCCTAAAGCACTATTTCAGGTTTTATTTGTAATGTGCACACTAACAACAAATGATCATTAGTTTCTTTAACTCTTCCCGCTCACTGTAATGTCTCACAGAATGTCCTCCTTGATATGATCCTTTGGAAGGTTGTGTTCAATCGAGACAAACAAGGAGAATCTCGCCTCACCATACCCCAGCCGCCTCAGGTTGGAGACGAGTATTTTGCTGTCATCATTTGAGTGCATGTGGATTCATTTAGTTTTGTCTCTTAATTATCTATAAGTGTCTGTTGCCTTATCTTTAGCTTAAGTCTGCTTAAATTAGATTTCTGTAACTAAAATATTGAAAGGAAAGGATTTTGGGTTTATATTCTTTTCCTTATTGACACTTACGGAGTTTAGTGTGTGTGCAAGAACTGTGACACAAACCTAGAGTATTGCTTTAAGACTTTTCTCACTTCATCTTTAGTTTCCACTTTAGCAAATTTTATTTGTGGTGTCACAAGTTAGCATGTTAGGACTGGGAACATCTTGATTTGCTTAGAAGCAATTAAATTAAATTAATTTGGTTTAGAGTTTTAGGTCATTGTCTGAGAGCAGTAATTTTTAGCATGTACAAATGAAACAAAACAAGATGGCAAACAAAAACACACTATTACTACTTCAGATGGTTTAGGACACTGAAAGATTTTTCAGGTGACCATGAATTTTGGCCTGGTCTGCCCCTCTGCTGTTAATACATGAAGGAAATCTCTGTGAATCCCATAAAAACTAGCTTTAAGCCTCTTGGCTTATTACTTTTGGGTGATTGTACATTTGTGCTTGCTAGAATTACAATGGTTTATTTCTCAGCACTAAATTTTATTAAATGTATTCACTTCAGATTTAACGTTGTCATTTTGAGGCTGTCGTAGAACAAATTGTTTTGTGTTCACTGAAGAATGGAAATTGTTCTCAAGGCTCACATTTGGTTCAGTTCACCAATTGAAATTTAGAGCATGATGAAAACTACAGAATATATTACCATTAAGATGTCAGCCCTGCAGACTATAGGTGTTCTCTGAGACATTATAGGGATTCAGTCTCGAGAATGAGGAGTAGTGTTTCTCCTCCCCAGCTAATTAAATTACATGCATTAGACTGGGAGAGGAAACATAGGAACGAAGACTTAAGTTCAATAACTTGTGTATTTTTAAGTAGCTATTAATACCTGCACTATATAGATTTCACAATATCAGCAAATTAAATTTTGCTACTTTTGTCTGACTGGCTGCCTTCAGTTTAACAATTCATGGTTTAAGAAGTGTTTTGAGATTTGGGGAGTTTGCTTTTTCTAGACCAGGATTTTATTCTCCAATAGTAAAATCATTTAATGTTGCCTGTTCTATCTGTGATTATTGAAATGATTATAAAATATGCATAAAAACTGTTGGTGGTCTTAGATGTTATGATAATATTGAACACTTGCTTCTTCTTAATGTTTTTTGAATGTCACTGCTACAATAGTATAGAAGAGATGACACAGCAAAAGAGTTTCTGTACTACAGGTCCAATCCAATGTGGTAACGAAACAGTAAATTAAAGACTGAAATAATAGTTTTTCTTCTAGTGATTTACTGTATTGTTACTGACATTATTTTCTCCTTACGGTAATCCAATTTTCAAATCTGTTCACTCCTGCAGGAGGCTGGGGACCGCTGTGGAGTCTCTTTCCTTTCTTCCCTATTTGGTTGTAGAGAAAAGACACCAAAAGCCAAGTATATGCACCTAGCTCAGGAACTGCTGGTTGATCCAGAATGGCCACCAAAACCCAGGACAACAACAGAAGCAAAAGTACCATCCCAAGAAAATGGTTCATATCAAATCATCACTGTAACGTAGCAGTGGATCTTGGTGGCATGTATCTTCAGTAGTATTCAGAAGAATGTAATTTTAAGGCTTTATTTGAAACTGCAGTGTGCTAAATGTCAAATTCTAATGCAGATATTTCCAACTGTTTCGTCTCTCTGAATACAAAATTCAGAGCCAGGTGTCTTATGGCTATACATTTTAAAAATGTAGGTCACCTTAGGCAGAACAAAAATGATTGTGTTTCCTTCCACCTTCTTTCAGATTTCATTGTTCCTAAATGAGATGCATTTGAAGGTTTAAACTGCAGGGCAGTTAAAACAGGTTCACATTATTTGCCTGGAGTATCTTAATAGTTGTTCTAACCTGCTTATCTGGGCATGTGTTCATGTAAACCTTATGATGTAATGGTTTCATGGCTGTACTAGAGGTGCATAATAGCCTTGTCATGGTTTTGGGGTTTTTTGTGGTTTTTTTTGGTTGGTTGGGGTTATTTTGGTTGGTTGGTTGGTTTTTATATGACTGATGAAAAGTTTTGTGTCTTCAAACGGTTCTAAAGTTTGTGTGTGTGTACCTCTAAGTTTGTCCCTATTAGTAAGGAGTGTTTCCAGGTGTAATGCTTGGGTTCTAATTTCAGTTGTTTAGTCTGCCACAGCAGGAATTGGGAATGCTGTAGAAGCAATATGCTCTGTCCTTAAGAAATAAGCACATTGCTTTCATGTGGGTTCTTGACTTCTTTTCTAGCTAACCACAAGGAAGGGCTTAGGTGGCCTCCAGAGGAGGAGCCATTTGGCTACACTCTAAAGTTTTTGGAGAAAGAAGGATGGAGAATCTAAACACTTTCCTCTATGTCATGTTTTATTACATTTAGCTATGCATTTCTCCATAGACCTTGCTTTTTCCAGCAGAAGGGTTGGATTACCCCTTTGTGGACCATGTTTTATTTGTAAATCTAAAGATAATTTTCCTATATACCTTGAAGTGGTAAGACCAGAGTTACTGCTGCAAGTGATATGAGAGTGGGAGGGAGGTCTATTGTCACATGCCCACGCTTGGGATTTGTGCACGTTAAGGACACGGGCATTTCAAAGAGTCTGCCAGTGTCTTAAGTGCTACATGTAGCTGTATGAAACAAAATTAAGAGAAAATTGAGCTAAAGTCTGTCTTGCTGCAGAACTGTAAGGCTTATGCAGATTTTATTTATTAAAAAAAAAAAAAAGAAAAAAAGAAAAAATAAAAGCTTGTATCACCACTAATGCTGGTTAAGCATTAGGGGTAGCCATATATCATTTTGCCATGAGGCGGTATCAGAACACAAGACCACTAGAAAAATAGGTCTGCAAAGAAGTAGAGGCAGACAATGCTTTGACTTGCAAGGCTTAAAACTTTTTTGTTGTTTTGGTTTTTTGGGTTTTTTTAACCCACAAATTACTGATCTCCAAACCATTGTCAACTTTGTAAATGTTTGGAAAAGTGTTCTTTTGTGTCTTTGGGGAGATTATAAATATTAAGTCTTGATCAGTCTGGTTTTGACCAGAGGCAAATGACTGGTCCAGACACCTCCAAGCTTTGGGAGAGGATCTGGGGTCTGAAGAAGTCATGATTCGATAGAGAACCTTTAGAGAAAGAAGTTGGGTCCTTTAGAGTAGTTGTGGAACGAGGGCCCCAAACTCACTGGCTGGCTGGGATTGTTTTGAAGTGTGTATATTCTGATGATGGAATTTGAGGTTTTGATGTTAATGGGGTTTTTTTGTTTCCTTTTTTTCTTTTTTTTTTTTTTTCTGAGTTGTCTTGTTTTGTTTTGTTCTTTTAAATTCCTGTGGAGACAATTCCATTCCAGCCTTGTTTTAATAAGCAGAACTTTTCAGATCAAGCCTTATTCCCTTGTGCTGTTCTGTAAGGCAGTATGGACAGTGCCCTGCTGCTCATAGAGTCATTAAGGTTGGAAAAGACCTTTAAGATCATGAAGTCCAACCATTAACTATGTTAATGTCAATCATGTTGTGGTTTCTGCAGTGTTGATTATACTGTGCCAACAGGGAATTTAAAAGTGGTGCTAAATGGTTTGGAAGACCTTTTCCTAGAACTTGGTTGTTGAAGTTATTGCTCCTCCTAAATAGTATGCATATGGTGTACTATCTTCCAGTCCAGCTGTCAACTCTTTTCCTGATTTCTGTTGTTGTTGTTGTTGTTTGTTTTTGAGGAGTGGAGCAGGGGGAAAGGGGGAAGTGGTTTTCTTAGCATTCATTCAACAGAGCAATGTTCTTACTATCCTGGCTTCGTACGGTCATAAACATTGAACAACATTGGTAGCTTTTAAGGGGTCTGCAACTGTGGACTTGGATATATTAATTAGTCATGAACCTGAGTCAGTTGGCTAATTTCTGCCAATGTTGATTTTACAAAACCTTTGTAGCATGGAATAACTGATGAAGAATAATTCTTAGCTGCGTAAGTAGTATTCAAATCTAAACAAAAATAATACTTTAGTTGAAAAATGTTGTGAAGCTATGCATCTTGGACCTGGGAGCTGTGACTTATCCTTAAACGCATAAGCTTCTGCTTTCCATTTCACTGACCATTTTAGATTTGCTGTTTTGTGAGAACTGAAAGAAAATACTTGTCTTCCCCTTTTAAATGCTTTTGCTTAATAATTTCCCTGATAACTTCTCTCAGCTTGTTTGGTTTCTGAAGCTAGTTTTTCAGTCTTATTCTAGTTTATTAGACTTACCTAGAAAGCGAGGAGGAAACAGCTTATTAAAGTGGGCTTGTCTTTGGAGAACATTTTAGGGAACTCTTACTAAAACAGAAATTGCCAAGTGTCTCCACTTAACCGAGTGACTGATGGCTCATGAGCACAGTAAACTTGAATGTTTTGCAAATGGGAGCTTGTTTCCTCCAGGTCTGCGTTCAGGGTTGGTAAATGTTCTTGAGGTTGCGTGCTTGAGCTCTGACGCTTAGTCAAGAATAATAAATCAGCTTTTCTGAGAATCCGTCTTCTTGTTGCAAGTTCAGCCACAAAATAAGCTTTTGCATTTTCTGCAATTACTGGGATTTATGCCTTCCTGCCCAAGAGCTGAATTTGACCACCTATAATTTTTCTCATTTTGAGCAGTTTAGTTTTTCTGGTTTTCAGAAATGCAGCAAACTAGATCTGCACTAGTGTATTCAGTTTCTGTTTTGAAGTAAGGTAAAATTCATTTCATAGTGAAAAAAATCTCTTTTAGAGTTCATCTTGGAAATCTAGATTCCGATGAACAGACCAAGTTAGTGAGCTCCACTAGATACTGGGTAGACATTTTCTTCCTGCTGTATATTTTGGCCTTATGTTGAGGAGTTTGATTTATTATTAAATTATTTGTGTATGCAGACTTTAATCTGTACGTATTTTATTTTGATGTATTAGGATTTGTAAATATTACTGATTTTTAAATATTATTTATGCACATACTTAAAGGACTGGTCTATCCAGAAAAGCAATTGCTAAATAATAAATATTACTTTTTAGAAATAAATTACAAGATCATGAAATTGTATATCCCTCAGGGTTATTTTTAAAGTTTTTTTCCCTTTCCCTTCAGATTCAATTAGCAGTAACTCTAGTTTCATGTACTATAGAGCTAAATCTACTGTAAAAAGAAAATGCTGCAAATAATGCTTGAATAGAAGCAGCTAAAAAAACCCACAGAACTGTCCATATTCATCTTAACTTTAAATTGGAAACTATTACTGTTGCACTTTTAAAAAAGTTGTTGGATTTTTAATTCTATTTATTTTTTCTTTTTTCATGAAGGTTGTGCTGAACAGTCATCCCAAATTGGGTAAATAATCCTGTACTGTATATGTGTATGCAGTATAATACTAAGCAGATGTGGAGTCCTTTTTATGCTGCAAATTTTTAATGCTTATGTTGGTCATCACAAAATGAGAGAGCTCAAGTCTTGTAGGATTTCTCCCGTGAAATTCTGAATTGTAAACTTAGGGTTTTGTATGTCTAAGGGAAAGCTGTGGGTTTTTGACAATTTTTAGAGTCTTGAATATGTTGATTTTATATACAGTAAAGCTTCAGGTTTTTAAAACTATTTTCAACAAACTGCAGCTTGTTTAATAATTATGTGAACCAGAAACTACTTAGTTTGTCATTAATTCCTCAAGCCTAACAGATTAAAATGTTCATCATTACAGCGCTCTCTAGAAGCTCAGCTTCCTTTTATTTTTAAATCTGAAATGATACTACATCTTTGTATTTAAAATATGTATTGCTGCTCTAGAATGGTACCCTGTTGTCAAGAGGCATACATAAATAACTGTACAATAGAATTGTAAATAGACTTGTAAATCATTTTTGTGACTGAAGCTCTTTGAAAATAAAATTAAAATGAACGGATATTTTAACTCTTCTCATTAGTTTCATGAAATTGTTTTTAAATATTCTTTATAGAATTAGATCCAAAGTTTGTTGAAGAACACAGACTTACTCCCTCTGATGGCATGGATATGTTTTGCAGATGGGGGTGGAGAAGGGTGGATGCTGTGCTGGTGTTCTGCAGGGGAATCACACTGACTGCAGCTTTACCTGGTGGCTTTTGGGAGCCATGCTATAGCCAGACCTTGTACATGTGACAGCAGCTTGTTTCTGCCTTCAGCTATTCAGATGTTCCTTCTGTTTGGGCATGTGGGAGGCATGATCTGAGCTGTCACCATTGTCACAGTCATCTTCAGAAAAATCACGTGGAAATGAAGACACCTTTTCCATCCTGTGGCTCACCTTCCATCAAAACAGTCATTGGCAGAGCACATTATTTTAAACTTGAAGACAAGATACTTAAAATATCTTTTTACTTAATAACAAAAACTTAATCTTTCAATTTCAGCTTCTGTTTTAAAAACTTAGCTTTTCTCTTTCAGAATCTTACAGGTTTTAGGTTTTGTTGGCCTGCCAGTCCAGAAGACTTTGAGGAGAAATAGAAACTAAATGTGTCAACCTTGGAATGCTTAGCCAAAGCACTAAATAAAAATCCCCTTCATTCCCTACTGAAATTGCTTTGACTCCAATTCTGCAAGAAAGTAAAAGTCATAGCAGCTTGGTGAAGGTACGAGCACTTGGTTGTTTAGAGTGGAGGTGTCCACTCCTTCAAAACCTATGTAGCAGACTGGTGGAACTATCTTAACGAATGTGAAATTTCTGATCACATCTCACATTGAAATGTGGATTTCTGACTTCACCCAGATTTGCTTCAGGTTGGCTGAAGCACGTACTCCAATATCACTGCCAAAGAAGCTACAAATGGGTTTTGTGCTGCTGTGTGTGTGACTTAAAACTTTCTCCTGTTATGTGAGCAGCTTCAAGCTGTGCTTTTGGAGTTACATACAACCTGTGGGAGTTGTTTGCTTGCACAATTGTAGGCAAAAATCTGCTCTGAAGCTTACAATATTGTTTGGCCTTTGGCCTGTCTCAGTAACTGGGGAAAAACGGGTGAAAGTGTTATCTAGAGGATGCGTTTTGCTGTTTTACTTCCCATTTAAAGTGCAGTGTCATGGTGAAGCTTGTTTGCCTGCTCTGCTCCTAGTAAGTTCCTTTAAAAAGCAGATAAGTTTCTAAGGTACAGCTCAAAATTCCTTTTTCATGCTTGTATGAGTTTAGGAACTTGCAAGACAGTAAAAGAGGTAAGCACCACTGTAAGCAGTACATGTACTCAGTGTTCTATAAAACTAAGTTCAAAACTGATTTGTGACTTTTAATATAGTAACAGTATTAATGCATTGCTTCTGGCATCCTTTTGTAGTTGAGGAATATTAAGGGGTGGCTGAAAGGGAAAGGGGCTGTAGACCAGACCATGGTAAATGACCGGACAGGCTGGTGCCTTTTCTGGAATGCCAAGAGCATTCAAGAAAATTCATTTCTGGAGCATTCAAGAAAATTTTAATGCATGACAATATATAATTACAATCTTTATTGTGGGTGTTACTGTATTCTGTACTGTTAAAATCTTTAAATAGTTCTTCAAAAAATACTGTTAGCAGCTCTAGATGTTTGAGACCCGTAAGCTTATCCAGTTCTTGTGCCAGCACTTGTAGCCTTCATATCTTGCAAAGAATTTCTACCATTTTGTTGCTTGTTTGTCAAAACTAGTGCTTTCTAGTACTTCTGAGCATCTAACCTTGTCTTCTTGTATACTCTCTTATCTTTTGCTATAAGACCAGGAAAACAGACATCACTAACCTACAAACTAGTGTTAGTGTGTTTCTGATTTTACAGACTGGCCTGTAGTCATACCTTCCAAGGGACCTGCTTTTGCTGTTTCTAGCATAATAAATTGGGGTTTTTTCCCCCATTTGGTTCTCTAGATCCTTACTTCTCTTGTCTCACTGAATCCTGTAGTTCTGCTGTGGTCTTGAGGTAATCTGGTGCAGGTTGAGATGCCAATCAGGGCTTGAAACAGAAATTTCTTAATTGTGTTTCTGGATGGAGGACTGCTCATCGGGATAGGTAGGATCAGGGACAGGGTGAGCTAGAAATTTGTGGAGGTAAAAGCATCACTGGCTTATGAGAGAGAGTTTAGGGGTGGGGAGGATTACTAGGTGGGTGAGGTTCTCTGAAAGGTTCTTGTTTGACATGTAAAAGACCTTTGGAAGAGTGATACTTCATGCTGTTTTTTGGTGATGCATATGTCTCATTCAGTGAGTTGTGGAAGCCCACTGAGATCTTGCTTTGTGGCACTGTGTTGCTGGTCATTGATAGCACTAAATGCCATGTCCTTCCCTTGCCGAGGGAGAGATGGAGATTTTACCAGTCTTCAGTACTCTGAACCTAAATAAAATTTTTGATATTTTTTAAAGCACTCACTTTTGCCTTTTTTATTATTTTTTTATTTTAATGCAGTAGCTGGTTTGGACATACAGCAGTTTTGGGTCAATTGTGGTGTCTTCTTGTCAGCAGTTCAGGTTCATGAGAAGCTCTGCTATCCCTCCTGACTTCTCTTTAAGTGATGGGGGTTGCACCCATGTCTGTCTGTGGGGTTGATATGGGAGAGCTTCATCCTTGCCCCTGAAAAAGGGTAGGTGGGGATGGACATGCCTTCCTCTCCCTCCATGTTCCTGGTGCAGAAGACTGATGGTGTCAGCTATTCCAGTTATGTCTGTGGAAGTTGTGTAGCTATTCCAGCTGTCCAGCTGCTGCTTATTCTGCTGCTCAGCCAGGTCCTTGGCCTCCAGGTTTCTGATACACTTAGACTTGTTGATTTCATTGAGAAAGTATTTCTAGACTATGGGTTTCTGTTTGATTTTCTCTTTTAAATATTACCATTTATACCTACAATGATTGCTTTCCTGTTTCTTTAGAAATGTATGCAACTTTCCAGCTTTGTGGTGTGTTTCATGCAGATGTATCTTTATTGCTACAACTTCCCAGGTAATTCTGTGCACTTCTTTCCTCTCATTTCACTGTACTTTTAATGCCACTGCTGATAGCACAGTATTCTGTTAAGCTGTTGAAATGAGACTTGTTGGTTATCAGAGGCTCACTACTGTCCTGTACCACATGGGGTCTTCTGTGTTATTTCAGGCTGTGTCAAAAATAGCCTGTTCCTTCTTGTGTGTTCCTGGGATGTTCCAAGAAGCCATCAGTTGAAAATGCTGAGGCATGATTTAACTGGACAGTGCTGTTTTGCTTTTCACCACTTAAAGTACAGGACAACCTTTTTACCTCCATTGTCTATTTTTGCAGGCTGAACTTTATTTTTAAACCTCAGATAACTTACAATGGAAAAACACTGTGAGTGCAGGACCTTTTGATAATTTTTGAAAATATTTTTGGCATGTAATTTAGTATAATATACTAAATCTTGTCTAGTGGATGATGTCCCTGTCAGTTGGAAATAGATGATCCTTAAGGTCCCTTCCAACCCAAACCCTTCTGTAATGCTTTTCTGTTCAAATAAATACATGTCTTTTGACTACTTGTTTCATCATGATTTTTGTATACTTTTATTATAGTTAACTAGTACAAATACAAACACAAAATACTTGATTTACAAAAGTAAATTTATCTGTACTTCTCAGTGTAAGCTGAGCTCTTTAGAAATATTGGCAGTCAACAATAAAAGAGATTTTGAAGTTTGCTTTCAAGGCAAGGGCAATTTTGCACACATTTGCAGGTTTTATGATATAATCACACATCTTTGTGAGCTGCTAGGTTACCTATGATCAAATCCTGATTCTCCCTTATCTCTTGTAACAGCTAATGTTTCTGGCACTTCAACAAGGATGTTGGTGTTTCGTTTGTCAGTGATGATCAAGCTTTTCTTCCAGTTGGATGCATCTGTTTGTCCTGAGAAGTGCGACTGCTCTTCAAAAAATGCAATTCATTGCTCTGGCCCACACATAAAAGACCTGGAGTTGTTAAATCTGCCTTGCAACATGACAGAAATTCACATAACAAACGCTAATATATCATACTTGCAGGATGTTTTTGCTAGGATGGTGGAACTGCAGCATCTCATCCTGTCTTCAAACAACATCGCTCTGGTTTCACCAATGGCTTTTAAAGGCTTGGGAAGGCTAAAAGTCCTCAAACTGCTGGATAATAAGCTGGTTGAACTTCCCCCAGAAGCATTTGATGACATGGTGCAGCTTCAGCAACTGATCATTGAAAGTAACAGGTTGAAATCTATCAAGGAAAATCTGTTTGACAAACTGGCTAGTTTGCAGGAGCTTTACTTGAACAAAAACCAACTAACAGCACTTCCCAGTGGCGTGATGAAGAAACTCGCCAAACTCAGAGTACTGAACTTGTCAAGAAATTACTTAGCAGCACTGCCTAGAAATATATTTAGTGCATTAGCCAGGCTTGAGAGGTTGATGTTGTATATTAACAGGCTGTCTTCAATAGAGTCTGGTATGTTTGATAGCCTGAAGGAGCTGCAGGAGCTTTTCCTGCATTCCAATAACATCCATTCCATTGCCCCTGATGCATTTCATTGTCTTCGTAAACTGAGAACCCTGACACTCTCCAGAAACAGGCTTCAGGTTTTGCCTTCTGGGCTTTTTTTGCACTTGCATGGCCTGTCTAAACTGACCTTGTACAGGAACCCACTGAAGTGTCTTCCAGAGGTATTGTTTGGAGAAATGAGGCATCTTAGTAGCCTATGGCTGTATCACACAAAGCTCTCAACAATACCAGATTTTGTGTTCAGTAACTTGACAAACTTAGAACTTCTTGTGCTGAGTTTTAACCCAGAGCTTACGGTTCTTCCTAGGAATGTGTTCAGTGGCCTGAATGAACTGCGGGGCCTTTCTCTCCATACAAGTAATATTTCCAGTTTGCCAGAGGGAATCTTTCTGAGCCTTCAGAAACTGCGGAACATTTCCCTCTTTGATACAAGACTTGGGGTTCTTCCTAGAAACCTCTTTCATAATCTCAAGCACCTCCAGAAAGTGTACCTGAATAGTACTAACCTGCAGTCTCTTCCTGCAGACTTCTTTACTGCTTTACCTGAGCTGGAAGAAGTTGTCCTTGATGACAACCCTTGGAAATGCGATTGCCAAATTCTTGGCTTCCGAGAATGGCTCCAAAAGAGCACGACAATAGTTAGAAATGTGCTGTCTCTAATGTGCCACAGCCCAATGGCACTGCAGAATATTTCTCTTGTGTCTCTAAGCATCGATGACCCAGAGTGCCTGCCAACCACAGCCATGACATATCAGACATTCAGCTCAACATATTCCCAGACTTTGACATCTCCTGTGACGGAGCACTTCACATCATCTCGGCAGACTGCTGTAACAGTAGTGTCCGACACGGGAGTCATCAGCATACCCACATCGGTTCCTCCTGCAACTCCAGGTTTTACCTCCTCCCTTGTTGAAGATGTTGGACAACCTGGGTTACATTTCTCAGATGTTCCAGTCCAAACTTCTTCTAGCATCATAGCACGAACCAACAGTGTCAGAGGGACAGATTTAACTACTCTTGTCAGGTGGGATGAGTTTCCAGCCCGCAGCAGTGCTAAACCCTATTTTAATACCAGAGTGACTTATTGCCAGATATTCTTGTGCCTTCACAGTTTGATTTTAACACTCCAGACTGTAGTCATTGTGCTCAGTCTGTATGTGATGGGTAAAACCAGGCAACTCTTGCACTCCAGAAATATTCCTGCTCAGCCTGTAGTTCTGATAAGAATATTAAGAAGATAGAGAAATCTAGCCCATAAAAGAACTAGAAGTGTTGCTTTGGATGCTTTTTGAACATTCAGCAGCTAATACTCGATTCAGATCTGGATTACAAATCTTCATAGCAAAGACCATAAAGACCTTGTCTTTACAACATAATGGAAATGAGTTTTATGCACCTTGCAGCATTTGCCAAGAGTGGCTGTAATCACTGTGAGTTGCTACAGCTCTTGGTGCACGAACCCAGAGGGCGAAATGAAAGTATCTGTGGTCACCTCTACACGTGCACTGTGTGTTTCCTGCTTTGAAGGGCAGCCCTGTCCCTGCCAGAGGCTGCTGCCTGCTGAGTGTTCACTGCTCAGATGCAGTGCCATCAATGTAGGTACTCTCACATAGGAACATGGCTTCAACTGTGCTTTAGAGATTGCCCAAAGTACTCCAATACTATTATGCCCTATACTGCCTGCAATGTTTTGTCTCCTTACTGAGAAAACAAATGGTATTTTTGGGAGGAGATGCTTGGAAGGACCTTTAAACAATGGAGATGTGGGCAGAATGGTGTGGTGCAAGTGTCTTAACTTTTGCTTTCTGTCCCCAGCCCCTTTCCAGGATGTGGCGTGAGGAAGGGGTACCAGTTAAAGCTAACAGCGGAGGAAGATGCTGAGCTAGGAAGTATAGTCTTGATGTATTTTATTGGTTGCTTGGAGGTTTTCTGGAAACTTTGTAAAGTTACTACAACTCTGAATTTTAAGTAAACAGTTTGATCCTTAAGCTTTGGCCAGTGGTCTGAATAAATAAGGTGTTCCTGGTTGCATGATGCAGGGAATCTTGAAACCACAGTACCAGGTGGATGCCCAGGGCTCCACAAGGGTGAATTGGTTTGAGAGCTGGTCTTGAC
The DNA here is from genome assembly GCF_965178545.1 of Coloeus monedula. Classification (NCBI taxonomy): domain Eukaryota; kingdom Metazoa; phylum Chordata; class Aves; order Passeriformes; family Corvidae; genus Coloeus; species Coloeus monedula. The sequence continues at coordinate 14,018,386 of NC_138790.1, forward strand.
TGAGCTGGGAGAGAAAGGTATGGGCTTGGCTAGCAAAACGGCAGCATGCAGCCGAGGGGCAGGGAGGGCCTGAACTGAGGGCCACAAAGTGTCACCTCCATTTTGAAGTTGCCTGGGGAACACACACAACTCCATCAGCTTGGAGTGTTCAGTCGCATTTTCAGTCTCACTGTTTTCTACCTTATAACATAGAGCTATTCCTGACTTCCAGCCCTTTCAAGTGTTGATGTGCAAAGGCAACTACAAGGCAATAGTGTGGGTTTTGGTCTTTATACTGACATTATATTAATATTTTGAATTGTATGGATATTTTAGTTCATAAGTAGACTGGTAGCTGTCAGACTGCCTGTGCTTTAATAGCTCCTGGATTTAACTATCAGCTTTTATCTACATTATGGGACTTCATTGGCTCTTAAAGGCTCTGACATTCTTTAAAACCTCTGGGTGTGGTTCCTTGGCTCCTTGGGCCGGAGAGCCTCTACTCCAGGAGTCATTTTGTAACCTTAGTGACTTTCTAACTATAAAGGATTTTCCTGGATGTCCTTTAAACACACATGACAGACTTGAGGTGAAGAAAACTTGCATTTCCTTCAGGTTTATGGTTGGTTCCCTGCTGTGTGTTACTCTAGGCATTGAGAATAAATTGTGACTGCTTTGTTCCAGGGTGCTCTACTGTGGGACCTAAATCCTCTTCCAGACTGTGAAAAGAAAGTTATGTGCTTCTGTAGTGTTAAATGATCATTGTCTTGCTGGTGAGGTTTAACAAAATTTAGCAAACCTGGCTAAATGGGAGTTAGAGCCATCTCTAAAGAAGCAGAAATGCGAGGTGCTGCAAGTGGTGCGAAGCAATCTGTGACTGGATTCATAAACATGCTCCAGAATATTTATTGCAATGTATTTGAAAGAAACACAAAACCAACAGGGAGCTTTCTTGGTGGTGGTTCTGGGTGGCTGCATGTAGTGTTTAAGAAGAGACATTTGTTACAAATTTAGGTTCTTGGTTGGACAGCTGTAATGACCACTTTGTGCTGTGCCAGCTGCAGCGCTGTCACACGGTGCCACGCAGGCATCTGCTCTCAGCAGGCAGATCAGTATAATCAGGACTAGTGAGGAAATGGTTCTACAAACCATGCTGGTGATCCTTCCCCTCAGTGAAGGAAGTGTGCTCTGGGCACTTGGATGCACAGTGTGTGGTTTCTAAGGAAAAGCACCTGTTTGCTCATGGCATGGGTACGGCACCTTGATGTCCAACCCGGGGGCAGCACCAGCTGCTGCCTTTCTGAACCCTGCTCTGGCTGCCCCAGCCCTGCAGTGGAGCCAGCTGAGCCCCCATGCTGCTCCTTGGCTTCCAGTGCAGTCGCTGAGCTCCAGCTCTGGCACGTGGGGGCTCTGGCACAGAGCTGTGTACAGTCAAGTGCTAAGACGAGGATGATTCCTCTTCCCAGGATGATTCCTCTTCACATGCTGTCATCGGGCTTTCCCCACACTTGAGAGCCAGACGGGGGAAGTGAAGTCATCAGACAACAAAAGGCTGGAGCAATGAGTGCCTGGGATGGTTTACTAACTCTTCCTCTGAGGTGTACTGTTTGGAGCTGCCTCTGATTCATTGCTTCTTGCCCAACAGAGCTCAGCCCTTCCTGAAAAACTCCATGGCCTGAGAAATCCAAGGATATCCTTATTTATACCCCATTTCTGTTTTTCCTGGAGAAGGGATAGTCTTCCAGGTCAGCATGATGCAGCTGTGGCCAGCAGGAAGGCAGCAGGCTGGTCCCCAGACCCTCTCTGGGCAGCTCTGCCTCGCTGCTGCCTCAAATCACTGTTCTCTTGTGTGCAAGGATTTTCTCAGTCCCTGCAGCCCATGCTTGCATCATCTACTGCTCAGCCATTGTCACCAGGCTGGGCTGAAGATACAGTGGCCTGGAAGAAACTGGAGGTACTTAATTCCTGGTCCAGCGGGTCCTGGATACTGGGGAAGGGGTGAATGCAAAGCACGTCTGCACACAGTGGCTGAAGGGGTTGGTTCTGCTCTCTTGGCACCTGATTGGGGTGCAGAGTCATGGTTAACAGCCCTGTATGTTATCCAGACCTCCAAGTCCAGGACCTGCTTCCGGGACTGCATCCTAGCTGGGAGTGCTTGGGTACATCACCACTAGGCCAGCTGTGCCAGCCCAGCCATAGCTCGCTCAAGTCCTTTCCAATGCTTGTTGCTGTAGCAGTTGCTCCTGTTCTCTCTGTTAAGGAAATCCTGGAGCAGTGGGAGCTCTGACCTACCCTGTGCCAAGCCATGGGAGTATTCATTGTGTTTCCACCTTGATGTCACTACAAATGCCATTCTCCTTTGCTCATCGGGATTTGAATCCAGAGAGTCCCCAAAGCACAGGGTGGTGAGGGAATGAATGCACTGCTGCCATAAACACTGGCAGCTCTGCCTGTTTCACAACCGCTGCAGCAAGCACTTCCAAGTCACCAGCACACACATCCCTTCCTTATGTCCCTGCTGTCCTGGTCCTTGCCATCCCACCACCTCTGCCCTGTGAGACCAGGAACTGCTGTAGGGCCCGCCCTGGTCACTGCTTGTAGAGGGCAGTGAGCTCAGGCTGCTGCCTGTGAAATGCAGTTCAGTCCTCCAGCACACAGCAGCAAGATCAGAGCCTGCACCTTGGATCTTCCCTCTCCTGATGGCAAAGAGAAGTCGAGTGATGGTGGATGTGCTTGGAGAAGGCCCCCAGCAGTGCTCCGTGGTTCAGGAGTGCATGCGGCTGCTGGCTGCGAGGCAGGAGCCCTGGGAGCCTCTGCCTGACGTTAGGAGCATTGGCTGTGTCTCCTCCGGGCCTCCAACCAGTACTGCTTGCCTGGGGCTGCTGATCTGGCAGCCCTGCTATCAGAGCATTTCCTAGGGATGACAGAAGAGCTGGGAGGAGACGCAGCCAAAAGCACATACCCGCTGGCCAAGGCTTCTTTACAGGCTCACAGTGAGGGGAAGGCCTGAAGCTCCTGCTTTGTCCCTGCTAGGGAGCGGCAAACTAGGGGGGTGTAATGCCTCCATTTTTGTAGCCAAATTCTGGGTTTACACTCCCTTGTGGGTGTTCATGTCTCTTACTTGGGCCAATGGGGGTGAGTCCTACTTCACTACAGGGTGGGGGCTTCTGTTCCAGCAGCACCCAGAGCCATCCACTACTGGGCTCAGCCCCTGTGCCATTGCTGCTGCTGTAGGACTGGCATGCCAGACTTCCAGCTGTGCCTTTGTGTCTCTCTGGATGGAAAAAGCTCAGGGCAGAGAGCCAGCGATGGCTGGCAGTAGCTCTGCAGCCTGCTGTTCACTCCTCTGCTGGCTTCTCCTGGGAAGAAATGAGGCCACTTCCCCCTTTGTGTGTTGGGAAGAGGTGCTTGGGGCACTTCACGGTGCCAGAGGTAGCTTTACAGAGATGAAGCTGATCCAGGAAATACCTCACAGTGTGTAAGCCCCATGCCATCGCCTCCCGCCCCAGCTGGTCCTTCCCCCCTTTCACAGCACACATAGGACAAGCTCTTTCCGCTTCGGATTATCTCAGCAGGCGGACTTGGCTGTGGGCCCCGCATTCCTTCCAGCCTAGCGCTGCCCTGAGCCTGGGCCAAGCCCTGTGTGCTGCTGCTATCGCTCGGGCCAGGGCCGAGCCTGGAGGCTGTTCTGCTGCTGGGGTGAGCCCCACTGGAGCCCAAGATCCTAAATGCCATTTTCCTTGAGCTCCAGGAAGGTTGTGGTGGGCCTGGTGCTGGTGTTTGGATGGAGGTTAGCCTGATGGCCTTCCCTGCTGACCGTCCTCGATGGACCAAAGCTGCTGCTGCTCCCTCCCAAAGTTCCCACTTTGCATAAGCACTTTCCCAGGGAAGGCAGGACATGTCCCCATCCCTTGGGGCGGATGATGGCATCATCTAGCCATGAGCAGTGAGGCAGCCCTGGCCCTGCATTTTCCACAGGAAAATGTCCCTGTGGCTGGATCACTGGCCCTATGGAGATCTCTCATTTGGGTTCCTCAAAGGATTAGGGTGGGCCCGTGGTGAGGCAGGGGCTGCTGGTGCTTCTCTAAGGGTGGAGGTGGCCCCAGCACCAGCCCCTGAGTGACTAATGCCCCTTCCTTCACCCCTCAGCCGTGGCTTGAGCCTGTGGGTCCTGCTGCAGGGCTCAGGCCCAGAGGTGTCCCCCTGTGCTGGAAGATGGGGAGGACCCCCTCTGTGGCCCCTAGCCCAGCCCTCCACCCTCCTTCTCTGCTTTGGAGGTGTTTGGCCTGATGCCTGGGACCAGCTGGTCTCTGTGAGCACTGGGGGGGTTTCTCATAGCAGGGTGGGCACTTTGCAGCAGTGCAAAGTAACTGGGGGCATCCCAGCACTGCACTGCAGGGAGCAGCAGGCCATGGGGAGGTCCCATCCTGCCCAGGGTGCCAATTCAGGCAGAAGCTGGAGGTGTGCAGAGAGCAGGGGCTGAGGGGGGGATGCATGGCGTGGGTGAGCATACTCAGCTGCTTGGCAGATGAACAATGTGCTCTCCCAGCCAAGCCCACAAGCTGCTAATTTTAGCGATTACATGCTTTTTTCCAAGCAGTCTCGAGTCTCTCGATGATTCAGAGCCACTCAGCTTTGCTGCATCCACCACCCTGGCCGTGGGGATGTGCTGGAGGTGTGCCAGAAGGGACAGACAGACACGGGACTGCCCTGCTGTCCTGTAGCAAGGCAGACATCTCCATCAATAAGTGATGCTGCTGTTCTGGGGCTCCATCGTCTCCTTGAAGGTGCAGGGGTACAACAGTGGTTCCACACCATCCAGGGCTTGGTCAGGGGGGCTTCAGCCTCTGGCTGGTACAGCCGGAGGTGGGAAAGGTCCACCAAGCAATGCTGAACCTGGGGCTTTCCTGCAGCATGAGACCCAGCCCACTCCATCCAGCACCGTGTGAGCTCCTGGCTCTGCAGAGCAGCCTCTCCCTGCAAAATGCTTATCACCCTCAATCACATCCGTTTGCTGTCTCAGGAGCTGCCTCTCCCCTCCAGATGTGCGGGGTGTATACGTGCTGCTGTCCCAAGCTCTTGCACTGTGTTTCTCTCCCTTGTAAATAGCCTGGGGCGAGCTCCCATGCGCTCACCTCCGGGAGTGGCTGCAGAAATGGTGCACAGGCTTGTGCCATTTGTTACCCAGCCCTTCTATATTTTTAGAGATGTCTTGAAATTAATAATCTTTTCTGGCCAGGAGACAAAGCCAGTTTCCTGAGGCCTGGGTAGAGGCAGGTGGGTTTTTGTCAGGACTGTTACCTCTACTGCTCTGAAACTTTGCATTGTGGTAGGGGCCATAATCTGATGACCGCCCCTCTTGGGGCAGGGTGTTTGAGGTACCCACCACTGCCTCCCTGTCCGCCCTGGGGCAGCACTGCTTGGAAAGAGGCGAGTCTGACATTCCTCTGACGAACTGGGCTTGGGGCAGTGGTTTATCGGAAGTGCTGAGGTTTAGTTTCTGTGTTGCCTCGCTGAAAAGCTGTGAGCTTCTGGGTGAGTCAGAGCGGGCAGGAGCCCAGCAGCACTGGCAGTGGGCAGACAGAGCCGGTGATGAGGCTGTGAGAGCCCTGCTCTTGTCCCAGGGCTGCAGGGAGCACGCAGCTCCCAAGCCCAGTGCCTGACCTCCAGCTGCACTGCTGTCACAGAAGTGGGGAGATTGTTTTGGGAAGAATGGTTCTGGGGAACTGCTGTGTCAATAGAGTGTGAACTAGAGCAGTTGGTGAGTGGTGTTTCCAAAACGCCCATTCTCTGTGCCCAAATGCCTGGGTGTTGCCCCAGAGCAGGCAGGAAGCACGGCCAGGCGTAGTTTCAGCCTCTGCACTCACTCTCCAGCCAGAGAGGGGTCCGTGGCCATCCAGCATGTCCTATGGCAGATGAGCCTCCCATGCAACCTCACACAGTGGTGGCCGTGGCCTCCAGCTGAGGTCCCACTCCCTACCATGTTCCCACGATCCCTGTCTCCTTCCTTTGAGACTGTCTGGGAACTCTGCTCTCCATCCCTGCAGTTTATGCTAGTCTGGCCCCCTCTCTGAACAAGGTAGCTGTCCCTTCCACTGCCCTGCACGCTCCCACCTCTCACAGCATGACACATTTCCTCTCCCTTTTCCAGGAGCAGCCCCACGCTGTTCCCATCCTGAGCAGCTCATCAGTACCATCCGGAACGTGAGCAGAGGTTGCTGCAACCAGCGGAAACACGGGTGGGCTGAGACAGGATTAGATGCCTTCAGGGAAGTTCCAGCTGCTCCGTGCTTAGCAGGCGACTGCTGTGGCTCTCCAGGAAGCCCAAAGGGGCCACACACGCTGACTGTCCGTAGCTGCTTCCTCCCGAATATCTGTTCCCGGTTGCTGCTGGACTGGGACTGCCCTGAGGAGGTGGATGAGCTGGGAAGACCTGGGCTGGGTGATGGGACCCAAGGACACCCCAATGTACCGATGTGGGCTGGAGGGAGCAGGGGAGGAGTGGCAGCAGGTGCCCCTGAACAAGTTGATGGATGCTTTCCAAACACCCCTGGGTACCAGGCTCCATCACCTGTGTGTCAGGAGTGCTGAGGGGGCAGAGCAGTCGCACCCACTGGGAGACAGCCATTGTGCTGCTCTGGGGTTGCAGGGATGCCTGCAATGGGGGTTCCTCGGCACCCAGGTGATCCTCATGGCTCATGGGCAATGCTCTGGCTTACTGAGGGCTCTCTGAAGCAGCCTGGCCTGTGGCTGGCACTCATGCAACTGCTGACCCTGGCGTGGTACCCTCTTCCTGGCAGCGGTGGTTGTGGTGCCCAAAGGACAAAGCCCACAGTGGCTGCTAGTGGGTTTGTGGCCCATTGGCATCTGTGGCTTTGGGGGGAATGAGAGGTGTGATCCGGGCAGGGTCAGTGCACCAGGGGTCTGCCTGCTCTGGTGGCCCTGGGCTGGGGCACAGCCAGAAGTCCTAACACTTACAGGAGCCATAGACAGGGACTCAAGAGCTGTGCCTGTGCCAGTGCCAAGGAAGTGCCGTGGAACAGCCCTGGTGCGAACTCGTGCCAGGGAAGGACAGGGTTGTGCCCAGGGCTCTGGCTTTGCCTTGTCTGCCCCCATGGGTCAGGGCACCTGGCTGTGTCCCACTGGGGACCAGGGGGGCTCCCAGGGCCAAGCTGCTGCCTGGGCACTGGCTGACATGAGCAGCATGTTCACAGGGACCCTCTGCTTGTCTTCTTACAAGAGCACTGGGGTTCAGGAGGGGGAAACCCAAAACTCCATCCTTGAGATGCTTGTTTTGCTGAGGAAATAGGAGTTGGAAGCAGCTCTGCTTCAGCGCTTTCCCTAACCCCGCCACTGCCCCTGTGCTGATTCATTGATTTGGACGGGTTATATACTGGGAGGGGAAGAATGAACCACACTCTGCTCTCTTGCCAGCACGGGGCTGTGCTCGCTCGGCGCTCATGACTGCAGGACACTCGGGTAAGTCTCCTTCTCCTACTGCCCCTGTGAGTGGACACGGATCCTGGGGACTCCCAGGGCAGCCCCGAGGGTTGGTGGTGGAGTGGTGGGATCTGCATGTTCAGCATTTTTTTATTTGATGGAGATGTTTATCTTGCAAGGGCTCTCTGAAAAAGTGAGACCACTTGGATGCTGTGGGAGCTGAAAGAGTTACATAGGCAATGTATCCCAGACAATGATCAACAGAGAAAATTAAGTGGGGCACAGGAACATTTTGGGGTCCAATGTTAGGAGCAGTGGGATGCTGAGGGGCTGAGCAGTAGAGAATGTTCAGCCTCTTGGTCTGTAAGTTTCTTGTCCCTAGAAGAAAAAGAGAGATCAATTGTTTCCAGCTGCCTTTCCTGAAGGTTGCTCTAGTGTGGGTGCTCTCAGTGCTGCCTTAGCAGGGAGTGACATGAGCAGGGCTTTTGATGTGCCAAGCTTTTGGGGAAGTTTATAAATGTCTTGCTATAAACAAAGCTGTTCTTGGATGCAGATTGTTTCCATATGGGAAACATAAACTATGCTGGCTTGTGGAGGACTCCTCCCTCCCTGTCTGAGAGCAAGAAGGTTCCCTGGGGGGAGGGCGGGGAGGAGGGCAGGGGCTGTGCCCCAACACCCTGGGTGCCAGCTGAGGCACTGTGGCCACACTCCTCTGCTGCCTGACTCGCCTGTCTGGCTGAGCTGTGCTCAGAGCAGAAGGAGTTGCAGGTTTTCTCCCACCCTTGTGCCACATGAAGCTGTTAAGGGGGGCTGGTCCATGCCCACCTGGCACAATGCTGCTGCTTTAGTCTAGGGAGGGAGTAAGCTCCCAGGCCAGAGGAGGGAGGAGAGGGTGTCCACGGTATCTGTGCTTGTGGGGTAATGGAGAACTGTGCTGTAAGGCCCTCCCTTCCCTGGGCACCAGCCCTGGCACCAGCCTGTGTACACGTGCCCACATCAGACACCCCACTGATGGCCAAAATAGGCCAGGCTGAGACCTCCTGCTGGGGATGGGGGGAACACAGGGCCACCCAGTACCCAGCCTTTGCTGGGAGCTGGCAAGGGTCCTGTTGACCCAGGCTTCTGCAGCACTGGAGCTAAAGCATCCCTAGGCACTGCTCTTGGCTTTGCAACAGGAGCTCAGAGTTAGGAGGGTGCTTGGGGTGCTGGGACAATGCTGGGACCCGCTGTGGGTGCCGCAAGCCAGCTCTGGTGAAGGTCTTGGCTCTTTGGTGGTGCCAGGAGGCCAGTGCTGCTGGTAGCAGCTCGCCACACTCTGTAAAACAGGAAACCACACTCCTGGCTGCCAGAGGAGCCAAGAGAGCTGGGACGCCAGGGATGCCACTAATAGCTGTGGTATGGCAGCCAGGCACCATGGTCCCCAGCTCTGTCTTGCTCTGAGCTTCTGCCTGGGCTGTGCCAAGCCTTGCCTGACCCCAGCCTTCCTCGCATGTCCTCCTCTGCCTCGTTGCCATGCTGGGAGCAGGATGGCCACAGCCTCAGTGGCTTTTTCCACAGGAAAAGCAGCATCCATCCCTGGCAGTGGCCCTGGCAGCTGGGAAATCTCAGGGGTTGAACCCCTCTCCTTTGTTTTTTCTGCAGGTCCAATGGAGCAGGGAGGCTGGCAGCGGTGGCTGCTGCTGCTAGTGGGCATCCAGCTGGCCAGTAGCCAGTGCCCAGAGCAGTGCCAGTGTGTCCGTAGTGCCCAGGTGGAGTGCTTTGGTGCTGACATCACCACGGTCCCCAGCCCCATCCCTGCCAATGCCATGACCCTGCAGATCATCAACACGCGCATCGCTGAGCTGGGCGACACCGCCTTCGGCAACGCCTCCCTGCTGATTGGGCTGCGCGTTGAGAAGAACGCCCTGTCGCGCATCAGCCCCAGGGCCTTCCAGAACCTGCCCGACCTACGCTACCTCAGCCTGGCCAGCAACAAGCTGCAGGAGCTTCCTGTGCAGGTCTTTGAGCCTCTGGACAAGCTGGAGTCTCTGCTCCTCTCCAGTAACCAGATCCTCCAGGTCGAGCCTTCCCACTTTGCCCATCTGAGCAACCTCAAGGAGCTGCAGCTGCACGGGAACAACCTGAAGGAGCTGCAGGAGGGGGTGTTTGACCAGCTGACCAGCCTCACCAAGCTCAACCTGGCCAGGAACAACATCGACCGCCTGCCGCCCCGGGCCTTCGAGCGGCTGGCGCGGCTGCAGGTGCTGCGGCTCTACGAGAACCGGCTCCGGCACATCCCGGTGGGCACCTTTGATGGGCTGCCAGAGCTGCAGGAGCTGGGGCTGCACCAGAACCAGCTGGAGACACTGTCCCCAGAACTCTTTGTACACAACACCAATCTGCAGAAGCTCTACCTGTCCAACAACCTCCTCACTACTCTGCCGAGCGGCGTCTTCTTGCCCCTGCACGCCCTTGCCAAGATCACCCTGCACGTCAACCGCCTGCAGGACATCTCCCCCAGTGCCTTTGGGCCCATGCCCAACCTGCAGGAGCTCTGGCTCTACGAGAATGAGCTTTCCACCCTCCCCACTGCCGTCTTCAGCAACCTCACCCAGCTGCAGCTCCTGGTTCTCAGCAAGAACCGTCTGCGGTTGGTGGCACCAGGGGCTTTCCAGGGCTTGGGGGAGCTGCTGGAGCTGTCGCTGCACTCCAATGCCCTGCGCCGCCTGGATGCCCGGGCACTGGAGGGGCTGCCCAAGCTGCAGAACATCTCTCTGCACCATAACCAGCTGCAGGCGCTGCCACGGGGCCTCTTCGGGGCCACCCCTGGGCTGCGGCACGTGCAGCTGCACTCCAATGCCCTGGAGTACCTGCCTGGCGGCGTCTTCTCCCCGCTGACTGCCCTGCGAGAGGTGAGGCTGCACAACAACTCCTGGCGCTGTGACAAGGGCATCCTGCCCTTGCAGGGCTGGCTGGAGGAGAACCCTCACAAGGTGGGTGAGATACCCCCGCTGTGTGCCCAGCCTCCTGCCCTGCAGGGCATCCCCATTGCCGGGCTGCCACGGGACCAGTTCATCGACACCCAGCCCCCCACTGCTGCTCCCTATCCCAGCACCCTGCTCCCTGCTCACACCTCTGAGGCAGCATCCCCAGAGGATGCCTCGATGGAGCCCCCCATGGGGCTGCCAGCCTCCCCACAGGAGGAGGGGGAGGAGGAGAAGAAGGAGGAGGAAGAGAGGGGGCAGTGGGGGCTGACACGCCTGCAGAGCGGGGTGGTGATAGCGGTCGTTGTGCTGGTGTGCGTGGCCCTGCTGGCAGCTCTGGTGGCACTGGTGGTCTACGGCTGTAGGAAGAAGAGCCACGTTGTGCTCATGAGGATGAAGGCTCCGAATGAAGCCTGAGTGTCTGGCAGACCCTGAGAGCAGAGGTGCTTGTGGGATCAAGGACATGACAGTGGCTCTGCATCAGCTGCCCTTGCTGACTGGGATGGGACATCACCGTGTGTGCTGCGTGTACCCCTGTCCTGCTCTGCTCTGCTCTGCCCCTGGTCTGCAGCAGGGCCTCCCCGCCGAGTGACCTCCCATGGCTGCCCACTATCCCCAGCCTTTACTGCCTCCAGTGCAGCCTCTGTGCTCATTCCCTGCCCGGGTCCAGCAGCTAAGCTGTGGGATGCAGAGCCAGGAGCCACAGCCTGGCCACGATGGTGTTTACCCCAAATAACAGGACTTCCCCATCCTTCACCTTGCATCATTCCCTGCAGTGCTGCTGCCCTCGTGCTGCCTGCCGCCCTCACCCCTGTCCAGCCCCTCTTCCCCACCTTCTGCCCCCGCCATGCCTCCCCCCTTGCCCCTGCCTGGGCAGGCAGTGCGAGCCATCATGCTGGGCCGGGAGCCGAGCGAGCACCTTGGCCCCAGGAGAGCTGCATGTCGTCGTGCTGCTCCGTCACTCACGGGTGCCTGGGCAGGGCTGGGTTGCTGCCAGGCTGGCACACCCTGAGTGTCTCAGCTTCGTCCCAGCTGCCCTCCCTGCCTGCAGGCAGGGCAGACCAGAGCACAGCCAGCACCGTCCCCTGATCCCAGCATCTGCCTGCTCCCCTCGTGCACCTGCAGCCAGGAGAGCCACGGGACAGGGTGCTGGCATCGGGGACGGGCAGGAGCAGCCCCCCAGCCCTCACTGCATGCTGGTGCTGACCCTGCTGTGGCCGTGCCCCTGCCTGCAGCGCCCTGCCTCAACCCCACAGGGTGCCAGGGCCTTGCACTGGCCCCACTGCGAGGGTAGTTAGAGGAGTGGGACAATGGGCGTGCAGTGTCTGCAGGGGCTGGGAGAAGCTCCTGTGCTTGTGCCCCTGGGCTGCTGGAGCGTGTTGGGGCTGCTTCTACTCCTCCCCTTCCCTGGTTCCCATTTCCTTAATACCCTCCGCCAGCTAGTGAGCAACCTGGTCCTGCTCTGCTTGGCAAAGCTTTTTCATCCTCTTCGTACTCCCTTGAGTGCCCTCCTATGTGTGCCCAGTGCCCCTGCCTAGTGGCAGCCCTTGGGCAGGTGGATGCTGGCAGCACAGAGTGGGGGGTCAGCAAGTGCTGGCTGCTCTGCAGTTTGCAAATGGGTGCCACTCCATCCCCCCTCAGCACCTATATCCAGCCGCCTTCTCCAGCTGTAGCATGGCCATGGGGGGATTCAGCTCATCCCCATGTGTGGCGTGGTGGCACCAGGCAGCCTGAGGACTGCTGCTGTGGGACAAGGTGCATGTTTGGTGTCCACCCTGCAGTGCTGGCTGCTCACAGCACCTCAGTAGCCAGTGCTGGCACAAGCAGCTCTATGCTGGTGCACATGATGGGTCACTCCTCTGGGCTGGGGCCTGCATGATAACAGAAGACACAGGACTGTGTCTCGGGGCTGTTGGGTGCTGATGTGTGACCTTCCCATTAAAGTGCCATTGTCCATTCCAAGTGCCAAGAGCTGTTTTTCACTCCTTCCTGGTGTGCAGCAGGGAATGGCCCAGTAGGGACAGGGGCTGCACTTGATTTCCACTCCTCAGAGATTTTTACCATGTTGAGGAAAAGCCTGTTGACTGAGGGTTAGTGAGGCTGGGAGAGGGTTAGTGGGCTGTCTTTGCAGAGCCCTTGCTGGTCCCTGGACTCCAGCCTGGGATGATGGACCAAGGAGGGCTAAGCCATACAACAGCAGTGGGTGGGCTTTTGGAGAATGAGCTGAGACCTCAGCGAGCTTCTCGATGGAGACACTGACTGCCTCCTGCACAGTCCCCTGCTGGGGTGGTAGGGAACTTGCTTGGCTCCCTTCAGAGCTGGCTGCCAGTGGATTGTGTCAGCTGAGTTTTTCCATGTGTCACCATCTGCTCCATGAGGATGACTGAGTGCAGTAAAGTATCCCTCCTCCTGCCCCTGGGGATGCCTCCATAGCTGCTGCCAGCCCAGCTTGTTTCAACGCAGGCCCTTGCAATGCAGCTCTTATGACAGTGTGTGCTGCTCCTCCAGGCAGGTTGAAACTCCTAGGGAGTTCAGCTGATCCATGAGTCATCCTCACCATCCCACTGCTGGCTGGGATGTAAAAGTCCTGGTGACCACCATGATGGTCCCACAGTAGTCCCCTCCCCATAGAATCATAAGGTTGGAAAACACCTCTAACATCAAGTTCAACCTTCATCTGCCTTGCTAAGCTGCACCTGGTCTCTTCTCTCATGGCAGAGATATTTTGAGCACTATTTCCCAGTGAGATTTAATAAAGACCTAGGGCTCTCTTAGGGGGCTTCTGGAAGCAAGCATGCTGACCTTGGTGTGGGACTGGAGCCACCCGTGACAGCAGCACCCTGCTACCATCCTTGCACCAGTGGATGTCCGGGGCCAGGACCCCACTTCCTTGCCAGGATGCTCACAGGCGGCTGCCTCTGGCCTCACCTCTAGTCCTCCTGGGGCCGGGTTATTTTTCAAAGTGCTCCAAGGACACGGGTTGTTGTTGCCGATAAGCAGTGAGGGGCAGCTCCGCCCCAGCAGGAACAGCTTGTCCCTGGCTTCGGCTGGCTTCCCATCCGCCCCAGAAAACACTGTCCCAGCAAGCAGCATCCCTGCAAGTCTGCTGCAGGTTCGGCGACCGTCCCCGTGATGTCACACTTGGTAAGTGGTCCCCACACTGCTCGGGTAGTTTGGGGGCCTGGGATGGATGGGAGCCACTGTCAGCTCTGGTGAACACAAGTGAGATAGAGGAAAGGAAATGCCAAGCCCAGTGCTGCTCTCAAGTGCTGGTGTAAGTCCAGGAGAGCTCCACTGACACAGGGTGTCTGCAGGTGGGCATTGCTGTGGGGCGGGCAATATCCCCCGTCACAAGGCAGCGCCGGCATGTATCCCAGCTAGGGAGGGACTGGCAGAGGTCTGGAGGCCACTGCCTCAAAAAGTGCCTCTGTGGGCTGGGAATAGGTGTTTGGTCAGGCTGAATATCCCTCCAGCAGGTTTGATGCTGCTCTGATTGCTTGTGGAAAAAGAAGCACCTGACAGGCAATTAGAAATACAAGTGGTGGAGCTCACTCCTATTGCCACTGAGCTCAGAGGAGCCCTGCAGGGTTGTGCCCATTATCCAGTGTGTGCAGCACAGCCCAGTGTTTCACATATTCTCCTGCCCCAGAGCCTGGCTTTGTGCCTGTGGAGACATCTGACAAGGGTACAGATTCCCCCCAAGACTTCCACGGACCCAACACAGGTCCCACCTCAGCTGCTGCTCTGCAGGATGTGGCTGCTCGCCACCTTTGGTGAGGGTGGCACCACTCTGGTTTTCATAGGGTGGGCTGGGGTACAGAGTAAAAAGCCCGGGGCGACATCTGGGAGGGAAGTGCTCCCCATTCCTGCAAGGGGAGTGCTGGGGAGGTGCTGGCAGCTGGGGCTGGAGGGATGCCACATGGCCAGGGCAGCTGCCTGTGCTGGTGGTGTCCCAGAGGTTGATCCTGCTGTATTTCTGGCTGCAGAAGCCCTTTCCCCAGCAGTGCCCGCCTGTGGGTGCAGATTTCTGCTGTGTCAGGGCATAGGGTGAGGCTTGGTTCCTTCTCCAGTGCAGGCTGGTGATCTACATGCTCCTGGGGCTGGGGTCCCTGCTGGTGGGGGGGCTGCCCCCATCCTGCCCCCCTACCTGCCAGTGCTATGACACCTCCAAAGTCTTCTGCTCAAACGAAAGGATGCAGGAGATCCCGGAGGGCCTGCCGGGAAGTGCCACCCAGCTCTTCTTCGTGGAGACAGCCCTAAGCAGCATCCGCAGCAGGGCTTTGGGCTCCAGCACCACCCTCACCAAGCTGGTCTTCATCAACAACAACATCCAAGAGCTGGAGGCTGGTGCCTTTCAGGGGCTGCCCAGCCTTACCGAGCTGGAGGTGTCAGGCAACCCCTTGCTAGCCGTCAGCCTTGGGGCACTGGCAGGATTGACCAGCCTCAGCAAGCTCTCCCTCAGTGCCAACGCCATCCGCACTCTGCAGCCGGGGCTCTTCACCGCCTCATGCCGCCTGCAGGACCTGCGCTTGTCGGGGAACAGGATCGAGGCACTGCCCCCAGGCATCTTCCGCCCGCTCCGGCAGCTGCAGGCCCTGGACCTCTCGCAGAATGCCCTGGCTGAGCTGCCGGATGGGCTGCTGGCCCCACTTGTTGCCCTTCGTGTCCTCAAGCTCAGTGACAATCGGCTGGCACGGTTGTCTCCTGGTGCTTTCAGGGCACTTGGCCAGCTGACTGAGCTCCACCTGGATGGCAACCAGCTAAAGGAGCTGCCAGCCGGCATCTTCGCTGGGCTAGGGGGGCTGCGGCGGCTACAGCTGCAGCACAACACCCTGGGCAGCCTGGCCCCTGACATCTTCGCAGGTCTCCTCAACCTCACTGTCCTCAGCCTGGAGGGCAACCACCTGGCCACCCTGCCTGCCACTCTCTTCACTGGCACCCCTGTCCTCCTCCACCTCTCACTGGCTCTCAACAGGCTGGAGACAGTGCCCCAGGAGCTCTTTGCTAACCTGTCAGTGCTGGAAACACTGGCACTCTCACGCAACGCCATCGATCACCTGCCCACTGGGGTGTTCCAGGGGCTGGCACGGCTGACAGAGCTACGGCTGAGCCACAACCACCTCTCCAGCCTGCCAGCGGGGCTGCTGGCTGAGCTGCCCCTCCTCACCGCCCTGGTGCTGGACCACAACCACCTGGCCCGCCTGCCCTCGGGGCTCTTCGATGCCAACAATGAACTGGTGCGTGTGGGGCTGTCTGACAACCCCTGGGTCTGTGACTGCCACCTCTCCTACCTCCTCCACTGGCTCCAGAGCTTTGCTGAGCCCCTCATCCATGGCCAAGCCTTCTGCACCAGTCCAGCTGCTTTCCAGGGCCAGTCCCTGCTGGAGGTCCCCCGCAGGCAGCTGGAGTGCCCAGGAGCACACGGTGTCGCACCAGAGGAAGGCTGGGACAGAGACGCCCCAGGGCAGTGCACCTACACCAACCCCGAGGGCACTGTAAGCATGGCCTGCAATGCCACAGCCTGCCAGCAGCTCAGCCTTCGCCTCCCTCAGGAGCAGGGCTTGGGGCCAGCGTACCAGGGTGCCTGGGTGCTGCGCTCCCGCTGTGGCACGCTGCAGGTCAGTGTCCTTGTCACAGCACAGAGCGGCAACGAGGCCACATCCCCAGGTCTCTCCGCAGTGCCCTAGAGCTTGGGCAGGCGTTTGCTTCTGCACTGGCGACCTCTGAACCAGCCTGGGAAACAAACGGCTCTCCATCTCGCTCTGCTACGGCTGCCACGGTCACCAGCTGTCACCGAGCACTCCACAACAGCTGGCCTGCTGGTATTTATCCTCTCAGCTATGTGTTTCCTGTGTATTTCAAATATAATTAAAATGTATCTATGACTTCTGTGCTACCAGTTCCCATGGCAGAGAGAGGACTCGTTCTGTTCCTCCACCACTGCCTGTGTGTCTGGGAGAGGCAGTGAAGGTCGATGTGGTACATTGGGATCTTGTCAGGGGCTCTGCATAGTGTGGCATAGGTGTGAGTGCCTGGTGGTGAGTAGGTGCCACTCTGGCATGGTCATGGTGTGCTCATGTCTGCCTGCTGCAGCCACCGTCCCTTGGCACTGCAGAGGGAAGAGAGGCCCAGCTGCAGCCTGGCAAAACCCCCAGGACACGGGTTTTTGTTGTCCAGGGGAGGTGTGGGTGAGTGCTGCTGATTGCCCAGCAAGGGGCATGAGCTGCCTGGCTGCAGGGTGAGTTCCAGCCCAGGTGTGCACCGGCAGGGCCCCCCTATCCTGTCAGGGCTTAGTCTGCAGCCCTGCAGCCTGAAAATGGAATGTGGGAAGTTTCACATAAACAAGAGGAAGAACTTTCCTGTGAGGGTGAGTGGAACAGGTTGGCCAGCGAGGTTGTAGAGTCTCCTTCTCTAAATATACTCAAAAGCCATCTATACAGAGCCCTGGGTACCCAGAGAACCCTACTTCAGTGGGGAGGTTGGACTCGATGACTTCCACTGGTCCCTTCCGACCTCACCCCTCCTGGGATTCTGATTCTGTGACCTGTGGAGATGAGGCACAAAGTCCTGGCAGCGCTGCCCACCCAGGGGGTGACAGGTAAGGCGTGTGCTCTCCTGGCAGGGCAAGTGTGGGTGCACACCCAGGGGTGTAAGAGCACACGTGTGTCTGTCCGTGTCCGTGTGTGCCTGGCCGTGTCCCTGTGTCCCTGTGTCCCTGTGTGTCAGTGTGTGCCAGTCCGTGTGTGTCTGTCCATATCCATGTGTGCCAGGCCGTGTGTGTCTGTCCATATCCATGCATGTCTGTGAGTGTCCCTGTGTCTGTCCATGCATGTCTGTGAGTGTCCCTGTGTCTGTGTCCATGTGTGTCTGTGAGTGTCCCTGTGTCTGTGAGTGTCCCTGTGTCTGTCTGAGTGTCCCTGTGTCTGTCCGTGTCCGTGTGTGTCTGTCCGTGCCCACGTGTGTCTGAGTGTCCCTGTGTCTATGTGTGTCTGTGTCCATGTGTGTCTGTGAGTGTCCCTGTGTTTGTGTCCCTGTGTCTGTCTGTGAGTGTCCCTGTGTCTGTCCATGTCCGTGTGTGTCTGTTCGTGCCCACGTGTGTCTATGAGTGTCCCTGTGTCTGTGTCCATGTGTGTCTGTGAGTGTCCCTGTGTCTGTCCGTGTGTGTCTGTCCGTGCCCACGTGTGTCTGTGAGTGTCCCTGTGTCTGTCCGTGCATGTCTGTGAGTGTCCATGTGTCTGTCCGTGTCCGTGCGTGTCTGTGAGTGTCCCTGTGTCTGTCCGTGTCCGTGCATGTCTGTGAGCGTCCATGTGTCTGTCCGTGTCCGTGCGTGTTGGTGTGGCGGTGTTGCGGCACCATCTCGTGGCCGTCGGGACAGAGCTCCACGGGCCCGGCAGAGCCGAGGGAGTACCCAGTGGGCACATGGGTGCGTCCGACATTGATGTTGGAAAGGGGTAAGGCTGCTGAAAATGTGCAGTAGTTCGTTTTCAGATTTGCCAGGAAAAGTGCAATGAAACCCAGCAAGCAGAAGCTGAGCTTTTGCAGGAGCAGGAAAACAGAAGAAGATGTTTAAATGCAATCAGTGCAATTACCCATGGGGAAGCAATGGATATCCTGTCAGTTTAAGTCTTTGCATCAAAAAGAGCATCCCACAAGATGCCCTGCACCAGCCAGGAGCTCTGGGTGTCACCGTGGGAGGGTCTTTGGCTTGCGCTGGGGTGCAGCACACAACACCAGGGCCAGCAAGGTGTGGAGCTGTGGGGCTGAGCACAGAGCCCAGGTGTTGTCTTATCTGTCCAGCCACAGATGTTTCACTGTTTATAAGCATTAAAAAATGGTTTCAGAACTGCTCTTTTAGCTGCATAAGGTGAATACTGAGGAACGAAACAGCTGCCTGTTTTGTTGATGGGGGTGGTGTTTGTGAAACTGGTGAGTTACCCTGGTGGAGATACGGGACCACAGAGACCATTGCCTGCAAAACAGGCTGGCCTGGAGATCTTCAGGTTTCCCTGGATGTTACGAGTCAAGTGGTGCCAGCAGATAACGCCTGGGGAGTACGTGACTGCGTCCCCTCCAAGGGGTTTCTGCCATGGCCCCCTGCACTGGGGACACAGCTCCTCTGTTGGCTCCCTGGCCGTCCCTTATCTCCCCACACAGGCCTGTGTCCTGACCTCACATGAAACCGAGCCCTGTGCCTGGGACGTGGATAAAGGGCTGGCCAGGTGATGAGACCCCCATCCAGTGTCCTCACTCCTCACATGGCATGGCTCGCTCCGGTGGCTGAACTCGTTTGCAAGTGCTCAACCAGGTAAGTGATGCAAAATGCTTTTGTTTGCTCTATAAAATGTTCTGTGAGGGGTGGTGTGGAGGGCTGTTGGTTGTTTCCTTGCAGCAAGGAGCAGGGGAGGATGCAGTGCCATGAGCTCGGACCATCCCTCCATGACTCTGCCTGGCTGGAGTGGGGGACAAGCAGGGGACCACAGTGAGGGTTTTAAAAGGGCTTTGCAATTCAAAACTGTCTATTTTCATCTCCACATACCCAGACGTTTCCACCTGCACATTTCACCCACTGCACTGCCCCTGCAGCAGATATGAAGCAGGCACTGCTACAACCACAGCCCCAGCTCCCCCATCTGAGTCTCCCTGGGGAGAGGAGAGGCAGGGATCAGCAGTGGCTTCTGCCCTGGGAGCCATGGGGGCAGCCTGCACAACCGATGTCACCTCCCATTCATTTTTCTTCAAACCCAGTGGCTTTTATTCTCCCGTATTTGCTGACATCTCAACATTTTAAAAAAATAACTTTTCATAGCAAATTTACCCTCCCAGAATAAGTTTTTTTGCATGGTCAGCTTTGATGGACACCCAAGAAGAAACCCATATGTCTTTTCTCTGCTCCCAGGGCTGTGAATCAAAAGTTGGAAATACGGTCATGGCAGTTAAACCCCAGTTAATGTGTTAGCTGAGTGTTTCCAAATGTTTCCATGGAAGTAGTGGGCTCTGCTAGAAGGTGTGCATCAGTGACTTCACTTCCTACGTGCAAGATCAGAGCCCCAAATGTTAGGTATTAAAGAGTTAATCTGTGGACATTCCAAGGTTTCGATGAGCCTTGCTCTTAAGCTTGGTTGCTGTTCACAGGTTAACTATTTCTGTCTGACAGAGCTGTATAACCAGGCCAAAATACGGTGCAATCAGCAAGAACCCTGAAAAAGAGATGCTTAGAAACCATGTTTTAAATCAGCCCCCTGAACTCAAAGAAGCAGCAATGAAATAGCAAGTCTACCCAGCACAGTGTGGAAATTCTGAGGACACAATGTCCTCTGGTCTTGGCTGGCTCCTGGGAGCCTTGCTGATCCCTCATTAGCAAGTGCAGAGCTGACTGCTTCTGTTGTTGTATGAATGGGCTGTTGCCCTGCTGACTGACTGGACCCACTGGGGCAGCACTAATGGGCAGCAGCACTTTGCCTTCTTCACCCAGGCAGACTGAGTCTGCAGTTCAAACATGAGAGAAGAAGGGCCAGAGAACAGGCTGTCCGGCCCTTGTCCCTCCTGGAGCATCTCCCAGGGCAAGCCATGAGCTGGCTTGCTTTGCCTCTCCATCCCTTGGTACCAACAGCAGTGAACTTGTGTAAATGCAGTGTATCTTTGCTTGTCCAGTCTCTCTTTTCTGATGAAGTGAGTCATGATACATGAATAGAAGAGTCCTGAGAGCTGAACAACAGTGTGATACCACAGTTCATGAGCTGTGGACAGAGATTTCTTGTTCTTCATAACTGGTTTTTGAAACCTTTTTTTTCAGGATGATGTACTGGCATTTCCTTTTCCTTCTCCTCCTCTCCTTCAATCCCTATAAATGCCAAGATCAAATCCTGGGTGAAGATCCATATGAAATGCCCAAAGACCACCAGGAGGTCTACAGAGGCACAAAAAATGATGTCAAAGAGATCCCAAAGATTGCAAAACCCTTTGTTTCTGAGATGATCTTTGTGCAAACCAGCATCACTGCTATAAGGAAAGGTGCCTTCAGCTACATGCCCAACCTGATCAAGATTTTGTTTATTGGCAATAAAATCAAGACTGTTGAACCTGGAGCCTTTGATAATTTGGACAAGCTAAGGGACTTGGACATCTCTGGTGCCTCTTTAGAAGAACTGTCTGTGGACACTTTCCAAAACCTCCCAAGTTTACAGAGGCTGGAGCTGAGAGACAGCCAGCTCAGATCCATCCCCAAAGGCCTGTTTGATGGGCTGGAAAGTTTGAGAGAGCTCTCCCTGCACATCAATGCAATCCCTTCTCTTCCAGAAGGCATTTTTGATTCTCTTGTCAATCTAACTTTTTTGGACCTGTCTAGAAACAGGATCACAACTCTTTCTGTGAATGCCTTTAGCAAACTCACCCAGCTGCAGGTCCTCCGGCTGTATGAGAATGAATTGCAGGACCTCCCAGAGGGACTGCTAGACAGTCAGCTGGAGCTGCTGGAGCTCAGCCTCCAGAGGAACAGGCTCAGGGCACTGCCACCTATGCTTCTGAGGAGCCTGCCTCACCTGGAGAAACTCTTCTTGGACAACAACCTCATCAGGGTTCTCCCACTTCAGGGCTTTTTTGGTTTAAACAAACTGAAGTTGCTGACTCTGGGTTCAAACCATATTATGGAGCTCCCCTGCTGCCTTTTTGACACCATGCCACACTTGCGAGAGCTGGATCTGAGTAGGAACAGTTTGGCCACACTTCCAGATGGCATCTTTGTCAACCTCACATCCCTTGGCAAACTCATCTTGTCCCACAACCAGCTGTCAGCCCTGCCAAGAGGAGTCTTCACTGGGCTCAGCAAGCTCTTGGATCTCCAGATGGACACAAATCAGCTCTCTGCTCTGGATGAAGGGGTCTTTGCCTCTCTCCCAAATCTGAAAACCCTGAACCTTCGAAAGAACCCGCTGGAGAGTGTTCCCCGTGGGCTCCTAGACCCCCTGAAGAAGCTCAGCTCAGTGTATCTGAGTGGTAACCCATGGAGATGTGACTGCAACCTCTGGTACCTGCACTGCTGGATCCTGGCCAACAGGGAGAAGGTCAAATTGTCCACTCAAGTCTCCTGCAAGAGCCCACCCCACCTGGCAGGGCAAGCAGTAACATTGCTGAGGGATGAACACCTGACTTGCCCAGGTACTCTGCCGTTTAACACCACACCATCACAAAGGGTGTCAACACTGCTGTCACGTGGAGCTGTGTCCCCAGCAGCACCAACCATGCTGTCATTGGCAGCCTTTCCCATCAGGACACTGCCAACCACTCTTTTACCTGTGGTCACCTCTGCCGTGTTGCCAGCCATGCCAGTGGAGGCTGCCTTCACCACTCTGTCACCAACCAAGCCATCTAAGGCCTTTGTCACCACCCCACCACCAGCTGTTCTGCAGAAGGTCCTCATCACCAGCCCATCAACAAACAATAAGCCCAAGACCTCCATCACCACACCATCAACAACTATGCTGCCAAAGGCCTCCATCACCACACCATCAACAACCAGTGTGCCCAGGTCCTTCATCACCACACCATCAACAACTGTGCTGCCAAAAGCCTTCATCACCACCTCATCACCAGCTGTGCTGCCAGAGACCTCCATCACCATCTCATCACCAGTGCTGCCAAAGGCCTCCACTGCCACACCATCATCATCAGCTGGGATGCCTAAGGCTTCCATCACCACCCCCTCAGCAGCTGTTTCAACTTCAGCCATCGTAAGACTACAGTCTCCTGGGGCCAGCCACCCAGAACCTGTGCCACCCACTCTAGCTTCTGCCACCACACGGGTGCCAGCAAGCTCACTGGCAGTCACCACCAGACAAGAGCTTCCTGCTCTTTCAGTGCCCAGGGAGAGGCCAGCCACCACCCCACAGGGAACACCCGTAGCCTCCCTTGTCTCAGCTTCCTCTGTGGCACTCTGGCCATTGCCCAGGACTGCTGCTCTGGGCACAGTCCCGCTGGCCTCACATTCACCATCGCACCATGCTCCTGCATCAGACAGGGAATGGGGCCATTCCACCATGCGTGACTTGTCCACAGTTGGTGCCCAGCCCACCCCCACTGCCCCCCAACACGCTCCTGCCCCGGCAGGCACCGTCCTGCTCCCCACACCTCCTGTCCCCACACCATCAGACTGCACGAGCCCCTGTCCATCCTCCCCACCCCTGGCCCCCAGCGGTCATCGTGGCTGGGGCTTGTCCCTGTGGACCAGCCCATGGCAGTGCCAGGTGTCTCTGGCCCTGGGGCTGGCCGCGCTGGCACTGCAGGCAGCCTGCGCACTGCTGGGGGGGGTGGTCGTCCTTCTCCTTCACCAGGACACCCGCCACCACCCCAGGCCACCTGTGAGGCTGCTGAGTCTTCAGGCCCTGGCTGCTCCGGGGACTCCCAAGCCAACCCTGGCACTGCCTTGAGATTTGCTGCCCCTGTATGACCTGGGCTGTGCCAGCTGTCCTCCTTTGGGGTCTGCAGCCGTGCTGGCCGCAGGGTGCGCTGTCCCTGGGATGGGGGTCCCGGCACCCAGGCCGATCCCAATGTAGCGGTCCCAGCACCCAGGCTGTTTTGGGATGCTTTCCGGCTGACTCCTGGCGGTGCTGGGAGCCTGCAAGCCTCGCTGCCTGACGGCCCTTCTGCCAAGGGACACTAGATGGCATCCCGACACAGGCAGTGGCTGCCGCCGCCTGACCGCGGCCACCGAAACGCCGGAGCCCCCGCACCCGCCGGCCGGGACCCCGCCGCACGGCGGACACGGCCGCTCTTTGCTCGTAGGGTCAGGAGCCGCTACCCGAATCTCCTCCCATCCCTGGAAGGTGCTTGTAGTCCTTGGGGAAAGATATCGCAAGGCTTCCTGCCCCGAACCCTGTCTTCTTCCCTGTGCCACGTTATGGGATGTGTCAGTGTCTGTACAGTGTCTGTACCACCATCATACACAGACCTCTTCCCCTCTCCCTCTCCCTTTCCTCCTCCCTGATATTAAAGCCCCCCCCCCCCCCGCATGTCTGATGGGCTGGTGAGGACTGTTTTCATCCTGGGGCTTTTATTGCCGTGACCTGCTTTTGAGGATTCCTGTTGCTTGCTGGAGTGTGGGGTCCCCAGTCAGTGCTGGCCATTTGGGACTGGTGTAGGACAAGGGCTGACCCTCCGCAGGCAGTGGTACTGTAAGACAATAGATAAGCTTTTCTTCCCACTCTTAAATCTCACCTGATGCTGAGACCTGGCTGCAGGTCTCTTGGGAAGCTTGGGAGGAAGGGTTGATGTGAGCCTTCACCTCTGCAGTCTTGGGCTCCTGCCAGGCCCAGGGAAGTGCCAAACTTAAACAAAGGCAGCCATTCCTCTGCAGCTTCTGCCATCACAAAGTGTTGAAACCTTCCCTGGGAAGCTTTATTCCTGGAGAATTGGAGCTGATGAACACAAGGGATGTTCCTTGATTCCGGTCTCTGGGTACCTTTTTTTTGCTCTAGGTTCAGTCTTGATTTTTTGCCCTGTGCAAGGTAAGCTGCTCCCAAATTGGATCCCATTTTCTACAGGGTTGCAGGTGTCTGTCTTCAACTCCTTGCCATTGCAGGCTGGCGCCTGCTCCGTCTTGTCCTGCTTTTGGGTGGCCTTCCCCAGTTATGTGGCATAGGGGCTGCCTGGCTTGGAGGTCTCCCAAGGAAAGAGTCCCTGAAAAGCAATAGTTTGGACATGTGTTTCACAAGGAAAAATGGGAAAGCAACTCAGAAACCTCCTAGCCAGTGAGCCCTGAGCTCCCCAGCTCCCCTGCCTGGTGCAAGAGCAGGAGAGGGGGAAAGGGGCTTTGTGCTAGAGTGCGTGCCTGCAGCTATGCATTAGGGAGCAGGATATACATCCTTGCTAAGAACCTGCGCAGTGTTACAGGCCCTTCAGCTACTCCTTGAAGTGCTGCCGATGGCTGTGAAATACGGGAGGCGAGCGTGGGGCAGTATAGCTGGGCGGGATGGAGCAAGCTGCTCCGGGGCCAGGGCTGGCACAGCAGGTAATGAGATACAGATGAGGGAGAGGGAGTGTTTTTTCTGGCAATCCAGATGGACTCGGCTTAATACTTGATTTAGAGAGTTTGAAAGCGGGGCCTGGCTGCTGGGGAACAGACCCCAAGCACTTCCCGAGGTGATGAGGGGGGGTCTCTGCTGGCTTTTCAGATATTTAATGGCCCAGCACAGTCTAAACAGGGAAGTACTTCGGGGTGAGATTAGCACAACATAATCACATCTTAAAAGGTCTTCAGAGACATAAGGCACGTCCGCTCTCCTATTAATTACTGGTTATTAATAAAGCTGGGGTCAGGCGTGAGGTGTTCGCTCTGGAGCATGCTGGTTCCCTCTTTGCAGGGCAGTGCTGTATCCGAAAGCAGCACAAAGCCCCGCAGCCTCCACCTGTGCCCATCCGGCTCTGGAAGCCAAATGGCCAACATTCCTACAGCTGCTTTTAAAACTAATTTGCCCCATAATACCCTGAAAGGGCCACGTCTTTCTAAGTGCCCAGAACACCTCTAAGTGCCTCAGAGTGCTGTAAAATAATAACAGCCAAGGGTGTTCTCAGCACGGGAATTTCCTGCTATGATCGATTTGTAATTTGCAATGAAAATACAGCGTGCGTGTTCCCAGGGCCAGGCTGGTGCAGCTGGCTCACAGGCAAGAGTCGGCTCCCTGCACCACTTTAGGGCCGATCCTTGGAGGTTTACGGCTGGGCTGGGCTGGGAGGAATTAGCAGCTGTTCCCATTTGCCCCTGTTGGCTCCAGCGTACACCAGGAGGGAAGGAGCTGGGAGGGATGCATCGTCCTGGGGGCAATGTGCCTGAGCAGCCTGTGGGGCAGCACCCTGGGGTTTCCTGCTTGCTGAGCAAGAGCAGCTGGAGAGCTCATGGAGATGGGGCAGAGCATGGGGGATCTGCACCAGGGAGATCTGTGTTTACTGCTGCAGGGCTCCAGCTCACTGCAATGAAGGTGTGTGGCTGGGGCAGGTGCTGTAGAGTGCACAGTCCTCAGCACACCCTCTCCACTCTGCTGTGGGCAGCCCAGGCATCCCTTAGCCGCACGCTGCTGCACTGGGTAGTGGTTGGTGGTTTTTAGTCTGTGAATTTCTCTGGTTTCTCTGAACTCAGGTAAGATTTTAGCATTCACAGCACCATGTGGTGAGGAGTGCCCAGGATTGCCCATGCACTGAACGAGACATCACCTCGCTTTGGTCTTCCTCTGCTTGCTGCTCCTTGAACAGGATGCCCCTGGTTCTTGCTTTGGAAAAAAAAGTTGAGCATCCCTATGTGGCGTCTCCAGGCTGCTTGTGACACTCTGCACCTCTTCCCAGTTGCTGTGGCTGCCTGAGGTCCTCACAGCCTCAGGTGGCCAACTGTTAGAAGCAGAGACAGGACACCATACACGTGTCCTTGAGTGGTGCTGGAACCAGGGGTCTCCAGCATGGCCTGGGAGTCCTGCAGCTGCTGCTGGCTCTCTTCCTGCCCTGTGCAGGTGAGAAGCAGTTCCCACAGCACTGTCATTCATGCTGCAGCACTGACCTGTAACCCTCTGCTTGTCAGCCCTGCTGGGAGCCACCCATGCTGCGGGTGTGGTGGCCTGTCCCTGCCACCTGCCTCAGTTCCCTTTCCTGTCTCTGGGGCACCCCATGGGCAGGAAGGGGGCTTGCAAGCAAAGCTGTTTTTTGTGGCTCATGGGAAGGGGGGCAGTGAACACCTGCGTGAGGGGATTTGCACAACAACCCGGGCAAGGAGCAAGCCTGGGCCTCTGCTGGGCAAGTCTCACTGCTGGCTTGTGATGGGAACCTGTCCCAGCTCATGGCCGCGCTGCCACAGCTTCCTCCCTGCGTGCCTGCCTCGTGTGCCAGTCCTAGACATGTGCAGAGCTGTGCTGGGAGCAGTGTCTCACCAGCTGCTGGTGTGGTTTGAGAGGCATGGCGAGCTGGGGGCTGACAGCTCTGTGCGCTGTGGGCAGAGCAAGAAGGGGCTGGTTTGGCACCCAGTCCTGTAGGAGCAGGGAGATGCTGGCAATGCCACTGGAGAGGTGGGATGGGTGACACAGGACCTGCAGGTTGAGGACCCAAGCTGGGGCAGCTCCCTGGCAGAGGAGGCAGCTGCTAGGGTCAGCCCCAGGCCTGGCTGCACATGTGCAGCACTCATCCATCCCCTATTGCAGTCAGCAGAGACGGCTTGTGGGCTGGCGGTCATTGCTCAGTGTGCTGCTGTGCCCCCTCGATGCTGGTGGTGGTTTTGAACACCAGCATCACTCCTCTGCGTGTCCTCTGGATGGTTTTTCTCTCCCTCTCCATCCTTCACCTTCAGCATCCCTCTCCACACCCACTCACAGTACCTGTCCAGCCACGTCAGGCTGCCTCTTGCAAGGAACCCTGTGACACACATGGGGCAAGAGCTGAACTGGGACATTCCTACATCTGCTTTGCCCCTGGCATCTCACAACCCTACTGCAGCAGGGGCCTGACTGCCCCAGGGACAGATGGGGCAGCAATAGAACACACAGCATGGGGGACAAAGCTCAAGCAGATGAGGAGCTGACACCCCTGGCATTCTCATCCTGCCTGCCTCATGCCTTGGGCTGTCCAGGCTTTTCTCCAGGGTTTGGGCAGGGCATGAGAGTAAGGGCAAGAAAAACAAGCTGGTGCATCCTCCCTTGGGCAGTGAGAGAGCCTGGAGGGGCGGAAATTCCTGTTTGTTTAAGGTGCAAACAAGTGCTGTTAATCTGCTGCCTGTTTGTATTTCTTTAGAGCCCCTGAGTGTGGGGGGAGAAGAGATGGGGTCTCCCCTTTGTGCAGGGGCAGGGTCAGGCTATTGGAAGTGGAGGTGAGAAAACACAGAGGGGCAGCTGGAACCTGCTTTGGGAGGGAAAGATTTTTTTCGGCTATTTATGATAATTAGTGGGAAACGTTCCTCAAGCATTTCAGATGATTCTGTAATGAAGCTGGGTCAAATGTTTCCACTTTGTTCCCCTGGAACCATTAAAAATCCCCCTTCTTTGGCTGCGTTAATGCAATGCTGAAAAGGCACAATGGCATAAAAGTGGCTCTGGGAGGGTGGCACGCCTCCCGCCCCACTGGATAGAGCCCTTCAGAGCCCAGATTTCCTGGGTTATAAACCTCAGCACTTGTAATGTTCATGCAGAAGCTGCTGGGGATCCTGTGCCCAGGGCTCCTTCATATCCCTGATGCAGAGTGAGCACCACCGAGTTTGGCGCGTTCAGGAGGAGCAATGGTCAGCACAAACAGAGCAGGGTGAGAAAGGGCACGCACTGCCAGAGATGCCATCACTCCGCTGTCATAGAAAAGCTGCTTTCAGCCTGTGGTTGTGCTGGGAATTTGCTGGGGTGAAATGCTGTGCTGAGAGAGGACCAGTCTCCATTCAGGGGAAAATAGGGGGTCCAGCTGAAAGGAAAGTCCTCCTGAGTCAGTGCTGTTCTAGGCCAGATCCTGCCCTGCCTGCTGGGCCAGGCAGCACCCAGGCACCAGCGCAGAGCAAGGGGCCTGAAATCCAGCCATGACCCTCCAGGTGAATCATGAGCAGTCTGCAAGAGCTGGCTCAGTCTCCTCTTGCTTTTAGCAGTGGAAGGCTTTTCCAGCACACATGATGAAAAGAAAATCCACCTGCCTGATCTCACACATCTATCAGCACTCTTTCCCCAGGGCTGATGTGTAAAGCTAATGGGAGCTCTCCTGCTAAAGCTATGATAAAAAGAGAAAATGGCAAGAGCTTTTAGCATACTGGTGGGGGCTGAATGTGATGGATTTTGGCCTCCCCATCAATATTCTCATGTGGACTCCAGTCAAGCTCAGTGTCCTAGGCTGGGCACAGGGCTGCAGCAGGCAGGGGGGAGCTGCTCCCCTCCTGCTCCACTTTTGGCTGGGCAAGGGCAGCTGGGGAGTGCTTGGGCACCCAGTGTGGGCACCCAGCATTGGTACAGTCCTGCAGCTCTCCAGGGCAGGAGGGAGCCATGCCTGCTGGCCAGGCACCTTCCTTCCCAACCACAGGTGGTGTCTTCCAGACAGTGACTGCTAATTGGGACCACATCACCCTTAATGCCCACCCCCTGCCCATGGCTGAAGCCAACATGCCCCACTAAGGTACTAAATCATCCAGCTGTGGAAGAGAGGTTAAGGACTGGGAGCACGGCTGCCCAGGAGCTGTCCCATCCCTCTGCCTTGCCTGCCCCTGCCATAATCAAGCAGTCATATCAGTCCCTTCACTCCTTTCAATGGGGGAATATTTGCAAACAAATTCCTGCCAGCAGGATGTTCAAGCTCTCCTGCATGGTGGGATAAAGATACCTGTCACGTCTGCCCTGTCCCCAACACCGGCTCATGCTGGGAGCACAGCTGGGGAGCTCCATGCTCTCCATGGGGCTGGTGACTCCAGGCAGTGTGGGAATGGGTTGGGAGGGCTCCCAGGAGGAGCAGGAAGGCTTTAGCTTTCCCTGAGATAATGCATGGCCCACATTGACGAAGTGGCACTGAGCCCTGCTGTGAATTAGCTGGAGTCCTTACCTCAGGGTTCTGTTACAGCAGGTCCTGAAGCACCACTTGAATTATGATGCCTTTGCCAGTCCCCATGTCTGTACCTCCAATCTTTTTTGTGGAAAAATCTCGAGATACACAGTAAATTTTCTGTGGGAGCTGAGCTAGAGGTACTGGCAGTGAGATGAGTATTTGGATGGTGTATGTCTGCAGGCAAGGGTAATGAGTCCTGGGCAAACTGTGGTGCACTGGGTCTCAGAGATGGGGATTTCAGTGCAGGTTGCTGCCTGCATCATGCTTTAAGCCTCCACACCAAGTCAAATGGGTCTCTTGGCAAAGTTTGTAGTGGGAAACCACCTATCTTGGTGTACAGAAGTGATGATTTGAAGCCTCATGGAACGTGGCAAGCCCGTGGCTTCCTGAGCACACAGCAGCTCTGGCCAAGACTCTGGTAAGTGTGTTTGATGGGCCAGGTACCTCTGGTACCACCCTGCCAGCACATCACATCTCCACCCCTTCGCTCTGTTCCCCCCCCCGGTCCGGCGATTGCTTTCCAATGAATTATTTACATAAGTTCTCAGCAGCGGCTGGAGACAAAACCTCAGGTACGGAGCAGCAGCATGCTCCTGACCTTTCCCACCGCCGGACAAACGGAGCCAGCAGCACGAGGCGGGCACACAAAGGCGCTGCGCCGGCCGGAGCGCTGACCCCGCCGTGCCACAGCTACCTGCTGCTCTGCCACAATGGCCCTGCGGCCCCGGCCGGCCTGCCGGGGCGATGAAAAAGGGCCCGAGATAATAATGAGCCTGACTACCACTGCTCTCTTCAGAGAACTGAGTCAACTCCTTGGGAAGAAAGGAAAGAAAAAAAGAAGGGGGGAAAAAAAAAGAAAAACCCCTCTTGGATAATAAAGAAGTAACAAATGAAGACTGAAAGCCTATAGAAGGCGTCTTAACCCAGTGAAGAAAAAAATGTCAACATCTGTGGAGCTGTCTGCAAAAACAGACCAAACCCCTAATGAATACCCTCTAGAGAAGACATTCACTCGAGGAAAGGCAAAAGGCTACATTTTTCTATGGAGGTATAAAGATTTTGATGAATCTGCCCTTTCCCTTTCCAGTGCAGTTGAACCAAGCACTAATGTTCATCTTCAGCTGTATTAAAGAGTGTGGAGGGGGGCAGAGGGGGGAAGAGTCTTGATCTGAAAGCTTATGGGGAGGGTGGATTTAGGGAGCCTGGATAGACGTCTGAGCACTAAAGCAAGGAAGAAAAGCAACAGGCATTAGAGAAAATACTGTTTAACAAGAGTTTCTTTAGTCAACCCATTTGAGCAGAGATTGGTGTGCCATAAACGTAATCCTCTTAGTGCTGACTTAAACGTGTTTGTACAAAACAGGGAAATATAATATGAATGTAATAGTCACGTTTGCTAAAATGCTTAATAAAAAGACAAAAGTCCTTTATTTTGATCTTCAGATCCGGTGCGGGCTTGGGGCACAGCAGATGTTTTCTCAGAAATCTGTTTGAAAAAAAGAGAAAGAAACGGAGAATATGGTTGTGTCCCGGCTGGCTGTGTCACACGGCACCTCACAGCACCACCAGCAGCTTCCTGGGTTGGTCTCTGGAGAAGGGAGCCCTTGCCTAAGGAGCCCCCAGGCTCTCCAGAGTGCAAGGGGAACCACTGGGGGTTGAAGCTAAAAACACTTGGTGGGGAGTGGTTGGTAAGGCAGGTTTCAGGTGAGGAGGCACAGGCAATTCTCTTTGCCGTGTCCGGAAGCTTTGTTGGGGGAAAGAGAACTAAGGAGTAGTCCCCAACTGGAAATCGTGCAGAGTCAGACTCAGACCCAGCCAGACCTGTTGTGGAAGGATCATAACAGTTGTCCTCAGGTGCATCCCACCTTGTGCTATGGACACAGCGGGAAAACCGATGGGTGGAGTTGTTGTAATCACCATCCTAACATCTACATTAATCACAGATGAATTTGAAAGACATGAATGAAATATTGCATGTTTTTTCTCTTTTTTTTTTCTTTTCTGTAGAATAATCATAGAAAATACTAAACTGAAATGGCAATGTTTGAATTTGACTTTGCTCGATAAACATCTATTTAACATTAGCCAGTACAACTGTACAGCATCAACACTAACTGAAAGCCAGAAACCAGTGAAATAATGTGTTTTCCTCAGTGTTTCTCACACAGATATCATCTTGCCCCAGGAAACTGTGGTTCCCCCTTGGGCCAGCCTGGTTGGCTGCTGATGGTTGGTGGCTTACAGGACTTGGGGAAAATCTTGAATCAATGCCAGGGTTTGTGCTGCAGGTTTTGGTCACACCACGATGCCCCTATGATGCCACCTCCTGGAGATGACGGGGTGACATGGGGACAGGGCTGCTTGTTTTCTGCTGCAGCAAATGTCAGTGCAAACTAGGTAAAACTTGTTTCCTGAAGAAAATTTCCACTCTAATAAGAAAAGAAATGCCCCAGCGGTTTTGGAAGCACATCAGATGTTTTCTGGTATGGTCCACAACGTGTACAACAAATGCAAGGCATTTTCTGTGGAAAGCAGATATTTTCCACAATAACAACATATTTTTGTTAAAAAAAAATCATCCGGTCTCCCAGTTAAGAAGAAACAAGACAGGCTTTGAAAGCAGATAGTTTTTGACTGCCAGGGTCTGTGCTTGGGCACTGCAGCAGTGAGCAGGGATGGAGCAGCAGAGGGGAGCCTGGGGGTGGGAGGGTGAGCGGGGTTGGTACCTGCGCCTGGCTCCTGTTAGTGGGCATGTGCAGAGGTTTGATGCCATGGTGTTCAGGCCCCTGGCATCAACCATCACCCTCTCTGTCACTTGTCACCGGGTGGGGAGAATGACAGGTTCTATGTTTCCTGCCAGGCACCTGCTTGGGAAGGCCTGCCAGGGCCACCAAGACAGGTGGCAGCTCTAGGGGGAAAACAGGGGCATTTGGAGCCACACTAGTGGGAACATGCCTATAATGCAGTTCATGCAGATCTGTGCAGCCAGGCAGTGATAGCTGGTAAGCTCTGGTGCTAGCCTTGAAAAATCAACTCCTGGTTTGGGTGTGAATCAATGAAAAACGACTTAAACCAGCCAACCTTCTGCCTACAGAGCATGGATGCACTTTCTGATAATGGGAAAATAGGAAATGTGTTAATTGTTTGTTAGGGTCCACTATCACTTTTTTTTTGGAAGCTGCTTCCTTGGCTAAGGCGAAATTAAACATGGGTGGTTTTTCCACAGGGCAAGGAAGCTCTTGGTGCTCAGGGCTGCTCCTTTGGGCAACAGTGCCCTTGTTCTGCTTTGAGCAGCAAACTGAACGTGTCACATCGTCCCGGGTGCCACAGGAGGCAGAGGAAGTGCTGGAGCAAGGCAGAGCGAAGTCCATCGAAACAGAACCAAGAAGCCAGCCGTCACTTGCTGTCTCCCTGTCACCCCTCGCACCCGGGTCAGAACTTCCCAGGTGGAGGGCAGGGTGTGCAGCCCCATGTCAGGGAGCGGGCGAGCCGAGCACCGGCCAGTCGGGTCTGGGGCAGATAAATGCAAAGGGCTGAAAAGCACAGCAGCCCTGGGGGCAGGGGTAGCTTATCCTTGGTGCCTCCCCTTGCTTCCTCCCACGTCTGCTTTGTTTCTCTCTCTATTATCCCACTGGTGACAGCAGAGCCTCCAAACCCTGCTCTGTTTCCTTCCGGCGCACCTGGTTCCCGAGCCTCATGTGCTAAAGGCACATTTCTTCACCAGCAACGTCGTTACTGTAACGGGAACAACGCAGTTTACAGCCCAATAAACCCCAGGTCCTTCTGTGCAGGCTCCCCTTACGTGATGCTAATGCTTACAAGATGTGCAGCGCTGCGGGACAGCCCCAGGAACCAACGCCCAGCGAACGGCTCTTGTTTTACATTGCTCGGCAGCCGCAGCCTTTGCTAATTAATCCCAGGGACGAGCCTTCTGCTCTCGGCAGCCCCGCGGCCGCTGGGCGCCAGTGCCCATTGCGGCTCCCGGCCCCGCGGCGCAGCGCAAGGCTCTGTCCCGCCCGCAGTGGGTGTCCCCGGCCGCAGCCCACCCTCGGTTCCCGCTGTCGCCCGCAGCTCGGGGATGTTGGGGATGTTTATAGCCCAGCGCCGGCCGCGGCTCGGCGGGATGCCCGGGCACCGAGGGAAGCACGGCATTGTCTGGCAGCGGCGTTGTGATCACACACTGCGTCTAACGTGATTTACATCCCATATTCGACCTCTGGCGACTTCAAAGCCTGGGCAAGAGGGGGATTAAGTGGAGAAGCAGGGGCCAGGGGAGCCAGGGGGTGGGGGCCTGGCTCACCTTTGAGCTCCCGTCATCCCCTCCCCAGTGGACCCGGGATAATCATCTCCCTTTGTGCTGCCGGGGAAAGCCGGGGTGCAAACACAGGGACCTTGTCAATATTGGTTTTTGAGAAGACTTTTTTCTATTCTCCCATGTCTGGAGTTTTTGTACCCAAATCCCTCCGGGGCTTCCCAGTCTTCCCCTGGGAAATCGTGATCCCAGGGGTCCCTGCTAACACCAGCCATTGATTGAAATTTCACACCCACCTGTTTGCACACAAGATTTAATTTGGTTGATTCTTCATGCCCTTTTCCTGCTTAATCGTCAACCTATTGACCTTAATATTAAAAGAGACTAAGGGCGAGGGAGAGAGAGACTACATTTCTGTAAGGGAACAAAAGCTGCCAGAGAATAAAGTAGGCACAGCCAGCCCTGAGCTAATGAGTCCCTGCCGCACGCAGGGGCAGGAAGCCCTGTGTGCTGCCCTTGGCTGGTGCCGTGCTCCTGTGTGACAGGACGTTTCACTGACCATGCCTTTCCCTGCTGCCCTTTACAGGACCCACGAGTTTAATGCCATGAGGGATGGGAGACCACCCTGGCTGAGCCTGGGCACCGACCAGCCTGCTGGGGTTGCTTTTCCCCCGCACTTGTGCAGGGTGAGTGCGTCTTGTTGAAGTGTATCCTGTTCGATGGAAGATGCCACAGGATGGAGGAAACTTGGCTTCAGCAATGCAGCAGCAGTGGACAGAGGTGAGGAGCATCCTGCACACCTGCACGGCATGCACTGGTCCGTGCCTTATGTGGGTGCTGTGGTGTGACTCTAAAACACACATCAAAGCAGCTTAGTGCCACAGCCTGCCCCCAGGGTAATGCTGCCCTCTGGGTAATGCTGCACCCAGGTCCTGCTCCAGACCCGGCTCTGTGAGCTGGGGCTGGACCAGTGGCCCAACTGTGCATCCTGTGCCTGGCAGCAGGCAGGCTGTGGGGCAGAGCTGCCCTGGCCTGTGAACTAAACTCTGCATGGTGTCGCTCAGCCCCTGGGCTGGCAGTCACTGGAGCAGCTCTGCAGCATGTGTCCATCAGCGTGCAGTGGCCAGGCAGCCTCCCAGCCCTCCGGAGGTCAGGCTGCTCCCACACTTGCTCTTCATCAGAGCACAGGCAGGGAAGGGCAGGAGAAAAGACTTTGGGTGCCCACAGAAGTTGGAATGGGGGAAACACAGCCTTTTACAGCCTGGTGGAGGTGAGGGTGGGACTGTCCGTTCCTGCTGGCTGGACCGACAGGATGCAGAGAGCCGTGGGATGCCGGGCTGTGCCGGGACTGTGGGGGCAGCGGGAGGGGCTGGGTGCACCAGTAAAGGTAGGAGACAGCCTGCACAGCCCCACATGTGGAGTGTGCACACCCATGGGGACTGGCACACAGCTGCTCCTTGCCAGAGGCATGTGTCCAGGCCAGGGGTGGGACCCCAAGCAGCAACTTTGGATGGGGTACCAGCCAGCCCAGACCCTGGGGGACTCTGACCCCCTTCCACACATCCCCCTGTTTAACAGAACAGGGTTTTTTTCGTCGATTTCTGCACTTGCAGATAATCTGCCTGCTGGAAAACCAAAAAGGAAAAGGAGAACTATTTTTTACCCTGCTCTGCCTTCGCTGACATGAAACCGGAGCTGTGTGGGAGCGGGCAAGCGTGTGGCTGTGCTCACACGTGTGTGCGGTGAGCCGCCTGTGTGCCGGCCCTGGCTGGGGCCGTGCCGGGGGAGCGTGTGGGTGCGGGTGCATGTGCGCCTTCCCCAGGGGACTGGCTTGGTCTGCAGAGTGCGGTCGTGTTTATTTAATATCTGACGTCCCTTCTGTCTTCAGTGCTGACATTAATTGCCAGACAATGAGCAATGGAGCCCAGATGTTCCCCGGCGGTGGCCTCCCTTCCTTCACCAGTGTTAGTGGGTGATAAAAAATCCAAGGGGGAGTCGTGTTTTGGCCGCTGTTTTTCCAGGGCCATTCTAGGAGCACGTGGAGGGCTTGCAGGTCAGCTAACCCAGCAGGGATGCCCACACACGGGCAGCTCCTGCCCCAGCCCCTCTGAACCAGGAGCTGGGCACAAGCAACAGGGGTGTCAGGGAGCAAGGGCTATGCAAAGTGCAGGAGGTGAAAGCAACTGGCAGATGGGCTGGTCTCCAGAACCTCCCCCAGCACCTCCCTGCCTCAAACACAGCAAAAGGCTTTTGCTGGCTGTACCCAGCTGCCACGCTGCTGGCGTGCTCCCTTGCCAACCAGAGATTAACACTGCAGCCTGTCATTTCGTAAATACCCTCACCCGCGAAACAAGAGACAGACATGGCCTTATCAGAGAGCCACAGTGCTGCTGGGGCCCACACACACCCAGCTGAGCACTGTGCTGTGGCTCTGTGGCTGTGCAGGAACTCTGGATTTGTCCTTTATGGGTGGAACACGGTCAGTGGAATGCTTCTGACTGGTTTGTGAGGGCTGAAATGGCTGGGCTGGGCTCAGGAAGGCAGCGTCCCCTCTCTGTCCTCTGCCATCAGTAGGGCATGCCACCATGGAAGATGCTCAGATGGCGTGTGGGGGGGTAGCCCAACTTCTTGCTCTGCCAGAGGCTTAGTATGCACCCAGTGCTAATGATCAGACGTTATTCTTTAGTTGGGAATGAATAATTAGAACAAATGGTACTAGAGACTAATGTGTGGGATGGTGTTATTTTTAGAAATTATGTCCGTCGTGGTGGCATCACTTCCTAAAGGGACGCGCGTGACAGGGAGCATAACCAGCAGATCGGTCTGACCAGCAAATAACCCCTTGCACGGTTTCCATATTGCCTTTTTAAACAGGAAGGGAACATGATACAAACGCTATGCGAATTATGATCTGAAAAGTTTTCCTGGCAGGTTGTCACATGAGTTGTTAGTGTCATTCTTTGACATGCACACTCAAAGCCTTTCTGCACCAGTGCCTTAACCCTCTCACCCCTCGAGAGGGCTGCCAGGTGGAGCTTTTCTTCCCTGCCTTTTGGATCTGCCCTTTTCTCAGGTATCCTGAGGTGTGATTTCACACCAATGCCTGAGCCAGAGCTCCCCATCTGCTTAATTTTGGGTGCAGCTTGAGGGGCTGGTGAGCCAGGGCAGGCAGGGAGACATGATGCCCATTGCAGCTGCCCCCTCACCCTGGGGCTGACAGGCTGGGAAGTGGCCAAATAATCCCTCCTGTGCACTGCCACCTCCTTGCCCTCAGAGCATCCTCAGCCCCTGAAACCTTGCCCAGCCCAGGCCAGGAGTGTGTGGGGGCCCACTTGAGCCAGCGGGGTTGTGTGTGTGGGCGGGGGTCCCTGCCTGCGCATGTGCTCATCTCCTTCTGGGCTGCCTTGGCCGCAGCTCTGCACAGAGCCCAGCTGCACTCTGGCCAGGGAACATCCGCTGTGGAAACCTGGGAGGAGCTGACAATCCCCAAAGATTGGCTGCACACCCAGCCAAGCAAGAGCTGCTGGCTTCCAGCCTAATTCATTGCAAATGTGCTTCCATGTGGTTTCAATCTGGAGCCCCTGCTCCCCCTCTGCTGCCCCCCAGGGTTCGGCAGGGGCCGGGAGAAGCTACGCAGGGCAGAGCCAGCAGCAGCGCAGTGCTGGCCCAGGCACGCAGCAGCCTCCTTGGCTCCCTGGCCCCAGGATGTGTCTCCCAGCCAGTTATCTCCTGGGGGTCACAGGGAACCTCCACCCTTCCAGGGTGTGAGAGAAGTTCACAGAAAATTCCTGCTGGGGACACAATGTCCGGAATGGTCCTCACTAGACTGCACCCTGTGGAGGGACTAACATCACTCCTTTGCCCTTAGCCCAGACCCAGGCATCATCTTCCCATCGGGGTTTGATTTTCATCTGCCAGTGGGCTATTGGCAGGCGGCACTGGGCTGGCAGCCAGCAGTGCCCAGCATCCTAATTTAGCCTTCACTTCACCCTCCCCAGCTGTCGTTCTGTCCTTCATGGCTGTGGCTGCCCCCTTGCTGTCCTCAGGCACAGGTGGGTTCTGCAGGGTTGGGGCAGTAGAGAGATAAGCTGGGTCCTTCTGGCTGCTGCCAGGGCTGAGTCCCTCTCCCTGCTCTATCCTGGCTCTGCTGTGCTGCACCCATCAGCCTTTGGCAGTGCCGGGGACACAGCGTTACCCCGTGCACCCCTCTCACGATGGCTCCGGCAGTGATGTCCCAGGGCAGCGATGGGCTCCTGGGCCCCCCTGCTCCTGCATTTCCTTGCTGGACTTTGTTTTCCCCAGAAATGTCTCCAGCAGGAGCAGGGCAGCTCTCTCAGCCCCCCAGCAGAGGTGTTGTGGGGACTCAGGACCAGGGAAATCCCAATCTGTGCCCTGGTGCACAGTCCCAGCACCAGCATTTCCAGGCAGGTCTTCCCCTTGTCCCATGCATGCACCTGGGTTTAACCTCTCAAACTAGTAAAAACAACATATATTCACTTCAGATCTTCCACCTGAGGGTCCTTCCTTATCTTTTGGGGTCCTTGCCTATGTCCTGCAATGCCCCTTCAGTGCTGCCGAGCAACTTTAGGCTCAATTTAAAATGAGCCCAGACTCAAACACCCTCTCCCCCCAAGCTCATGCATTTGAAAGGACATTGCATCAAAGCTTCAAAATAGTCAGTAAAAAATTGCTCATTAAGCAAAGTTGTGGGCCCTCTCCTCTCCTGTGTTTATAGCAGAGCTAAAATGCCTGGCACAAGGTTAACCCTCAGACCATTGAAATAAAATGGCATAAAATGAGTTCAGCTCTCCTCAGGTTTCAGGAGAAGCAGGGTGAAGCGTGTGGGGGAGTGAGCAGGGCTGGGGCCAGCACCTGGAATAACATTTTTGGTGTTGGTGCAGGAGTGGAAAAGGAAATGAGCAGTCAAAGAGCTGGGAGCAGCATGGTGGTGGCTGGACAGGCTGGGCTGTGATGGTCATTGCATCACCCCTCAAATTCAGAGCCCCCTGCAGGCAGTGCTGTGC
Source organism: Coloeus monedula (assembly GCF_965178545.1). Taxonomy (NCBI): domain Eukaryota; kingdom Metazoa; phylum Chordata; class Aves; order Passeriformes; family Corvidae; genus Coloeus; species Coloeus monedula. The sequence goes on from NC_138790.1 coordinate 14,056,575, forward strand.
GGCCAGCACCCCAGGGTGGCTGCACTGCGGCCAGGGGCAGCATGGCCCTCCAGCCCAGAGCACTGCCAAGACTCACCTGGACATGTGGCTGTTGTGGTGGAGATGAGGAGATGAGGTCATTCTGTCACCCTTTCCCTCCAGCCATCGGGGTGGGTCCAGCTGCCAATGAAGGGGAAATCTCCCTGCCAGTGCTTTTGAACCCTGGGAAATTAGCATCTCAGCTGAAATACAGCAGCAGCAGGGAGGACTGGGGAGGCTGTGGGAGAGCAGGGGTGATCCCTGCCAAGGCTTTTGCCACTTGTTGTCACAGGAAGGCGATGTTGGGCTGAGCTTGGGTGGACCTTACAGAGCATGGGGTGCATGGGAAACTCCAAATCTACAAGGCTGGATGCCGTTCCTCTGCAAAAAGCCAAGCTAATCTCTTTGATGGGACTCAGGGCTGCCATCAGCCTTGCAGGGGCAGTGTTAGGGTCTGCACTGGAGCAGTGGACAAGAGCTGATGCCTGACAGCTTGTGAGGTGTTCAGCCCTTGCTGCTCTGGAGTGCCGCTGTGCTGGAGTGCTGCTGCCCTGGTGCAGCCAGGCGTTGTGCTTGTCCTTTTAAGATCAGAAAGGTTTTTGGGCTGACACTAGCTCTGGTAGGCAGAGGAAAGCATACAGCAGGGTAATTAAAGTGTAAGAACGAGGCTGCATTTGCCTTTAATGGCTTGCAGCTGCAAATATTTTTGTCTTCCCAAGTCCACTTGTAAGCTGTCTAGCTGTATTTCTCATCCTGGCCAATTAGATTCCCATGTGTGCTGCAGGAGTGGAAATATAGAAAGTGAATAATCCTCCAGTTCTGCTCTTCACTGCAGAAGCCTTTGAACCTCTGGCTGCCAGGGCTGCCTTCCACCCCAGCCCCATCACCACTCCGGCCACCCCTCTACGCACCAGTCCTGGCTCCCCTCTTTGCAACCAAACTTCAGCAAATCTGCTTTGGGCATCACCATGATTCATCTTCAAGCTTTTCTGATCAAAGCTAGGGGCTGTTTCTCCTCCCTCCCCACCCCCTTTTTGCTGAGCTTTACAGCAGTTTTCCCTTTTGGATGCTGGTTTTCTGCCAAAAGTTCCACTCTAAAATCAAAAGGGGCAGTCCATTAATACCAGGCAGCTGTAACAAGTACACTATTGTGTTGTCTCTTCCAAGGTACCCAGGATTTTTAATAAACTGTGGGGTGTGGAGAGCTGGTTGCCTGCAGAAAGAGGAGGCAAAAGAGGAGGAAGAGTGAGCTGGCAGGAACTGCGGTACCATAAAATGCAGCCCAGAGGTGCAGAGCCCACGGTGCGCTTGGTCCTGCGTGGTGGTGGGAACAGTGAAGGAGGCACTCGGCAGTCTCCCGGCTCCCTTCCAGAGCCAGGATCAGGTATCGGTCGGGAAACGCTGCTGGCTTTGATCTCTGTGGGCTGACGAGGCTCTGTGCCAGGACCCACGCTGTGGAAACAGGCTGCCTGCCCCGGCTGCCCTGCTCTGGGAGCCCGCGGCGGCCGGGGCGGCTCGCTCCAGGGCACCCACACACCAGCTGGGAAGCTGGTAGGGAACTTTGATAAGTGCAATGGGGTGTAAACCTGAAACAGCCATAGCCATGAAGAGCCCAGACCCTGGTTCAGTCAGGTTTGGGTCTCTCTGGGAAATGTCTGTTATTCTCAGCCCAGCTGAAGAAGGCCTCCAAGACCTTCCTTATCTCATTCCCCATGGGGACATCAGCCAGCACCCAGTGGGGCCACATGCAAACTGCCTTGTCTGGTCAGGAGGTGTGAATTATGCCCCTCAGCAACCATGGCCAAGCTGCTGGAGACAGGTGGGCAGAGCAAACCCCAGCCAGGGCTGCCACAGCAGCCAATTCAGTTGAGCACTCCTTACTGTAAATCCCTAGAGATCCTGCCCTCTGCTCCTGTGGGGTGCAGGGATCACCCTTTGGTGGGGGGGTGAGGGCAGGGAGGCAGGTTTCTGCACAAGAGTTTTGGAGCAGCGGGGCAGAAGGGTCGACCCTGTGGGCTCGCCATTGCAAGTCAAGGTGAGACCGGGCTGGGAGCAGATGGGACCTGCTCTGCTGGTGAAAAAGTGTTTCTGCTATTTATGCTAAGCGGTGGGAATGCTTCTCAAGCATTTCGGACAGCTCTGTAATGAGGCCGGCCTAAATATGCCAGCATTGTTTGTGCCGGACAATTAAAAGCTCCCCCTTGCCACATGAACGGTGTCTCTGGTGGCGGAAGGGCCCGGGAAGGCGCGGGCGAGGGCAGCCACAAAGCCCGCCTTTTGTTCCGTGCTCCTTTGAACCCACTCAAAGCCCCCGTTTCAAGGGGTGGCTTTTGTTTCCTTTTCAGCAGGCCTGAACCCAGAGCCGCCTGTTGTTTAGCAACACAGAAATGTGACCTTAATTGACTCTGCTCTCGGGTGCACTCTGTAAATCACTTCTGGCACCCAGGGGAGTGTGTGACGTGCCCCCCTCCCTCCCCAGTCCCAGTACACCCGGGGAGCATCCTCCCTCCGGCCGCTCCCGGTCCCCGGCAGAGTGGACCCCAGCTCTGCGCATCCCCACGTCGCAAGCTGCCAGGGGAGCGGGATGGGAAGTAGGGCTGGGAGTACTCCTGTCTCCATGGAAAAGGGTTTCCCATTTCCATGGGCGAGCTGATAAAACTGTTTCCCTCTGTTCTTCAAACTCTCTTTGCAAGCCAGTGCCTCCTGCTTGTGCTTACGGTCCAGCTGGTTTGGTAAGCCTCTTCACCTACCTTCCCCGGGACTCACCGGGTTAAAGCTTATTGCAAGATAAATTAAATTATGATGATGAAAATGATTAAGTGATGAAAAGGTAACAACTCCTCCTGTGAACGTCTGACACACACTTAGCCAGACGACTTATTTGTAGGATACCAGGGGGCTGATACATTAACAGATATAATTTGTGGTCTCCCGAGGAGAGGTTAAGGACTGGGAGCACGGCTCCCTGGGAGATGCCCCGTCTCTCCACCTCGCCTGCCCTGGCCTTAATCAAGCGATCATCTCAGCCCGTGCCTCGCTGGCCCCCTCTCTTCTTTCAATGGGGGAAAATTTGCAGACAAATTCCTGCCAGCGGGATGCTGGAGCTCTCCTGCGTGGTGGGATAAAGATACCTGTCACCCCCACCCGGCCCCGCCGCCGGCTCACGCTGGGAGCGTCGTTCAAGGAGCACCGTGCTGATACCCTTATTTGATTACGCCTCTTCATGCCTTCCTCTGTGCAGGAAGAGCTATTCAACAGCGGCACCGCTGTGTTCCCAGCACGGGCTGGCCCCGCTGCTGGCCTTTTGTTAGCCCCACTGGCAGCACGCCGGGCATCAGGACTGCACGCGGGGTCCCACGCTACCACCTCGGACCAGGGCTCTTCCCAATGCTTTACAACAAGGCCTTGTCCAGGCTGTTGATTTTTAACCAGAAAAGTTGCAAAAATAAGGGGATAATAGGACTTAAAGAGCAATATGAATGGCTCCATGAGATAAGGGCTCTGTTCCTCCATCTGCTTCACTGTGCTTTTGGCATGATGGAGACACAGCTGCTCAGTACCTGTTAGCTGTGTCCACTGGAAGATCCCAGGAGGATATTATCAGGATCAGCTCTGGGTGCTGCTGGCTGCTGGGTGATCCAACTCCTCTGTGGCCTGAGGAGCTTTTGGTCAGGTTTGTGAGTTTGCAGAGAAGGATCAATTGTCCCTCTGCTCAGGAGTTGGAAGGTCAGCACTGGAGATCCCTTGGGCACCAAAAGCTGCAATCTCAATGCAAACACCATTTTTCAGATTCCCTGGCTAGAACCATGCACCCCAGGTCACACTATCCACTGCTCCTGAACAGTGCCACATGCTCTCTGCCTTGTCCCAAGGACCAGTGGTGGCCACCTCACCAGACGAGAAGATGTGCCCTCTGCAGCCCAAGTAGAGGGCATCCAAAGCTGTCCCAGCTCTGAGCCTTTCTGCCATCCCCAAAAGTTTTGTGTACCTTATATTAAGGTAAAATACATTGCTTTAGGTGATACGGAGGTGTGAGTTCCCAGCAAGCCCCACAGCAGCCTGGGGAGGGCAGCCTGTGTTCCTGCCTCACCTTCTGGAGTTAATCACCTGGACTGCAGGGAATGTGGAGCAATTGGCCCTTGTTTTGCCTTTCTCTGCTAGATTAAAGAGCTCTTAAGTACCTGGTTTGTTATTTCTGCCAGGATACTTGCGCACCAAGGTCCTTGTGACTGTAATCAAGCCGCCTCTTGATCTTCTTCCTGATAAACTAAGTAGGCTGAGTGTCCTGTCTGCCTCCATCTGAAACGTCCTCAGCCCTTGTCTCGCACTCCCAGGGTTTCTCTGCAGGCTCTCCAGCTTGGGCACAGCCTGCTTTGGTGATGGCTTCAAGTGTGTCAGGATTAGACCATTTAGTGCAAAGTCACTCTCCTGTGTCAGCTCCTCCAAGACAGCCCTTAAGTCTTGCAGAGCCAGCAGTGGAAGGAACAATAAAACAAGGAAAGAACACACAAACAAAAGGCTGCACAAACCTCCCTACCTGCACAGCTGAAAATCCTCCCATGAAGCCTGAAGACTTTGGGCATCTGCCCCTTTTCCCCTTCTGCACAACGAAGTTTACTCTGAGCATAACCCCCCCTCAAATCTCCCTTCAATGAGTTCTGCTCTGCCGGGCAGGAGGAAGGCTCTAGGGAGCTGTGCTGTAATGAGTGTGGTTGGGGCTGAGCATCTCAGGAAGTGATGATCCAAGCTGTCAGGGATGGTCCAGTGAAGGCCAGGCCTTACCTGGGTATCACATCCATTCCGTGATCCCCAACACGAGCCCCAGGCTCTCAGAGAACCCCAATGGCTCTGGTGCCGATTGCTGCCTGTTTCTTCACCTTAGCAGCTGATGGGCCTGGCTGCAGAGTGGTGACCTGCATGGCCAGTGCAGCAAGGATGACATCCAGGACCTTGGATACAAGGTGTCACCTGCAGGAGCCCACCCCTTGAGCCACAGTGCAAGCAGTGCCTGTGGTCTTCGGTGGCTTCACAGTCATGGTGCAGAGAAGTGACAAATAGGACAAATCACCACTGTGTTTGTAAAGATAAAATGACACTCTGGTACTTAATTAATCTTCAGTACATTGCTTGTGACTGAAATACCCCCATATTGCAGGTGTTTCGAAGACTGGGGCTAGCTGTTGTTATCAAGTGCTTCCTGCCCTGCAGGGAGCATCTTGCAGTCCCTGGTGCTAAGCTGGCCCTGCCACCCTGTGCATGCTCACTGCCTCGGCCAAAAAGTGGCATTTGCTGGACTCAGGTCACTGCCCCCCAGCAAAGAAGCTTGCGGCCGAGCCCCAGCAGCATGTCCTGCACCTCCTGAAAGGGACCTTCCGCTGCAGCCCCAGCCCATTGTCCAGAGGGATAATTGGAGGGAGAAGTGAAACGGGGCTGTAATGAATTCTGCAGCTATTCAACAGGGCCGGGAGGCAGAAAGCTTGCTGCTCTTGACAAAGTGCTGAGGCTGCTACTTCCATTCTGTGTCCAGAGGGGAGGTCTCCGGAGGGCAACTCGCTATTGAGGAGGCTCTGGGGTTGAAACAACACCCGGCATCTGAAGTTTTACTCTTTCTGTGCGAATGAGCTCTGACGTGGCTGCGCACGGGGTCCTTCCCTGTGGGCTTGGCAGGGCTGCAGCCGTTGGTACTTCCCGGCTCACACAGCGAGGTGTCAGGGTGTCCCCATCACTGTGTTCTGCTGACACCAGCCCCAGCTTGGCTGCCCTTCTCCCCAGGCTGCCCTCATGGGCTCTGCCAAGTATTCATTCACTCATCCCTGGGGTCCCGTGCAAAACTTCCTCAGCCACAGTGACCCCAGAGACCAATACCCACCCCAGAACCCAGCAGAACAAGCACAGTTCCCCCAGACCGCTGCCAGGGGCTAGAGTGCCCCCTTCCCATGTTTTTGGGGGTGACGGAGCAGCCCTGGAGGGGTTACCTAGTTTGGGGGTGGATGGAAAATCTGTGCTCCTCTCTCCAGGCATCCTGAGGCTGCGAAGGGCTGGACGGCAAAGCATCTGTGTGGTCCCTCCTACGCAGGCAGAGCCCGGTGGAGGGCAGCTCCTCTCCCACACGCTCCTGCCGGTAGCTGGCCGTCTCCAGGCATCTTGCATCGCTTTGCTCAGCCCTGCCACAGCTGCGGCCGAGCTCCTGCTGGGGTCTCACACTCAGGGTGCGGTTCCCCCTTCCCAAAAGCCTCCTGGCAGCATCTGGCTGGAAGCAGGGACACTGCCAGGAGCAGTCCCCGGGGATGCTGGGCTGGCTCCGGCATACAAGCTGGGTCCGTGGTGCCTGAGCCCTTGAGGAAAGCTTTCTGTCAGTTTGCCCGAGCTGCAGAGGGATTGGTGGCAGAAGAACTGTGCAGGGTTGGTCTCCTGTACATGAAGCCTGGAGGGGATGAGGGAGTGCCCAGCTGCCTCCCTGGAGCGGACAGACACATGGGGGCAGTAAGCTGATGTCACAGGTGCTTACAGATGCTGGTGTTGCCCCTGCCCTGAGGTGCATCAGTCTTATTTTACATCCAGATGCTCTTTAAGCAAATGCATAAGTAACCTCCTTCACCTTCTTGCCCATTGGGATGACACAGCTTCAGACCTTGGAAGGAGATTTAGGTCTTTTGTCTCCAGCCCAGCAAACCGGGTGAACGTGCAGTCAGCAAACCACTGGCAGTTACAGCCACCACAATTTTCTGCATCAGTGTCATAAACAAGTGGGAGGGGGAACCCAGAGCACAGCACCCTGAAGAGCAAGAGAAGACAAACAGGACTATATTCCAAGGTTTAGAGCAGGCTGCAGGCATCCCTAGGGCCCAGTGGTGTTCTTCCCAGTCCATGGTGCTCTTGTAACACCTTTGCTCAGCGTTAGCAGGAGCTTAGCAGGCTGTCTCAAGTCCCAAGGAAAGCCCTCCTGACCTTCCTGGGAAATGGCTCCAGCAAGCAATAAACTGGCTCCTGTTTACTTTGAGAAGGGTGTCTCATCAGGCTTTAACACAAGAGGGGCAGCTCTGAGCTGTGAAATGTGGCTGACACCAGAGCCATGGCTGGAGCAACCCGCAGCTGCCAGCACGTGCATGGGACCAGCTGGGTCCGAGCCTCCCCTGAAAAGGATGGGAGGCCATGGACGGTCCGTCCTGTCAGACCTTTTCCTGTCCTTGTTCACATGGGTGATGGTTAACCAGCCACAGCTACAGCGTGCTCCTCCAGATTGGCAAACACTGAGCGATAAGAGAACCCCTCACCCCATGCAAGATCTGCCGTGGGGGCGAGGATAAGAGAACAGGGAGTAGTGGCTGTGCTGTGGGCTGACCCAGCCTGGGAGGAGCTTCCTCAAGAGGTTCTCTGTGACCCTCGTGCTCACCGTGACACTGGCTGAGCAAGTACAAGGCAGCTCTCAGCCACGCCCCTCTCCCCTTTGCCTGTTCTCGGGTTCTCATCCCACAGCCCTCATCCATTACTTCAGCAGTGGTCCAGCTCCTTGTCCCTTTGAGGAGACATGACCCCACTCAGCCTGTGCCCAGCAGCAGACCCACTCTCAAGCCTCTGGGGGCAGCTGCCCCGAACAAGCAGCACTGCAGGCAGGGGGCTGCCCACAGGCTCTGCCTGCAGCCTGCCTGAATGCAGCTGAGCCCAGCGGGGAAGGCACTGAGCGCCAGCCCTGTCTGTGAGCACAAACATCTGCTTGGAGCCTGCTCAGAAACACCAGCTCAGGCTGTCCAGCTGCCAGCCTCTCTGTTTCGAAGCACAATAAAAGCTGAAGGATGGCTGAAAGCAAATGCCCTGTGGGAAGGGAAGTGCAGAGCTCTGTACTGTGGGACACACCAGCACTGATCCCACAGAGAGGCTTGGCTGCAGGGAGAAGGGAAGCATCCACCACGCCTGTCGGAGTCCTTGTTGTGAGACCCTTGTGCAGCTGATAACCAGCCAGAGCCCTCCCAGATGCAGAGCTAGGGATGAGTGCTCTGATTTCCCCGTCCATTCACCATGCAGGGGACTGGTTTGGTTGGAAACCCTGCTTAGTGGAAGGGTTTGTCCTGATGCACCATCACCCCAAAGTTCCCCCTTCCCTTCCAGGCTCATCATCTCCTCCAGCACCCACTGCGATGCAGCCCTGAAGGATGTTCTGGCCCTGTTTCCGCAGCCATGCAGGTGTCCAGTATTCCTTTGCATTTACATGTTGCTGTCAAATGCCTGAGTGCAATGGACCATTTGCTCTCCCCTGCCATAAACAGGATTCATTTCACTGCTGGAACAAAGGCAGGTTGTCTTCCAGGTCCAGACACGAGCCTGTTGCTGATGGAGGCAGGGATGAGGCTCAGCCTGATACTGGAGATGCAAACAAAGCCAAATGTTTCCCAAGCCTGGCAGGATCAGCTTGTGTTAGTCTTGCTTTATACTAGTCATAGCATCAGTGAGGATGGTGCTGGCCTGGGGGTCCTGGGGCCCAGTACCACTTCCTCTCTTTGGCAGATGCCCCACGTGTGTCAGCACTGCCAAATGAGATGGGGGGGTTTATCTGTTCCTGGGCTGCAGCAGGGCTGTGAGGGCCAGAGCCAGGCAAGATATGTAACTGAGGTTCAGCATGTATCTCTATATCCTGCTCCCTCTCTTGGTACAAACACTGTCCAGATTTCCAGCATCAGAGGGAGAAACACCAGCCAGATTGTTTTACGGTTTTGAGAACTCATAATGTTTTCCAGAGAACAGTGCTACAGCCCATTGTCTGCAGTGGGACAAGCTGTGGGAGCCTCCAGTCATTGCTGACAGCCCTCTTGTTAAAGGGATATTCCTGTCTGAGCATTGAGGAGCCACACTGGGGGTCACACTCACACCACCCCGCATTTTCACTGCTGAGAACAAAGCCCCTTTGCAGTGGGTGGCTCCTGTGAGCCGATGGGTACCCGCTTTGACTCCCTGCACATCCCACACTCTTAAAGTCAGACAGGTTTCATTCCCTGACTCAACTCCATGTTTACCATAACAGAGTCCAGACCTCTGGTTCCTAATTTAATCGTGGTGCAGTGACATGATAACAGGTCAAGCTGTGTGTTGCCAGGGAGGGACCTGAACACAGCAATCCCTGGGGTTTTATACCCTCACAGTCCGTGCTGTATGTGCCTCTTGGTCCAGCGGTGATATTTAGTCTGGGGTCTCCTTATTGTTCATCGGGTCCTGCAGAGTCCCTGGTGACTGGCCACCTCCCTGCTGGGCTGTGCCACAGGTCCCCATGTCCTTTGTTAGGCAAAGGATTGGTGCCAGTTCACACCTCCTGTTCTGGGGCTCCGGCCATTTCCCCCTGTGCACGGCACAATCTGCATCTTGCACACCAAGCTACCTGCACTAAGTATGTTCCTCAACACTTCTGACCTCCTCAGCAGCAAGAAAAAGCTGACAAAACAACAACAGAAAAAAAGCAGGTCACCACTGGAAAGGGTCTTTTGAGGCACCCCAGTGCACCCATATCCAGAGTGGTGTGTGCCATCCCAGTCCCGAGCAGGGAGCAGCCTCCTCCTGGCACAGCCTGGGGGATGTCCCCCTTGCAGGGCAGGCACGATCACTGCTGGTCCCCGTACCAGCACAGCTGAGCCAATAGCCCAGGGATGGTGTGAGACCCCCACCTGGGGGGAAGAACTCAGCAGAGGCCCCGCTCCAGGAGCGATTTTAGGGATGAGTTTTGATGAGGTGCTGTGCAGCAGCAGGCTGGATCAGACAGGCTGTTTCCTTGGTGGGGCTGGAAAGACATGGAGAGAGACATGGCTTTGCAGGCAGTCACAGGGTGACCCAGCCCTGGCTCCCAGCCCCTGAGCCACCTCATGTCTCAGTCCTGTAGTGAGGCTGAATCCCAGCCTCTGTTCTAGCAACACTGCCCGAGCCATGCTGTTGTGCTGGGAGGCTCATTACAGCAGGTCTGCTTTTAATTAAGCAGGATACTGCTTTTGTACAGCTGAACCCCTCGGGAGTTTGGGTACAGAGCCTTCACCCCTGCTGCTAGCCCCTGTGTGCCGGGCAGCAGGCAGGGGGAGCTGGGGCCAGGGACTTTGGGAGCACGTGCTGGGGCAGTGCATCCCACCCACACAGGATGTTGGCTGTGTCCCCAGGGTGACAGGGCACGGTGCAGTCTGTACCATGCCCTGTGGCGTGTGTTTGCTCTCTTTGGGCCGGAAGGCAAAGCCCAGGGCTCTTATCGCACCAGGCAGATAAGGGTTAATGCCCCAGCAGTTGTGCTGAGCTAGCTCTATTGGCAATAAACCCCTTCTGGGAGCAGCTTCCTAATCATTACAGATTACAGGTGGCCCTACCTCCATGGCTGTCCTTCAGCAACAGCACTTCTGCCCTGCTGCCCCTGCACTCCCCTTGGCAAACACACCAGGAGCAGGCCCCCTCCAACCCCGCACCCCTTCAGTGGCACACAGCCCCCTTGTAACCCTCACTACGGTGCAGGCACAAAGGACATGTGCCCCCAGCCTGCTCCCAGCACTCAGTGTGGGTGCTGCTGCAGGGCTGAGCCATGACTGTACAGGAAAACGGTCCAGAGGCTATGGCCTGTGTGGATGATACCACTGTCCTTGGATACCTGCAAGGCACTGGAATGGGGAACCGGTGGCCCTAGGGCACAACTCTGCTCCAGCAGAGACGTCAAAAATCAGTCCTGCTGCAGAAGCTGGGAAGGGGAGAAGATTGTCCCAGCCATTCCCAGCACCAGCTGATCGCATGGCCACAAATGTTTAATAAATGGGAGTGGAGTCATTTGTCTGGGCTGATCCCCCCAGGAAGTCTGTGCTCTGCAAAACAAACTGGGCTTTTGTTTGACTTAAGTAAAACACATGTCACCCCTGTAAATCACAGGTCCCTTGCCTGCCCCAGGGGCAGCAGCAGAGCAAAGGCGGGTGCTGGCCTAGAGGTGCTGGTGCAAGCGAGAGCCACGGGCTGGCAGGTCTGGACGCACCATCAGGCTGTGTGTCCCAGCCGGGAGCTACGGGGCTGGAGCATCCCGGGCCCCGCAGCACACGGCCACCCCAACCTGCTTGCATGCAGCCCCAGGCAGGTTTGCCGTGCTGGTCCCGGGGGACTCTCGTCCTGGCTCCCCTAAATCCCAACCCGGCTGCCAGGCTGCTTTTTCACCACCGCGCGCTCCCCGCGGGCCGGACGCCTGGATGCCAGCCCAAGGTCAGCCGTCGGCCGCGGGCCCTTGGCACGAGCGCGGCCGGTGGCTGGGGACAGCCGGCCGGGGGCTGTGCCGCCGCGGGGCCGGGTCTCGGCCGCGGCGTGCGGGCGGCGTGCGGCCGCGGGCTGCCGGCGTCCGGCCCCGCCGTCTGCCAGCGGGGGCCGGGCGCGCTCGTGTGCGGCGGCAGCGGCGCGCTCCCTCCCGCGCTCCCCACACCGCTGGCAGCCCGCCACCGCGCCGGGGGTTCGCTCCTTTCTCACGACCTCTCAGGTTCCTGAGCTCATCTGGGAGCTATTCATTTCCTGCCAGAAAACAGCCTTGCCTGCTAAAAAAACCACCTTGGCCGCAGAGCGGCCCAGGGCTTGGTACGAGGGCTCTCCCGGCTTAAATCATAAAGCTCCGGCTGTCTGGCTGGAATCAAAGGCAGGGCGGGCGTGGGGGGCGGGGGGGGAGCGGGGGCCTGTGCCATATGGTAGCACTTAAGAGCCAAGGAGGAAGCAAGGAGGGGCTTTTGCACCGCTCACGAGGAGTGTGGGAAAAGTTAATTGACTTTAATGACAGGTTTCCCGGGACGGCAGCAGCGGCAGATGGAAGGGAGCTGCGGGGATGCGAGGGGCAGCCGGCGCTGTAAAGTCTGTGGTGGGTGGGGGCAAGGTAGGGTGCTGGGGGAGGCAGGAAAAGCCCCCTGCTCACGGACCCCCGTGCAGGTGCACTGCAGGCAGAGACTAGAGCACTGCTCCTTCCAGCTCAGCACCCTCCGGTCTGCAAATGCACCCACAGGATTGTGGCAAAGTGCTGACCAACCCAAGAGTGGTCATGAGAGGGACAGACCTGCCTTCCAGCCCTTCCCAGGGTCCTCTCCCCTGGAAGGCAGGGCTCAGCAAGGTGCCCAGGGAAGCCAACAGGAGCTACATCCCACCCGGCAGCACTAAGTCCGGTCCTTTTTCCTGCCTGTCCTGCATAGTCCCCATGCAGGGTCATAGCTCAGCCCTGTACCTTCTCTGGCACTCCCCACCCTTCCCTTACCTGCTCATCCCACAGCATCAGTTTAAAGGCATTTGCTGCACCTGAAGGAGAATTCCCACACACAATGATCCACAGACCCACAGCCTGCATTTGTCATCCCAATTTGTCACGGGCTCAGTGAACTGGCACCAAGAGCACAGCTCTTGGGAATTGCTCTGATCCCCTTAAAGCTCACAAACTCAAGCAGATCTCTCACGTCAACAGGCTGTGGGATAGAGTAAACACAGAAAGCTTTGGAGAAACCGGTCCAAGCATGCCATATCTGCTTTATACTAGGCTATTTAAACTCCATTAGCAAATAGGTTCATCTTGTCTTTCACTCCTGGATCTGCTCTATGTTCTCCATTAGCCTACAGCAAAGTCTCTTTTTTCTAATGTGCTTTCTAAACCAACTGCTTCAGCAGAAAAAGAAGACTCTGCTCAGCTGGAACAGCATTCAGTCTTATAGGTGATGCATTACTGGTCTACATCAGCTCCACACAAGCCATCCAGCAACAGGAGTTGGTCTGATGCAATTCTGAGACAGGTCCTGCGAGCACTTCTCTGATCACAAGGTAGGCTCAGTCCTACCCTCAGTATCTCCAGTACAAAAAGGTGACACTCTGGCTGGAGGAAGGGAAGGAAAACTCAGCCTGTACAGCTACACACCTGCCTTGGCACAGCAAATCTGATATTCCCAAACCTTGCACATGAAACCTGCCTGTGAGATGCCCCTGTCAAAGTGGCAATGCAGGCAGGCCAGCAAGGTGTTAAGAGAAGAGATTGAGAAGGGAAACCACATCCCAGGGAGACCAGCTCCTTTCAAAAAAAAAAAAAAAAAAAAAAAACACAAAAAAAACCAAACCAAAACAAAAAAAAAACCCCGTCATAGCCTCCAGCCTTGTCAGCACACCCTGCAAAGAGATATCCCAGGCACACACCACCCCCGCTTCCAAAATACATCCCAGGATGTATTTTCAGATCAGGTGAGTATGTTTCTTTACTGGGAGCAAAGCTGGGGAGTCAAACCCCAGCAGGTTTAATCCATCTGGTCTCACTCTCTCCAGCTTTAATTTCCCCAGCACCTGGATACAGTCAAGCACCTGGCTGATCCAGACAAAATCCAACAAGCTCTTGCAGCAGGATTTGGATGGAAACCCCAGTGGATCCTGGCACATCTTAAAGCTGTCCGCTCTGAGTTAGGACTTGTTAAGAAGCGCCATGCAAGCTGTAACCTGAGACTGCTGCTCCCATTATCTATGGCTTGCATCTTGCCTGGAAACAGGGCATCCCCAAGTCACAGGGGTCAGCTTCAGCTCATGATTATAGAGAGTCCTTGCAGCCCAACATCACTCCCTCAACCACGTGTTTTCCATATAACAGCAGAGGAAATGCCCAACTCTATCAAAACCACATGCAAAGCATTAATCATCAAGCAGAGCTTGGCTGGTGCTTAGGGTTGGGAACAGCTCTATGCTTTTAAGTCCAGGTGGAGGTGGTGCCCAGCGCCTGCTGCAGCCCGTCAGCCAGGAGACAGGAGCACTCGTGTCAGGCTTGTCCTGCAGAGAGCCACTGCTTTTGTAACACGAGAAGCTGGCAGGCACGGCTCTCTCAATCAACTGGCTGGAGTCACTCGCAATTTACACTACAGCCTGGGAAGCAGGCTCCTCCGGATCCAGGGCAGGAGGCTCACCCAGGCAGCTCAATGTCTCGCTTTACCATGGCTACACCAACTCCATCAGCCCGAGGTGCCAGAACAGAGCAGAGGTGCCTCCCACAGTACATTCACCAACTCTACAAATACAACCTCCTTTTAACAAGTCTGATAAATTGAGCTGCTGCCAAAGAAGCAGTAATTACATCTGCCCCAGGGCAGGGAGAGGGGCCAGGTGATTTCACAAGACTGAGGGGACAGAGGGTCTGAGTGACAGCTCCAGCCTGGCAAGCAGGACAAGGCAGCCCTGGAGCAGCAAGGTCCACAGGCAGCCAGGAACTGGGCACACATGCCAGAGCTCCAACTTTCTCCAAAGGCCTTCCAAAATGGAAGGGAAACTTTTATTTTAAGAGCATTCAAAAAAAAAAAAATCCCAACCAAAAAACAAACCCCCAATCTTTGGTGTCACATAAGGAAGGGTAAGAAAGGAAGAAAAAAAGATCTCGTGTAAAACACGAAACACTGTCAAGGGAGTGCTATGGTACAAAGGCACAATCCAATATGAACATATAATCTATGTACAGCCGTGCCAGCAGCACGGGGTGCAGTGCCAAGTCCAGTCCGGTGCCCGCCACCCTCACCAGGGTCTCCAGACCGAGTCGGCTGTGCCGGGTGGCGGGCCTGGCGGTGAGGCGGCAGTGGCAGCTGTGGGTGGGCCACCATACAGAGGCAGCACAGCTCCACCAGGAGCAAAGGCAGTGCTGGGGATGAGGAAGGCAAACTGCCCATCGGAGGCCGGCAGCAGCTGGAAGCCACCGTACACCTTGGCTGCATCAGCACCCGGCTTACAGGGCATGCCCGGGAGCGGCCCCGCACCACTGCCTGGAGGAACCAGGGGCGGCCCAAAGGCTGCAGCTGGTGGCAGCGGGGGCGGTGGGGGGGGCGCAGGGTAGTTCATGGTGTTGATCTGGGTCATGCAGCTGGCCAGGTGGCCCAGGAGCCGGGTGCGCACCTCAGTGTTGACGCCCTCGCAGGTGGAGAGGAATCGCGTCACCTCATTCATGCACTCACTGAAGCCAGCTCGGTACTTGCCCAGTACTGTGGGGTCTGTGCTCAGGGCAGCTGTAGGTGGAGAGAGGCACACGGCAGTCAGTAGGCTCCACAGGGAACAGGGGTGCACAGCCCACCAGCACTGCATCCTACAGTCCCTCTGAGGCAGGAATCCAGGCAGGGAAAGAAGCCCCTCTGGCAGTATGTCTTGTGTTCCCAGGTGCCAAGAATTTGGATGGTGAGCACAGCTCCTCTGCTATCAAGTCCACCAGCACCAGGGACTCAGGTGGGGAACAGACAATTCCTAAGAATCTCCCTATGTCCCATATACTGGGGACCCAGGTTAGGAACACAGTCCCCCCAGTGGCTCTTGTGCCTCTCACACCCCCAAAACAGATCCATGTGGGGAGCACAGCTCTGCTAGTACATGGAACTCAAGATGGAGCTGCAGCCCTCCCAGTGCCCTCCAGTACCAGGGATGCAGAAAGAACACAGTGACCTCCCAGCATCTCCTTATTGGGGATACAAGCACACAGCATGATGCTCCTCACCACCCCCCAGCAGGAGAGATGGAGCACTGAGTCCCCCGTAACTCTCCAGTACACAGGATACAAGTGCAGAGCCACAGGCTGCTGGCACCAGGAATACAGGTACAGAACACAGTATCCTTCATCCTTCGCTCCCCGGGGATGCAGGTGCAGAGCCTGGTGCTCCTGCTACCCTCTCTACCGAGCATACAGGCAGAGTGTGTGATGTCCCCAGCCCCCGGGGCGCAGGCTCCCTCTTTCCGGTTCTCCCCCAAGACTCACCAGTCATCTGGGCTCGCTGGAGGCTCCGCAGGTGCTTGACGGTCATCTCCAGGATGTCGGCCTTCTCCAGCTTGGAGTGCCGGGAGCTCTGCGGGAACAGGCGGGGCTCAGACCGGCCCGGCAGCGCCGTTTGCCCCCACACCCCCCGCCCCGGCCCCCCTGCGCTTACATCCTTCTTCAGCGCGTCCAGGATGAGCGTCTTCAGCTGCCCCAGGCTCTCATTGATGCGCGCCCGCCGCCGCTTCTCCATAATGGGCTTGGAAGACTGCAAGAGAGGCAGCGGTCAGCGTCCGGCGCGGCTCCGCACGGCGCTGCCCGTTCCGTCCCGTGCCGTCCCGGCCGACCTTACCTTGCGGTGCTCCGCCGCCGTCTTCGGTTTGTCGGGTGTCGCATTGACGCTGGCAGGGGTGGCGGCCACCGGCGAGGCGCTGCTCTTCTCCATCAGGTCGGCCGGCATCGTGCGCCGCCGGGAAGAGGCGCCGCGGCGGCGGTAGGGAGGCAGGGAGGGGGCCGGGCCGGGCCGGGCCGGGCCGTGAGGGAGCGCTCGGGGCGGGCGGCGGCGGGGCCAGCGGGGCGCGGGTGCCGCGCGCCCTTGGCCGCCCCTACTTATATAGCGCGCGCCGCACGCGCGCGGCTCGTGTGAAACGTCCCCCGCCGCCGTTCCCACACTCGCGCCCAGCCAATGGGCGCCGCCCGCACGCGGCCCCGCTCGTGGACGGCGCCCGCCCATTGGCTGCGCGCCGCGCGGCGGCCGCCGGCCAATGGCGCGGGGCGGGCGGCCGCGGTTTAACCCCTTGGGCACCGCCCGCGGCGGGGGGGGGGCGGTGGAGCGGGGAGCGCCGCGCTAATTACCGGGTTAATTGGCGCCCGTGGCAGGCGCGGCCCCGCCCGCTCCCCTCGGGGACTGCCGGCCTCGGGGCGGGCTGCGCTGTGGGGGGCCGCGGCCCTCCGGGGTGATGGGCGGGTCGCGGCGGGCCGGGCCTAGCTGTGGTGGCCGGAGCAGAGCTACTGTGTGCGGGGGCTGCGGCGAACCGCGGGGCGCGCCGCGGTGGCTGCGTCCTCCCACGGTGCCCGCAGCATTGCCGCGGTCGCCCGGATCTCCCCAAGGCAACCCCGGTCTCCTCACAGCAGACCGGGTCTCCCCCCGGTCGCCCAGCTTTCTCCACGCCCGCCCGGCCAATGCCACGTGGTGCTGCCCTTGCCCCCCGCAAGTGTGGCCGGAGCTGGGCAGGGCCGGTGCCCGGAGGAGCGCGGGGCACGGGGCAGGTGCGCGGTGGCACACGCAGGGCCGGGCGCAGTGGCCCCCGTGGGTTCTGCTCCCCGGCTCGCACGCCAGGCTGGCGGCAGGGGCACAGATGCGGTGGTGCGTGCGCTGACATCGCGGGGCACAGCAGGCAGAACCGCAGGGAGGGAGGTGCCTGTCCCTCGGCCCTGGCCCAGCCGCCCTGCTGCCACCTCCGGCTGGTTTGGACAGCTTGTGGGTTACTTTAAAAAAAAAAAAAAAAAAAAGTATTTTGCCTGGGGACTTGAATCCTTTTTTTCTCCCCTCCGCTTGACTGACTTTCTCACACTCGTATTCCCATAGTCTGCCAGCTAGGCCTGAGTCATCCTGCCAAGAACTAGACCTGGCCTATTCAAAAATGTGCTCACTTGCTCTTTCTCTCTGTCTCTGTCTCTCTCACTTTTTTTTTTTGAGTATACACAGTAATGTTTTTCCACCTCCTCTTGTACCTGATCTGCACCTGTACAGGGCCAATCCCACACGTATCACCCGATCTTGCCTTTTCAGAGACCGTGAGAAAAATAAAGTTCAAGAAAGAAGAGAGATGTTTGCAGATCTCACCGGTGCAAAGCCCTCGTCCCTGCAGAGGCTTGCCTGCTGAGCCTTCAGAGTTTAAAAAAAGGAAAATAAATAAAAGGGAGGGTGTCATGTTTAAAACTGCGGAAAAGTACAAATCAAGGCTTTCTTTTAGCTCCTTGATGGAGCCACAAGTCTTTTGATTAAAAAAAAAAAAAAAAAGGCAGCCCTCAGCGTGTAAGGTTTAACTTCAGATGAACACTATTTGACGTAAGTTTCAATCATATAGGCAGCTGGACGAACTTGAGTGAGGAAAAGACCGAGACTGCACTGGGAAGTCAGTGCCGAAAAGCACTTTCACAGTCATCTTCGTGGGGAAATTGGAGACGCAGATTAGCACAAAACTGCAGTATGTTTTTGGAGAGCTTAAAAAGTTCTCCAGTGGATCACTATTTCTTCTTGTGCTGATATTTGCATATATTGGTGGGAAAGAAAGTTGTGACAATTACTGAGCTGGTGCTCTCCCTTCTGCAGGGGTTTGCAAAGGGCTGAGGAAATGCAGCGCTGGGCAGCCCGGTCCCTCCCGGCCGGAGTGAGAACAGGCTGCAATTATGTCTATGTTTGTGGTAGCCGAGGAGCTGCAAACCGCCTGTAATTGCCGGCAACAGGTCGGTGTCTCTGTGGAACGAGCGGGGCAGGCAGCAAGAACAGGCTGTCATTAGGGGTTGCCAGCTCTCGCCCACACCGGGGACCTGAGAACTGCCTGGCAGCAGCTCCCCTTGCTGCGCTCCCACCTCGCTGCAGCTCAGCCCCTGGCCACTGCAGAGCCTGCCGGGTGCCTTTCGCTTCTGGGGTGTGCGAGGAGCCGGGCTGTGGGGACTGGGCCTCTAAAAGCGCCTGCTTCGGTGGAGGCTTCTTGGATCCATCAGCGAGTGCTGCACGGGGCAGGACACTGGTGTGTCCCTGCTCCACATCTCCTGCTCCGCCTGCCTGCTGCTGTGAAATGCCTTCATGTGCAAGGGTTGTGATCTCCAAGCGGAAGCACATATACTTGTGAATTCCCCAGGGATCAGGAGAGGAAGGGGAGGATTTGCATGGAAGGATGTCTCTGGAAATGAAATGGCTGAGGCCAGGTTTAGGCTGGAAGGAGGTAGTGAAGGGGTTTGTAACTACTGAGAGGATCTGGAACATATCCTCTGGGCGTCTCCAAGCCCTGCCTTCTCTTGTGAAAGAGGTGTCAAGGGGGAGGTGAAACCCTGAGATAAAGGACTGTCCCAGGGACTGGGATGTCCCTTGTCCCACAGTCCTCTCAAAATATTTTTTTGCATTGCTCCAGCAGTCGTCTTGGATTACAAATTGGGAATTGTCCAAAACAGATTTGGGAAGAACCTTTAGATGACGCATTAGGGCTTTACTGACTGGCAGAACATCTTGGAGGAAAAATGTGTTGGCAAGAAAATTTAGACTAGTCCTGGGCACGGGCCCAGGGGTGGGAAGGAATAAAATAGGATGCTGCTGCTGGGTGTAGCATGCAGGAGGTGAGGAGGTGGCAGGGTTGGCCGTGCCTGCTCTATGGTCCTTTAGGAAGCAGCCAAGATGAGCAAAATGTGCTTCTAGCGATCCAAGTGTTTTAATATCCAAAGCTTGAAAGATCCTAGGAAATACAGAAAAAGAAACCAAGTTGCTTGTAAGAACTGGGTTGCAAGCTGGATCCCAGGAATGGCACACCAAGCCTTTCCTCTTTGGGTCACAGGCTGAAAACCTAGCCTGGCCACAGCTCAGAGTTGTCACCACCCTGAAGGGTGGAAAACAAGTGCTGCGTCTCAGGGACATGTCCCTGGCACAGGTGTCTCCTCTGGACAGCCCTGCACACATGCCTCTGCTCGTAGTTCCTGTCCCAGAAGCTGTTGTGCAATCCATACCCAACCGGCTCCCCTGGGAGGGGTGATCTAAGAAGCTTTGGGTGCAGGTTTCAGGATTTATTTCCCCTCTATAAACATTTGCCAGGTCTTTGGAACAAGGTCACTTTCAAACTGACTTCCTGACAAAGCCCCCTAGATGAAGCAAAGCCTTCATGGACGTTGCTTCCCTACACACCAGGCATTTGTGGTAAAGAGGGCAGCTTTTGTGCAGCTGTGTCACTGCCTGGCCCCCTCGATGGCAGGAGTAGCTCATTTTAAGGCAGCAGCCTGGTTTTGTGGCAGGTCCTGCCCTCTTGTTCCACTGGGGACCCATTTGCCAAAGACCTGCTGAGACCCGAGGTCCCAGCTCTGTCAGATGGGCCTCGGGGTGCTTGTGTGGCAGCTGCTGCCCAGGATCTGGGCTCTTTAGCTGTTCCCTGGCTGCCACTGCAGAGGAGAGGCTGAAGTGTTTATTCATTTTACTCCTCACTGTGTGAGTCAGGCTGGGTGTGTGTGGGGCAGCTCTGGCCATTCTGCAGTGACATCCCCTTGTGTGGAGGGAGCATCCTGGCCTCCAGAAACTGGTACCCTTCGTTCTGTTCCCCCACCAGGGAGGCATCCCTGGGAATGGTGCAGGAAACTGTGGGATGAAGAGGCCAAAGCTTTGCTTGAGTAGCAAAGTGCCAGTCTGAGAAACTCGAGAGTCACTAAGGACAGACAGTGAAGAACCATTTTCACCTCCCCAGCCCATCCCATCCCAGGCTGTAGCACAGCTCTGTGCTGAGAAAGGCTCTGGGACAAGAGCCAGGATACCTGGATCTCTTGCTAAGCTGATTCCTCTTGGCAGGCTCCTATCCTGCTGAACCAAGGAAACGCTGCTGGGGAGCCGGCAGGGAGGGCATTTTGGCAGCTGTGAAATATCACCCATGTGGATGGGAATTCCCTTCCTGATACTCATGGCGTTACTTCAGAGGTTGCTGATTTGGCTAGAGCAGCCACATGTGCTCATGGGCATGAGATGGTGCAGCCCCAGATTTCCCCTGCATGCCTTTCCAGAGCCCCAGCTCCAGCCTGGTCCTCTGCTGGCAGCCAAAGCTGGGTGTTGGCAGGCATTGCAGCTGGGAACAAGCTCTGGGAACATCCCTAAATTGCTTGTGGGGCTTGGACCTGTATCTGGCACTGCCACTACCAGCCAGAGGCTGCGAGCTGCCTTATATCCTTCTTTTAGAGATGCTCTTTTCATGCGACATGCCCAGAGTTCACCGGACCATTGATTTGCAGTCCGCTGACCATGACAGGGCAGTCCCACTCCAGTACAACAGCCAGTATCCTTGGCAAGATATAGGAGCTCCAGGCACAGGGACAGACAGCTGAGCCTGCAGCCCTCTGAGAACCAGAAATAAATGCGCAGTCACTGCCATGCTCCAGAGGGGAGAAGGAGCATCTCGGCTCTCATTCTCTCCCTCTGTGGTGGGAGGTGTTGGCAGTGAGAGCCAAGTTATTTATTTATTAAGATCCCACTTGTGTTGCTGCCTGAGGCTGCTGGTCTCTGTGCTGGAGCCGTGGTGCTTGCGTGCTTGCAGGGAATGGAAAGACTGCAAGCTATGAAGCAGGGGTAAATATATGAAAATACTGTGAGTTTGGCAGTGGTGGAGCTGGAGAAGGCATGAGGGCTCACTGGCACAGAAGATGTCCCTGTCCCAAACACTGAGCAGAAGGAACCCTCTTGAGAGCTAGATGAAGGTGGAGCATCAGCTCCACATCCTGAGTCCAGTCTCCAGCCGTGTTGCTGCAGCACTGGTGTGCTGAGCCATCTGTGGTCCCTGACATGCTGTGGCTGCAGGAAGCCCCGCAGGCTTTTCCAGAACACGGCTTTTAAGTCAGATCAGACCAGCAGTGCGGTTTGCAGCCCAGCTGTGCACAGCTGGCTCGGCACAGCCAGGGGGTGGGAAGACGTGGGTGGGAGCGTGGCGAGGTGGGAGTCTCGCCAGCTGTCCTCAGCACAGGGAGCCTGTGGCTGGGTGCGTCAGCCTGCCCTCAAATTCCCAGCACACAAGCCCTTTTCTGTGCCCCCTCTGCCCTCTTCCCCTGGCCCTCCTGGTGCCTGCAGCCAAGGGCACGTGGGAGCCTTGGCATGTGGCTCCCTGGGGACTCAACCTTCACCGACTGCAGACTCATGAATCCCACAGGGCCGGCCCTTGGCCACAGTGTCTGTGCTCCTCTGCAGAGTGATCAATCATATTTTCCAACACAGTTCCTTCTCCTTGGTATTAATCAGTCCAAGAAGGCAGCCTGGACTGATCACTACCGTTGCGCTTTCTGCTAAATTTACCAGCTGACCACCATCTCTTCTCTTCATGCCACGAACTGGCAGCAGGAAGCGTGTTGTGTAAACTTCATGTTGTCCTCAAAACCCTGGCAACCGCGATGATGCAGCAAGAAAATATCTGGAACCTTTTGGAGGTGCTGTGACAGGCAGCTCTGCCTCACGCTGGGAGGCTCTGCTGAAGGCAGTGTGGGCAGGACGGGCAGGCCAGGGGCTGTGTGCCACCAAGGGTGGGGACAGAGGTCTCAGCCTACCTGGTCTGACCTGGTCCCAGAGCCCTTGGGACACCAGGCATTTCCCCTTGACAGATGGGATTGGTCACAGCTTGCCAGCCATCCCATTTCCATTATTCCTGTGTCTATTTATTCAAGGAAACACAGGATACTTCATGGTGCAGTGCTTTCCTGCTGCAGAACAGAGCCCTTGCAGAGCCAGCATCTTTCTTGACATGTAAGTAGATGGACTCTGATAAATCTAGGGTACAATGAATCATTTGCACTTGGTGCCTGATCTCCCTGGTGTCTTCAGTTTTGTTTAAGTTTCACAGCGTTATGGAGAGAATTCGCTTATCTTGCTAATATTGAAATGTATACATAATTTGAATCCTGTATTCCTAAAAGCAATATTCATTATTCAAGGTGACAACAGAGCTCAAATCAGTCCTTTAGCTATATCAAGAGTATCAGGATGATCACATGTTATTTGGATTAGCGACCTCATGCAGACACATGGCTTCACACACGTGGGTAGGGCAGCAGGGCATGGTTCTAAGGTGAGTGGCCAGGAGGATCCGTGGAGCCAGATCCTGCCCTGCCTCCTGCCCGCGGCAGTCCTGGGGAGCCACCTGAATTGCGCCAGAGTTCAGCCTTGGCGGCAGGTGAGGTGATCTGAGGCGGCATGCCAGGGGGACACAAGGACGGTGGATTTCTGTTTGTTTTTCTGCCCAGGGCAGTCAGTGGGAGGAGGGGATTTGAAATCCTCAATTAGCACACTTTGACAGCAGTGCAGGGTGTGTGCTAGAATGGAGTGGTTTCTCCCTTATTTTTCTTTTTCTGCTTGCTGATGTGGAGCCAAAACTCTCCATTAGCCCTTTGGCCATTGACAGGTGGGATTTTTGGAAAACTCCTGTGCATTTTCCATTTGCTTTGGTTGTGCACGGCTGCACATGTGCTGGTCCAGAGCTGTGTGCATGCCCTGGTGCCAGAGATCATGCTGGAGAATCATCCTCATATGGGCTAATATGAGATCTCTTGCGAGCTAGTCAAGAATTGATGTGTTACTAATTGTTTTAATAGAAAATATTATCCTTCAGAGGATGTTGTTGTTTTATAAACAAGGGGATAATTTACAGCTCAATTGCTTAAATCATGTGTTAATTGCTAACTGCAATGAATAAATACATTTGTAAGTACAACATTTAATTTGCACAGATTCCAGAAGTCTAGACATTAAGAGGCAGATCATTATTTGATAAGTAATCTGGAATGTCGTATGAAATGACATTTATTCTCACATGATGAAATATCCTGAAATGAGATTTCAAGGTCCTTGTCCTTCCTTCCATGCAATGAAGGGCAGTGTTGTCATTGGCTGCCTCAGAAATGTGCCCAGGCTGCCTGGGAACACAGGGGAAGGCAGGAATCCCCCAGGAGTGACACAGAGAGAAGAGCAGCAAACCTAGGTTTATGCAGGTGTAAGTTTTTAATATTACAAAATGCAAAGAGAGAATATAGAGTCAAAAATGGGGGAACGTCTACAGTAGGCTGGGAGGCTTCACATCAGTGCTAACTGACGGCAGGATGGCTGTGGGGTTGTGAAAAGCATGGGGAGTACCTGAAGAGGTGAGCTGGGAGTATGGGTGATGAAAGGGAGGCATTAGTGCTGCTGCCTGGGCGCTGGTGAGGCCTGGGCCCAGTGTGAGGATGCAAGCAGAAGCAGCAGCAAATAAACACAGCAAAGAGGGGTTTTGTAGCCTGCTGCTGGCCACGTGTGCCCGGTGGCTGCTGCTTGCACCGCGAGAGGCTGCAGGAATCTGTGCAGGATTGCGTCCTCTTCTCCAGGAGTGAGGAGCCCTGCCTGCTGCATGCTGCTGGAGCCGGGGCCGGCTGCTGCTGCTGCCCAGAATAAGAGGCCCTGCAAACAGAAGGCACCTGTGCTTCAGTTGCTGATATTGAATCATCTTGGGCTACTGGTGCCCTTTTGCAGGCCCATATCTTTATTGGAGGCTGTTAAAGCCTAACCTCCCAACAGCAATAACATGACTACAAAGCATTTCTAAGAATAAAGTACGTGGGAATAAGGGAGATACTGAGATCCCAGCCAATTTCAGTACAATACAAGTCTGAAGTACCTTATAAAGTTAACAAGTCAAATTTAAATGTATACAAGGCTCAGGAGCATACAGGAAACAGGATCGGCCAAACCTTCAAAGGCCCATCATTGTCTTTCAAAAAGTCCACTGAAAGGCTCATGCCATAAAAAAGGTGTATTCACATGGCTGATACAGTGATAAACCTGGTGGAGAAATGCCAGCAGCCAGAGTGGGCAGGGATGCTCCCTGCAGGGATGCTGTGGTGGCCCAGCCCCTTGTTACAGAGTGCTTTGCTCTGCTCTCTCTGCTGCTGCACCACAATAAAAGAGGGTTCTTCTGGTGTAAATCTGGGGAGTGTTTGGCAGGTGACTGGCTCCAAGACAAGAAGCAACCCTTGCCCCTGGCTTTATGACAGGTCATCCAGCCTCTGCAATCTTGCTGCTGGAGAGGTAAAAAAATAGCTCTTCTGCCTTGCCCAGCACCATCTTCATCACACTCTTGAGTAGCACAAGCTGCAGCCAGGAGTGCAGTACATGGTAGTGGCTTCCCTGTCCCCTGTGATATAAACACCCTGGATGCCACAGACAGGAGAGACCAAGGAAAGAGCTAGGAGAGACAGCTTGTGCTGCATGCCCAGGAGCTTGTCCCTGCTTCCTCAGAGCCGAAGACACCTGTGGATTAGGAGGGTCTTCTGTAGGCACCTGGAGAACAGCTTGTGAAGTGTTACAATGTGAAAACTATGCCAAAAGGTCCCAAGCCTGCTCCTGTTTATCTTCCTTTAGTACCAGATTCAAAGCCAAATGTGCTCATGAAATGCCAGGGACCCAGAGCTCCTTCAGCCTGCCTGAGTGGTGTCAGTATGGCGAGCTTACCATGTGAAGGACCTGATCTGTCCTTCTCCTGTGTGTTATTTGTGTTTAGCAGGCTGTCTTCTGCCTTCATTATGTGCCATTGTGTGTTTATACATTTTACCCATCCCTTTGAATGCAAGAACCAATGCCACAGGACTTACCAACCAGCCATGCTCTCTAGCAGAGCATCCAAGCAAGCTGCATTGCAAACCATCCAAAGACTGCAATAGAATGGCAGAAAAGTCTCAGGAAAATGCCCTGTTACAAAGATATTGGAAAATCAAGGTTGTTTCATGGCTTATTTGTGAGCAGGAAGCAAAACCACCCCAATTTGGTGCCTCTGAAGAGACCAGCAGAACTGGGACACATGTTGCAGGACTTGGTGTGCAGGAATTCATGAACCATAAGGTCTTGTCAAAACTAATTTTTAAATGAAATGCAGTGTCCTAGCAAAACACATGCCTGAGACTTAAAGGAAAACCAAAGTACAAAATGTGGTATTTAAAGGGTGGGTTCTGTCTCAAGTGAATAGAAGCCACATGCATTCATCTGACATCAGTTATTGGCATGATCTGAAGTTGTGCTCACAGAGGCTGCAGTGAGAGCAGGCAAAGGAAGTCTTCATCTCCTCCTACAATCCTATAGACAAGATCAGCCTTTCTGCACTTTCCAAGTGAAAAGATTTCTGACACCAACCCCTATGTAGGTAGGCTGCCCAGGTGTGGCATGGAGCATCCCGGGGTGCTCAGCTGCTTGCTCCGCACTATGTGTAGGCAGCAGTGAGGCCACTTCCACCTGCCTGAAAGCCTGGTGCAGACTTGCATCTCTCTCTCCTTGCTGCCCACAGTGGGTTAGGGACTGTGAGCTCCCAGTGACACCACTCTGTAGCAAGTGTCCTGCAAAAGTGCCAGTATTGAGGCTTAACCTTTATTAATTGGGGAGAGGAAGAAATAATGCTGGCAAAATATTGTCAAATACTTCAAATTAATGATTAATTCTAGATGGAGTGATACTGTTTGATGTGGTCTTTGCTGGTTTAAACAGGAGAAGGGTGATTCACTCTAAAGGAATTTATAAAAACACAAGTATTTGCTCATGGACAATAAATACTGGGGCAGATAAAAAGGGGGATGAAGTGTTCAGTGTTGTGATAGCAACTCTGCTTGAGAAAACTTCTGACCTTCTCACATCTTAAATCAATGCCCCCCCCCCCCCCCCCGCTTTCCTCCAGGCCTGCTCTGGAAGCTGAAGGAACAGGGGATGTGGGAGCACACCAGGCTCACCCCGGGCTGCGTTGCTGGCAGGTCTCCCCTGTTTCCCTCTTGTTCCCTCAGGGAGGACTGGGCACCCGCTGACACCCGCCGAGGGGCACAGGGCAGCACCCGACAGCAGTTTACACAATCTGTGTACACAGCCTAATCTGTCAATTTGCCTGCTGTAAAAGTAAGCGCATAAACCTGGTGCTGAAGCCGCTGTGGTTTACAGAGCTGCTCCACCTGGGAGGCTGAGATTTACGCTGTCCACTGGTGAGCGAGGCATCCCGTCCCACCCCGCCCCATCCCATCCCGTGCCGTCTCACCCTGTCCCCTCCCAGTGCAGACAGGCAGGTTGCCCAGGAGGGCTGGCTGCAGGCAGCAGAGCATGAGCAGCCCAGTGGGAGCTGCAGCAGAGGCGCCGGCAGTGCTGCGCCTGCCCCGCCGTGCCTGACAGCCATCGGGTGGGTACCTGAGGGAGGGAGCTTCCTATCTACCTTTCCCGTGGGAATACGATGCAGCCATGATAACCCCCGGACCTTGCTGGGTCTCTGCCAGTGTCATTAAAGTGTTGACATCTGCTGATTACCCTGACATGATGCTGGTTTTATTGAGACAAGATTAGCCACTTGCACTTTGGAGGGAGGCTGAGCACACACTGTCACCGGCTGTCCCCTGTCAGGGACGGCTCCAGAGCCTTTTTCACTCTGGTCTTTTTTCTTTACAAAAATCTAACTATTTTTGCCCTAAAAATGGCAGCATGGGAGTGAGGGCGCAAGACAGACAGAGCAAAGTCCCTGAGCTGGTGTCCTGCCTTGTCATGTCTGTTGTGGGTTAGCCAGAGGCACAGGGTGGCCCTGGTCACATCCAGTGCGTGGCTGATGGAGCAGAGCTGGTGCCCACAGAGGGGCTGAGCCCCTGCCTGCAGCCATTCCCGCGGCATCGCCTCGCAGGCTGTCAGCAAGCCTTTCATCACAGCCCCTTCTGACATCAGCCTTTCCAAAACACCTGAGCTCCTTGTGGTCCCTGTGCTCATAACACTTGGAAGTGACAGCGGCTTCTGGTTCCAATTAACCCAGGGGCAGTTTGGGGACTATCTGATTGCACCGCAGTGGAGGGGAGAGGAGAAAAAGCCTTTCTGGGAAGCAGCGATTGAATGTGTGGGTGAAGGACTTCTGAAAATAGCAGATGGTTTCTCTCTTTCTTTCCTCCTTCTTTTCCTTGTCTTTTTTTTTTTTTCCTGAATTCCACGAAACAGACAACCCAACAGCACATTTTTCACCATCAAAGCTTTGCTGAAGGGAACTCTCCACTGCTATTTCATTTCTTCCTGATGTTCACAGATTGTAAAGCAAACGGCCTCTGGAGAACAGGGAGGGCAGATCTGTCCCAGGGTGACAGCAGAGGACTGGCTGACATGCTTGGTGCACAACAGGCTCCCCCTGGCAGCTGGCAGCCAGGGGAAGAGAACACACATCTGCCTTGGGATGCTGGGTGGCAAACATGGCACTGCAGCTGGCAGCTGCTAGCACTGGAATCTGGGACACAGGGATTTGCCAAGGTCTGTAAGCTCTGTCTTGGACACCTGCACAAGGCTAACAACCATGAGCAGAAGCTGCAAGCAGCAGGGGAAAGCAAGCACCAGTTCCAAGGCTGGCCCCACTAACTGATGTTCTCCTGGGAGGAGATGCACTCACAGGTCAGAAGAGGCAGGTCCCACCTGAAGCCTTCCTCCCACAGCCTTCCCACAGTCACACCACAGCCAGAGATCTTAAATATTGTGTCTCTGGGAGAAACAGGAAGGGAGGAAGCCATAATCCCATCAAATCCCAGCCCACAGTGTGCCAGTCCTTTAAATTACTCTCTCTCACATGCAACACATTCAATGCCTGTTGAAAGAAAGGTAGTGAAAGGAGATGTAAATGGAAAATAAGCTTGAAGGGTGGACAGGGATTGGTGGGTTATGTCTTGTTTATCAAGATCTGTTTTTTTAAGACACTGTTTTTAGACCTGGCAATGCTAGCTGATTGCTGCCTGCTGTGATGCATGGCAGCACTGGTGCGCTGTAGGAAGATGCTCCTTGAAAAGGAGGTGTGAGAATTCACCAAGAAGCTGCAGCACAGGGAGGGGCAGGAGCAAGGATGGCAACCAGTTGTGCTTGGAGGGTTGGAAGAGGATGCCGGTGGCTATACTCTCCTTTCACCAGTGACTTGGACACAAAAAGGGAGCATTTGCTTGCAAAATGTGTTTCCCCAGACAGGAAAGTGAGATGTGGAGGCCGGTGTGGGGCCAGGAGCTCCTGCCCAGTCCCCTGGCATTGGTGGTTGTTTGACAACATGCTTGCTACATGTGTATGGCTGAGTCAGAGGAAGAAAACATTAGAAGAGAATGGCAAAACTGCTGGCAAGAC
This sequence comes from Coloeus monedula, assembly GCF_965178545.1. Classification (NCBI taxonomy): domain Eukaryota; kingdom Metazoa; phylum Chordata; class Aves; order Passeriformes; family Corvidae; genus Coloeus; species Coloeus monedula. The sequence continues at coordinate 14,085,158 of NC_138790.1, forward strand.
AAACGGGACTGAAATGATCACTGGGACCAAGGGGGTCCAGAGCAACTCCCAGCCAGAGCAGTCACAGTCAGAAAATAACCTCATTGCTTGTTGAAACATGAGCCACACGTGAGAGGGATGAGCCAGCATGGACTGGCAGGAACAGGCATCCCTTGCACTGTGTCTCCACTGCTCACAGAGGAGCACAAGCCTGCTCCTTGCCATGAGCTGGAGGAGGAGGCACTGGAGGCAGAGGTCAGGAGCAGCCAGCCCCATGGGGTTATCACTGGGTATGTGTCGTGCTTCTCACCTCTGACATCAGCTCTATGCCTTGAAGATGTCCTTTGCCTAAGGAAAAGCTGCTTACGGGCTCCAGATGCAGGACAGTGAATGGCAGCGACCCTGGACTCGGGTGCGGGTGCCCTGAAGTGATGGTGTACAGAGATGCCACCCCACGCTCTGATGCTGCTGGTAGTGCAGAGCCTCAGCACTGAGCTGGGCCTGTCCCCACATCCTGGGGCTCCAGAGTTGCTGACCCAAACTTGGCAGATTTTGGGTGAAAGCGGGCTATTTTTAAAGGTGCTTCAGCCCCTCTCCCTGCGTGTCATAGGGATGCCCAGTGGGAACAGGGGTACTGCTCACTTTCTCCCTACTGCAGCCCGGGAACCCATCCAGCCCCCACTGAACCGGGAGTGGGGTCCGTGGGAAGAGGACAGACGTGGGGCTCGCCGGCCGCCCGACAGAGGCTGGCGGGGCAGGAGCCAGCCCAGCCAGAGAGTTGCTGCTTTTCACACCCCGTCAGCCTGATGAGCGGCCCCGCTCCCTCGGCGCCCAGCGCCTGCAAGGGTCAATTACAGCGATTACTTCAAGGAGTCAAACCGGCTGCCGGCAGCGCTGGGGAAAATCTTTGTTTCGCGTTTGGCTTTGTCAAAGGGAAGGAAAGAAGTGCTTGGGCATGCGGCGGGGGTGAAAGAGCCTCTGCTGTACGAAGGGCAAAAGTCAGAGGGTGGCCGGGTGTTTGCGGGGCAGGAGGCCGCCCCGGGGACAGCTGCCCTGTTCTGCCACTGCCACTGAGCAGCACTTGGGGCTTGGGCAGCCTCCAGCACATTTGGTCACTCAGGAAGGGCCTATAAGCAGCCCAGTGATTGTGGAGGGAAGCAAACCAGTTAGTGGTGGAAACAGCCTTTAAAAGTGAACGTGAAACCTTGGCAAGTTAAAAGTAAAGTCACAATAAAAGGAATTTACAAGTCTGGGGAAGAACTTGCTTAGGGTATTAAAACCTGAAAATAAACAAATTTGCATAAATGCTAGGGGCAGGAAACCAGCCAACAAGCTGGTGCAGGTTGTGGATGATGGAGGCATGAACAGAGCACCTAGGGAAGGCAAAGCCTCAGCAGAAAAGCTGAGTGGTGGCTTGAAGATGCTCAGGCAGTGCCTGTGTCACCCTTCCTGCAGGGCTGTGCCAGGGGCCTGCCCCACAGAGGGGCCTGCTGGAGACACCTTCCAACAAAACAAGGGGCTACAGGTGGCACACATGTGAGACGAGGCAATGCCAGCCCAACTGGGGTTGGTGTTACCCAGCTGCTCCTGCCAGCCTAGGGCAGAGGGTGGGGAAGGAAACATGAGCCGCAGCCAGAGGGGCTCAGGGGATCTCAGTTTGGGAGAACTGATCTATAACAGATCTGGGGCAATGCAGCACTTAGGGGAGACTCAACACCACCTTGCAGGAGGAAGCCATGCCTCACAAATCAGCCAGGTCACCAAGTGTGGGGAGCAGAGCAATGCGCTGGTCATGGAACAGTGACACTTCCAAAATGGTTTTTTTGCCTTGGCACCTCCTCCTGCCCAATGGACTGAAGGGACAGTTGCCTTGCACAGGAAAACAACTGATTAAAAGACTTACAGATAGCAGAAGTAAAGCTGGCTGCTGAGCGGGAGTACACAGTATTCTTGGTAAAATGGCAGATGAAATTCAGTATTGATAAAGGCAAAGCAACAACCCACAGACAAGCAGCCCTCAATAGCCATGCAGAATGCTGACCCCCTCTTCAGTGATGCTGGGAGAGAGTCAGGACAGCAAGCATGATATATGATTAGGGAAAGAAGAGAGGACAACTAAATACATCCTCTTTTGGAGTAGTATGTGCAGCATTTTTTTTCTCAAAAAGGATATAAGGGGAATAAAGAAATATGAAGAAAGGCCTTAAGGATGCCTGGGAGTAGAGTCTGGAGGCATGGTGAGGACAGATCAGGAAAGATCAGATGTCATGGTCACATAAGCTTGGAAAAGCTGAAGGAAGGTCATAAAGGTCCCAGGAGTCAGAGTATGAGGTGGAGAGAGAGCTGGCATCAAACTGGAACAGTGAAATCATGTTGAGAATATGTCCAAAACAAGGAGGAGGACGCCTTTGCCTTCATCAGGCACTGCCCAGCTGTGAAACCCTCAGCCACAGGCTGTGGTAGCAGCCAAAAGCACTAAGTGGGGAAAGCTGCACCCACTGATGTTGAGTCAGTCTGACACATCAACAGTGGGTGAGACAGAGCTTACCCACACCTGAGCTCCTCTGCTCCCCCCAATACCTGCCACCTTCACAGCAGGGCCTGGGGCTCCTCCTGCACTGTGAGCTGGCAATTCTTGGCCTGGGAAAAGGGTGAAGGAAGCAGGATACCAGACCATAAGGCTGAGCTGAGCAAACAGAGGCACTTTCTGAGATGCAGAGGGCCAGGCAGGAAGCTGTGCCCTGGTGCTTTGTTTTCCATGGGCCGCACTAGCTTTGAGCTGCCAGCCAGAAATGCTGCCCTGCCTGCTACTGCTCTCTCCACTGTGCAGCACCTTCACCCCTCCCTGACTTTTATGAGCAAGGATTGACCAAGTTTTCCTCTGTCATATTGACAAATATCGTCAGTCAGGAAGAAAAAGAAGCTGAACCTGTCTCTGCATTGCACACTGGGGGTGATGTCATAGGATCATACAATCAATGGTTTGGGTTGGAAGGAACCTTGAAGATCATCTAGTTCCAACTTCTCTGCCACAGGCAGGGATGCTACCCACTAGATCAGGTTGCTCAAAGCCCCATCCAGCCTGACCTTGAACATTTCCAGAGATAGGGAAGTGTTACGGCTATCTGGGCAGGAGATGCTGGGTGCACAGCCTGGTGCTCCTGCAAGGAGAAGGAGGCACTGGGACAGCAGGACTCATCTGTCAGGGCAACACCTGGCCTTTGGCAAGTGGGAGTTTTTTTTGTGCAAAGCCATTTGCTGCCTATCTGGCCAGCCCTGCTCTGACCCTGGAGCAGTGGCAAGAGAGCTCAGCATCCTCCACAGCTCCACACCAAAATCCAGTCCCCCCAAGGTCCCTTCCTCCCGTAGCAAGCAGCCTGGCCAGCACCCGTGCCTGGCACCCTGCCACCTGCCCCAGTGCTGCCATCCTGCACGCGAGGGCCAGGGGCAGGGGCTGGCCGCCAGCATCGCTCGCCCTCCAGGGCGCGGGCCTGGGGTGGGATTTGCGGAGATTATGCCGGAGGAATTACAAAGGAGCAGACTTTCCCACAGATGCTTCAATCGCTGCTCTGAGAAAGTGTGTGAGCTGAGGCAGGCCGCCTGCCTCACGGTGCTTTGGGGAGCGCACAGGAACAGCACACATGGTTTTTAATAATTAAGTAACTTTAATTGTCCTGGGAAAGCAGCGCTTGCCTTGGGGCACTCTGCGCAAACTCATAATTAATGTTACCAGGAGAGATTATGGGAAGGAGAACTGAGAAATGATTCACTTTTGCTTTTTAAGCCTCTCCGTGTTAAAGCTGTATTATCCCCTGGTTTAAAGCCTCATTTAGCTGTGAAGAAAGCCAGTGTGCTCGCAGGGGGAGGTGGGGGGAGGAAGGCAAAGCACCCTGACAAATTGCAAACAGCCGCGCCAGGCTCCACCACCAGCCCTGGCGGGATGGGAGCCGGCGGCCAGCACAGCTGGGAGCATCCTCGGTGTGCAGAGCAGCACCGTGGTGGAGAGCCCAGAGGAGTGAACGATGCTCATCACCAGCCCGGGCCCGAGGCTGGCATGTGTGTGTAATTCCCACGTGCACCTTCTTGCTTGAGGGCTCCAAAGGCAGCTGCCAGCACAGGAGCTGCCAGACAGTACCGGGGCAAAGACTGGTCTCTCCCAGTACCCCCAGTAGTGCACCAGAGGGCCAAATCCTGGGGAGGCTGAATTTGGCAAAGTGAGAGCTCCTCTTTGGAGTCAGAGGGTGACAAGCCCTTTGTAAATCCGATTTATTCTAAGTAAATAAAATTGGTATTTAGCCAACCTGGCTACACTCCTCTGCCACAACCTGCTCCCAACCCTTCAGGGACCAGTGCTTTCCTGTGGCAGCATGTCACCTGTCTTGACCTGGCAGCAGGCAAGCGATTCTCCAGGACACACACGGCAAGGGCGGACAAAGTCTCTGTGTTGGGACATGCCTCAAGCAAGCTGAGCCCCCCAGAGCTCCTGGCCCTCCTCCCCGGGCAGCTGCCTGCCCCTGTGGGTCTGCTGAGCAGGGGGGATTCATTCAGCTCAGCAGCAATGCTGATGCTGAGCTCCAGCACGGCCTGAGCCCCACGGGGAGCCCAGTGGACAGGCACTGCCGGTGCAGCACAAAGAGGTGGGCAGCGAGGGAGGGATGCAAATCCTTCCCGGGGTGTGCAGCGCCTGGGATCCATGGTGCTTGCTGGCGCGTTTCACCCACTTTAAAACCAACAACCTATTGGACTGGAGCGCCTCTTTTCTTTCTTTTTTTCCTTTTCTGTTTTTTTTCCCTTCCGCCCAAAGCAAATCATTGGACTCACGCAGGACGCAAGGTATTTTACTCTATAGAAATCCTTTTTTCAGGCAACTATGTCAAGAATGTTTTCATACTTTGGGCTGGATGGGAAAAAAAAGGGCTTAATCCCCTGAGATGGTTATTTCTCTGAAAACAGACATGCAAATGCTGGACTTGTCAAACCTTAAAATGTTTTCTTTATTCAGGGAATTACTGCCTGCCTGCTGAGCCCGGGTAATGCTGACAGGCTAAGCCCGGGGCCTTGGCAGCAGAGCATGCAGAGTGTGGGAAAGGGCGGCTGAGGCACGCGCCAGATAAGATCATACAATAAATGATACAGCCCTCCGGAGCACACGGCCACTTTCGTATGCAAACAGGCCTCCCTGTGCACACACACACACACACACACACCACACAGAGGCACTGCCCGGGCAGGAGGCAGCACCTTGCTGCACGCCCAGGCAGACGCACCTGCACACGCATGCACATGGCTGCAGGGCTGGCAGGATGCAGGGGAATGCAGGGGGATGCAGGACAGGTTTTGCTTAGCTCAGTGAACATCCCAGGTGCTGGAGGAGGGGAGATCTTCCCACTGAGCCATGGTCTGCCCAGGCACATTCCCTGATCATCCTGTCATGCCTCAGTGGCTTCCTTTTGGTGCTGCTGGTGACCACGTTCTTGCTGCATCTGGGGCATGGTGGCTTGCACACCCTACAGGAGCCTTGTGAGGAAAGGAAAATCATTGTCTAATAACTTGGCTAGTTCTTTCTTCCACCCGTGGGGTAAAACCTGGAAATAGGACTCAAATGGCTCAGAAGGTGACAAAGATGATCCAAAATGCACAGGACTTTTAGTTGCATTCTTTTAGCTGTTCTGTTGTTTTGGACCTAAGTGAGGGTTTTTGGTACGCATGCCCAGGGCTGGGCAAAGCAGCCACATATTCTGCCCTCTGACAGGGATTCATTTCTAAAGAGAAGCCAAGAGCATGACCCACTGATGGGAGCAGCAGGACTGATGGTGCCATGCTCCTGCTGCCCATGGAGGCAGCACCAGCCTCCCCCCAGGCACCCACAGAGCCCTCACTTGAACCATTTTTGCTTTCTTTGCAGTGTGCAAACCTGATTCAGCCGGGAGACAGCTGGCGTGAGCCTCCCTCAAGCTCTAAGTGTGGCACCTGCACATTTATTTTAATGACGTGGTGCCTGGCAATCCGTAGCTGGCAGCGGAGAGCCACCGTCATGGGTCACAGTGCTGGTGGGTCACACAGCCAGCCACAGCTAATGACCCATGTGCTGGGGCGGGAACAATGGCTCTGAGCTACTGAGAGTGCAGCGAAAGCCACCGTGGGAGGGAGCTGCCACGGCAGCAGCAGCATTTGGAGCCAAAACGGGCTCCCTTGGGGAGTCAAGTGCCACCCCAGAGCAGTGCTGGCACCAGCCCAGGCCCCCACGGGCTGTCGATGGCCATGGTCACCCTTTCCTGTCCCATCATGGGAGCATGTCCTGCTCTGTGCATCACTAAATTAATCTCAGTACAGCTCCTCCTAACCCGAGCTTAGCTTTTGACAAGGTTACAGTTGTATTTTTAGGGCATGAAGGAGCCTGAGTGTGGGGGCAGAAGGCTGCTGAGCACACGAGGGGTGGCAAAATAGGTGGCTGGTGATGGATGGCTGCCCTGTGCTCCTCCAGAGCCCTGCACACTCACAAATCACAGCTCCTCACTCCTCGCTGCTCTCAAGGTAGCTGGGGAAGGGGGAGAGCCACAGTGGGGGGGGTCCTGGCGTCTTACTCCCGGCTTAATACGGTGCATTCACACAGATAATCTGTCAAGGAAAAAATGAGCCAACAAGCTATCTATTCTTGTCTGCGCTATTTTCCCATGTCAGAAACAGGCTGGGCTGAAAAATGTAGGTTTCCCCTTTCATCTTGCCTTTCAGAGCCCCTGAACAAGATGCCTTTCTTTGCCAGCACTCGCTGAGGAGATTTTGCCTTGAAGAGCAGAAAAAGGGGCTTTCTTTTTCTTTCTTTCTTTTTTTTTTCTTCTTTTTTTTTTTTTTTAATATCTGTGCCCAGGCTGTGCCAGTGGCAGGGATGTAGAGTAGCTTTTATTTTCCTTGGGAAGGGAGGGTGCCATGCTGCTCTCCTGCTTGAGCTCCCACTGTTGTTACGGTTTCCACCAAGCTGAATGAGGGATGACAACAAATATTTCCCTTCCACATTTTATTTTTAACATGAAAAGAAGTGTCTGGGAAGGCAAAAATAACATTTCCCCAGGTGGGAGGCCCCAGTGAGCGTGAGACAAGTGATGAAATGCTGCTGCATCCTCCCCTCAGCTGTGTGATGCCAACACATCAGTGCTGGACACTCAGCAACACCCATCCTTTCACGAGTGCCACCACCCTGCTGTGCCTCTCCCCTCCATACCCACTCCCCATCCCAGCTGGCTCCAGCAGGGATGCATGTCCCTGCTGGCCAGGCATGCTGTGGTGGAGCCTCCTCTCCCCCCTATCCGTGGGGCAGCAGGAAGCATGAGAGGCAGGCAGAGGATCCGCACACCTCAAGTTTACAAGGCAGTGGCAATCCTTGCTGTCCTCTGTCTGGGCATCTTGGGCTCACATGCCCTTTTCATACAGTTGCTTCGGTCTAATAAAAGCAAGAAATGTGTTTTTATAGGCTTTGTGGTCTGCATTTTTTTGCATTCTTGCTGGTTTGTTCTACTTCAGTGACTGGCGGTGGCCACCAGCTCTCCAGCCATGTGGGCTGTTCTGCTGGTGTTGGGCTGTGTTTGTTGATTTATGGAAGTGGTTTTCAAAAAATAATATTTGAAATGGCCAGGTAACAGCCAAGTGCAGGGAGAGGACATATCAGCAGCACTCGTATAGCAGTGATCGAGCTATCTGGTTTCCTGTAAAAGCAAATACTTTAAAGGGTCTTAGGCTGTTTTGCTTCCTTCACAATTTTGAGACTATTTTGAGAATTTTGAAAATTGTGGTCTTCTTTGCTATGGTTTCCCTGACCTGGGGATCACACATGGCAAACAAATAAACCCTTTCTGAGATCCAATTAATGGTGCCATTGAAGCCTACATTTTTTATTGCTTTTGTATGTATCCTTTTGAAAGAAGAGGTGGATGCTCTTCCCTCCTCCCAGTGCAGAAAAATGCAAAGTCAGGCTCTATCCCCAAGACTTGGAGGAGCCTGTCCACTCCAAATATCAGTGCTAGAGACTTGGTCCTTACAGCCAACTGTGACACATGGTCTTGCTCAACTTCTTTTCTCCTCAGCTTTTCTTGTGTGAAGATGAGGACAAAGAGGAGACAAAGCTCTGAAAGCAAATGCTTCGTCCCTGGAGGATGTCTAAGCAGCCTCCAGTCACGTGTTTGGTTCCTGTCACCCGTAATGAGGACAAGGGAAGAAACTCCTGCAGGGAATGCTGCAGAAGAGATGCCCAAAAGCTCAGGCTGCCATGAGCTGCAGCACCAGTGCCTGCCGAGCCTCGCTGGTGTCTGAGTGCAGGGCCAGCACCCACACCCACCAGAGAGCTGTTGGAAGAGCTGCAGGGCCAGGGATGTGCTTCTCTGCCAAAATGTTTCTAAGGCAGGGCTGCTGGAAGGAACCACAGGGAAATAGGGATCAGACAGAGCAGGCAGCTAATTGGGAGGAGCAAAAATACATAGGTAAGATAAAAGAGAATGTTTGCATTGTCTGGAATCCCCAGGCCATCCCAGATTTGCCTCCAGCTGTTTGGTGAAAAGCCCTTTCCAGCCTTTGAGAAGGTCATGGTTAGCCTGGAATCAAACAAAATGAGCAAGCGAAGGCAAGAGGCAGGGAGGAAGGCATGAAACCAGCTCCTTGGACTTTTGGGAGGACTGGGAAACTTGTAAATTCAATTGCTTGTGGTGGTGTAGCACTTAGATTGCCACAGCTTTTGCATGACAGTACTGAGACCCCACCTAAGGCTGGAGCTGCTCCAGGCTCTGGAGAGAAGAACCCATGGCCTGAATACACAAAACAGGAGTGGAAACAGGCAAGAGATGACTTTCCCACAGGCAGAGTGGGGCAGAGCTGGAGCTGCCATCGTCCCAGTTAAGGCCATGGCCACCAGCTGCCTTATCCTGGGGGCAGGCTCAGGGCTCAGTTGTGTAAACTTGTGGGGACCTGGGCAAGAGCTGGATGAGCCCAAGGAATTTTTGGGAGCTCAGTGTGCCATGTCAGTGGGAGCCTGGCAGGGCTTTGAGACATGAGAGTAGGGCAGAGACATCTGGGCAGCGTAGTGTCCTTGTCCTTGCTGCCAAGCAGAGTACCTTGGGATGTGGAACACTGCAGTCCTTCTTAAACCTCAGCCTGGGAGTCTCCCCCAGGACAGAGGAAGGGGGTGGCAGGCAAAGGCAAGGTCATCCTTAGCCTCTTCCTTCCTCCCACCAAGCTGGGCAGTGGTGGAATGCAGCAGGAACCAGGATGTGCCTGTCCTTGCTTTGGGCTCCCAAATAAAAGGGACTAAAGCCACAGGTGCTCCATGGGAATGAGCATTGCAGCCTGTGCAGGGTTGGGAAACTGATGTTATCACAAGGGAGGGTTCACCTCAGCAGGGAGGTGAGGAGCAGCCCCCCAGCCCAGCCCCACAGCCACTGCCCCAGGCCCTCTGCCAGCTCTGCGGGATGGAGGCCCTGGCGGGGGCGGGCTGGGAACCACCGGGACTGCTCCAGCAGACGGGGCCAGTGCAGGTTGCAGCACACTGTGAATCACCAGCCCCGGCACGCAGCCGGATCCTTCACCTGGCAGCGGCTGGGTACACCCGAGTACACCTCTCGCTTCCCGACACAGGGGCCTTTCCCTGAGCTAGGGCAGGGGCTGTACAGTCTCCTGGCTGCAAGGCAGGGCTGGGAGCAACTGGACTGCTGAAGCCCTGGGAGATGCTTGCCTGGGCCTCCTGGGAACCTGCAAAGTGTTTCCATGGGCTTGGAAGCTCTGACCCCCAGCCTTCCCCCATGTGTGGAATGAGGTTCTGCAGTCGGCACAAATTCAGAAAAAATATGTGAATAAAAGCTTATGTGAGGGAAAACATTGCCTGCAAAGAGGGCCCAGACCCTGGGCAGCGGTTCCTTCACTGCCATCCTGGGGAGCATGTGGGAAGACCCTTCTTTTCTTGCACCAGGATCTCATTTGACACCTCTCTGGGTGCTCTGCCCCAGCACCCACTGGTGCACTGGGACACTGCCAATCCTCTGCACTCCCTGCCTGGCTCCCTGGGCAAGCTGGCTAGCTTGCCTGGGAAGTGAGGCTGCTGTTTGGCAGGAGCAACTGTGCTGCTCTCCAGGCTCCAGTGCTTCCCCCAAGCACCAACACTGGCCCCATGCACACCCCACCTGTGCTCGGGGGAACGCCGAGGGACGCGAGGGCTGCTGGGGCAGTGTGGGCAGATGCCGGTGCCGCGGGCAGGGAGCGTGGGCTGCTGGGCACCGTGCCGCAGGCTGGGCAAAGCCAGGCAGACAAAGGGGAGCCAAACCCCCAGGGAAGGTTTGGATCAGAGCCTGTCCCAGAGTGTTGCGTGTCCCGCACAAAGCTCCCAGGCTGGCTCTGCCCCCACCGCTGCCTTCTCCCTCTGCGGGCAGGGCTGGTGCCAACGTCGGAACCTGCTAATCAGTAGCTACAGCAGCCGCAGCCTCCCTCAAGCCTCCCAGCCTCCCTTCCCTCCCTCCCGCCTTGACTGCCGGCCAAGTGCGGCCGAGCCTGCCGGCGCAGGAATGTGTGAGAGCCATGTGTCACTTCTCCAGACTGTGGGAAAGTGCTGCTCCAGTGAACTCACAGCAGCTGCCCTGCCCCAGCCCCAGCCCCGGCCCTGGCCCCGGAACAGGAGCTGGGCTGGCCGCCCTGGGACGCCGGTGCACTCCCGCTCTGCTCCCCTCAGCGTGGGTCCCCTGCCAGCCCCCAGCCCTGCGGGTGACAAAGAACATCTGAGCCCCCAGCGCCTGCCACAGCCACCGTGGGTGGTGAAGGAAGGGCTGCTGACCTGGTTTTCCTTTAGAAAGAGTTGTTTCCCTGCACTTTTATGGTTGTTTTTTTTTTTTTTTCCCTAGATGAAGGGTGTGGGGTGCTGAGAACAGGAGCAGCCACTCGGGGAGCCAGGAGCTACCCCCATGCCGTGCTCTCACCACCTGGCACGTGTACAAAATTCTGTGTCTTCAAAGCTCTGGGCAGACAATGGCCCCTTTCAGGCTGCGTGGTGCCTGCAGACGGCCAGAGCCCTGGCCATGGTCAGCCTGCCTGGTGTGGGCTCGGCCCTGGCTCCAGCACTGGACATCCCTGCCCACATCTATGAGAGAAGGCAGACGATGCTGCGTGCTGGGGGGGGATGCTCTTGAACCCACATTCCAGCTGCTGGGGGAGCAGCCAGCCCCCTTCCTTTTCTCTAGCATCCTCCTTGCCCAACACAGCCCTTTTGGGTGTTGCAGTGGCCATCAGCACAGTATTTCCTGGAGGAGCTTGGTGCTGGAGCTTCAGCATGGCCCTCAGCTCTGTGTGGAGGGGTTGGCTGCCTTGCTGTGGGAGCCCCCATGTCTGGCAGCTCTAACCTCACACAAAAGCAAGACCTAGCTGAATAGAGGGTGGGGAACAGCCTGTCCCTTTTTTCCCCCCAGCCCCCTGCCAGGGGATTAATTGCCGACCCAGGGAGCAGGAGAGCCAGGCTGGGGCTTGGCAGGAGGGCAGCAATGCAAAGCACTGAAGCAGTGTGTTCAATGGTTGGCTGGTGCCTCTGTGCCTGCTGCCAGCCCTCCCCAGCTTCCTCCTTGCTGTGCTGGCCCCAGCCGACCAGGCTCTACAGACAAGCACCTATTTCTGCCCTCATTTTCATCTCCTTCTCCTAAGCCTGCCATGGGCTCTCATTAAAGCTGCTTGCTGGGGACTCATTAACTTGGCAGGCTCAGTGAACCTGGATCAATTAAAATAAAGCTCCTTAGCTTCTCTACCCTCTGCTTTTCTGCAGTGTTGCCCCACTCTCCTACTCCTGTCGACACCCCAAACCAGCTAGAAAAGGACAACAGTCCCTGACCTGCAGTGTGTCCTGGAGGTGTGCTGTCAGTCCCAGGTCTATCTGTGCCATAGCTCCTGGCCCAGGTTAGCACCAGGGACTCTTGGGGAGCACGTTTGGTGAGAACCTCTTCCACAGGAAGCCACAGCTCTCATTAGGGTGGCTGAGCTACTTGTAATGGCATAAGAAGGGTGGGATGGCTGCAGTCTGCAATTGTGCTATCGACATGCCCTTAGCCCCTGCCAGCACAGCTGGCTGCAGTGCTCCTTGATGGGTCCAGTGCTGACCTTCTGCCTGCAGACCCCCAAAACATCTCCCACCTGGTCCTCTTAAAGTAAGAGTGGTGCTCAGGAGCAGAGCCAGCTCCCCAGGCTCCATGGTGCCCAGGATATGTTGCTTGGCCAACAGCCATGCTCAGATTCACCTGAGACCTGATTCCACAGCTCTTGATGTATTTTCTCAAATGTTAAGATGGGTCCATTGTCAATGATAGCTTTAAGGAGTGAGAAGAGAGGTAGACTTGCTCCCTTTTTACCAAAAAAATTACCTGGATGCTCTGCAGCTGGTGGAGGGCTGGAATATCCCTGATAGTGCCTTACTATTGACTTCTTAATGACTCCAGTTAGCATGTTGTGCACCTTTTGCTATTTCAGAAACTTTTGGAGAGCAATGCTGACTTATCTGGTCAGAGCTACACAAATTCAGAGGGACAGGCAGAAGCAGATCTCAGGCTTTCACCCCCTTCTAAATCTGTTGTCCAAACCCAAACAAACCAAATCTCTAATAAAATTAGCTTGGAGTCTTTCCTGGGTTGCATCCGTGCAGACTGGGGATCTGCTGCTGCCAGATAGACAATGATATTAGCGGGTACAGAATGAGGCCAGGGGGTGTTAGAAACCATGGGCCAAGTCAAACACTGGATGCAAATGCTCCCAGGCTCTGGGAAAACCCTGACCCAGGCACTGATTGGACAGCATGGCTAGAGCTTATCTCTGCAAATCGAGGACAGCAGTTTGGCCTCTCTGGCTCTCGACTGTAGATGAGCTCCAGCACAGTGAGAAAATCTGGGGCTCCAGCATCTTACTGGCACCTTTTTCACTGCCTGGCCACAACTGTGATGGCTCACATCCTTTCTCACTGCAAGGGCAAAGTCTGATGTGTCACCTGCTACAGACCCAGGCTGTGTCCACCCTGGGAGCAGAGGCAGACCCTGATTGCAAGATTGTGCCTGCTGCTCCCCTACTTGACTGCAAGTATCCCCACACGGCCTCTCAAGTGGAGAAAATATTTGCTGTCGGCATTAGGTTTAGACCTAAAGTCCTTGCTTGAAGGCCCTTGACTTGGGACAACTCACATGAAGAGGAACTGTGCTTGGAAGCTCAGGGTCATCATTTTCTCCTTGCCAGAACCGAGCAAGAAAAGCAAACAGCTCCTGCAGCCCTTCTCTGGTTTGGATTACAGTTTCCAAATGCATCCGTCAAATATTCACGAAGGATCAGCCAAATTTTTCCAAGGCTTACAAGCTCAGTTCCGAATGAGCCTTGGCCTTACTGATGCTCCACAGAGGTCTGATTGCACTGGCAGGAGGAAGAAACATGGAGTGTGAGGTTTAACGAGCCCTGTGCTGTGGCAGCTCATCATCTCTGCAGTGTTGGTCCAGATCCTTTTTAAAGGCAGACTGGGCTGCCCTTGTTGCTCTGCCCATCCCCAGTGAGTCACTGGAGCATGGATCATACATGTACATAAGTGCTAATGACCGTGTTTATGTCCCAGGTGTATTTGCTAGGCAACAGTTGACTCTCATATGATGCACAGGTGGGAAGAGGGAATTACCTTGCTTAAACCTCTCCTATGTTCATGGAGGTGCCCAGCAGCACCCAGGATGACCAATGCACCATCAGTGACCAGCTCTGCCTGGCCCAGCTGGACAGAGTCATCCCATAGGAAAGGCACTGGCTGTGTCCTTGTGCCTGCTGAAAGCAGCCTGCAGTGTCTGCTGAATGCTCAGAAATTAGGGGCAAGAAGAATGCAGATGATGGGTAGTTTTTCTGATTCATAACTCAGGAGTTTCAGGGTGCTAGAGGTTGTTGGGAGCTCTAAAATGAAATGAATTAACTGCTTTCCAAAATTCCTTCTCAAGGGGACATCTGAGTGCTTTCTTAGCAGTAACACCCATCCCCTACCAGTGAACTAAGAAATGGTGTGCTGTGCATGCGAGGGCTGAGCTACAGCACAGATATATGATGGAGCTGCTGGCTGCCCCAGTCCCACTGCTCTCCAGTGTCCCCTGGCTGGCTTTTGCACAGCACTGGTGCAGTGTGTGAGGAGTCCTTCAGCTGTTTGCATCACCCAGTGCTGGGGTGATTTCCAGGATGCTCCTGGACACTCCTCTGTGTATGGGGCCAGGGGTCCCTCATTGCTGCCAGAGGTGCCACCATGCAGACTGACCCTGCTGCTGAAGGCACAACTACAGCAGCACAGAGCACATCCCCACAGCTCCCTCCCTTCCAGCCAGCTGGGAGGCAGCAGGTCTGGCAAGCAGGGCAACAAAAATACCATCAGGGGATTGCCAGCAGGCCTAAAGGTCCAACAGCTTCCCCTCTGCTCTGACCTTAGCTGCTGAGCACTCGAGCGAGAGGCTCGTCGGGATAACGTTTCTCCTCGCTGCTGATCCCTGCTTAGCGGGCACATTGCTGGGATGGCAGAACCACCCTGACCTCTCAACACCCAAGGCAGCCCACGCTCAAATTCAGGGCACCTGCTGCCATAAGGCAGCTCAGGAAACCTGGCCAAGGGGCTGTCACACTTGGAGCCCCCAGCAATGGGCCCAAACCCTCTGACAGCAGATCCTACACTGCCATGTGCAGCATATGGAGTACAAGAGGTGGAAAGCAGGACAGCAGTCCCACAGCCCCTTGGCTACCCTGAGCTTGCAAAAACCAGGAGCCCAATGAGGCACCCATGGGTGTTTGGTAGGGTATGGAGATCCTGCACATGGGACAGAGGTGTCATCGTGCCCTGAACTGCCATGCTGGGTTGCTGTCTCCAAGGGGCAGGTCTTGTCCCCACACCAGAAGAAAGGGACTGTCGTCATTCTCCAGCCCCACAGGTTTCCCCAGTGTCAGCACTGTGACACTGTGAGCCGCCTGTCACCACTGGCCCTGTGAGAGGTCTGGGGGTCACCATCACTCTCCCACCATGACAAGGGAAAAGCAGGATGCTTTGACAATAACCCAACACTGCCAAGTCCTGGAAGCTCTTGCTGCTTTGGAAAAGGAGGGACTTGAGCTGAACTGATGAAAAAAGAAGCATTTTAGCCAGAAGTTTTGATTTTTAAAGTATTTCCAACTCCAGTTTCTAATTTAAATTCAAAAGGGAAAAGCCCTCAAAATACTATCTTTAAAAAAAATCTGGTTTTATTCAAATTCTGGTGTGATGAAAGTCAAAAACTCTTTTTGAGCTTGAAATCCTTACCCTAAAAACAAATGCTTTATGTAACAACTACATTTTTAATAGCAGAAAAATTTAAACCAAAACTAGTTATTTGATGCTAAGCTTTTATTTTGGTCAGTCTCTGGTCCTATATTTAATCTGATTCCATCAAGGATGGGAAAAACTTCAGCGGTGAGAATGACAGCAAGCACAGGAGTGGGGCGTGGAAGGAAAGCCAGGACAGCTGGGCTAGAGCTTGGCTACCTTCAACCAGATACCTCCAGGGGAAGGCAGGGGAGGAGGAAGACTTTAATAATTAGTCCTGGGCTCCCTGGAGCATTTCCAGTTTGCAAATTACCACTGCTTTATTAGGCTCTAATTCAATCTGCTCCGGGACATTGCTTGCAAAAGCCTTTTTGAAGAAGAGGTGTGGGAAGCGCCCCAGTGTGGGGCTCATGCATGGCCCGTGGTGGCACACCCTGGATGGTGCCTGCCCTGGCTGGGTTCCACCCCCGTTCCCCATCCTTTGCAGGAGAGCAAAATGTGACTCCAGCGTTGCTGGAGATCCCTGACTGTATTAAGTGCCCTTGTGGCATGATAAATCCCACAATGACAAGATGCGTATTTGTTAGTGTGTGTCTATGGGATTAGGTTTGCTGGAAATCGGGGTCTTTTGGGCAGCCTGGGCACTGGTGTCTGGGTGAGGGGCGGGGGATTCTGCTCTGTGCTGGGAGAGGGAAAAAGCTGAAAGGATAATGAAACCCCAGGTGCCATCAGAGCTGCCCGTGCTCACAGCCCAGCCCAGCCCAGCACCAGCTCAGCAGCCCAGGCGGCCCCTCCCTGCTCCCCACGGGATAACCCAAAAGCCTCCCAGGATCCCTTCCCAAGACCCACTAAGGGGAATAGAGTTTTCCAGCGCTGTTGGTCTGGGATCACATCCATACCCCGCAGGGAGGTTTGGCTTGCACAGACACACATGCACACACAGCCTGCAGCCTTGTGCCAGTGGGGTCCACAGCACCCCAGCCTCCCAAAAACTGCCTCCTTCTTCTAGCAGCTGAAAAAGTAGTCCCTAACTAAAACACGGCAAGTCTAATTTTTGGGTGAGAGCCCACGAGATGGGCAGAGTTTGACTCAAAACCACCCATGAAAAGTGTGTGGTTGGACATTGCCACCCCCAGAGATGGTTTTTTCCTATAAGTGTGACCCCTTGGTTTAAAGCTGGATGATTTTCATCAAAGGAGAGAAGAAATTGAGCGAGATCCTACAGGAGGACTAATAAAAGGTGCCAGACTGAAAGACCCTGCCCCTAAACCCTAAAAAAGGGTTAGCCTTGGCTCTTTCACCCCACTCATGGCAGAGAGCTCTTGTGCCTTCTGAGTTCACTTCTGAGAATGAAACGCTCTGGCAAACAGGGTGAAAGGAGAGGGTGGAGAAGAGGGAATGAAGAGGATGAATGGGAGGGATCCAGCCCTGTTCTTATCTGATTGCTGCTGAGTGAGGCATGATGAATTCCCCAGCAACAGGTCTGTTTTGTCAGAAGGCCTCTTATCAGATGGCACAAGCCCAGTGGTCTGGCCATGGCCATTAATCACCCATCAGCAGCTCTCCTCCCAAGAGAAAAGTTTTCCCCCTCCTTTTCCCTGTTGGCCCCAAGCTGCAGCAAGAAACTTCCACCCAGCCAAAGCCCCCCTCCCCCCAAGGAGCACAGGAGATGGCCCCATGATGGGGATGGTGGAGACCCCACACCCTTCAGATAAGGGAATAGAAGTGGGTGTGAGGTGTGGGAGAGCAAACCACCCCAGTCCCACGAGCCCTCTTCCCCTCGATGTTGAGTGCCCGGGACACAGTGGCAGGGACATACCCCCGGGATCAGCTGGTGTCCATCCCTGAGCTGGGAACATCCCTGGGCTGGAAAAGCAGGGTGATGGGGCACCCCAGACTTACCGACAGCCCCCCATTGTCTCACCTTTGCCACCGCAGCCAAAGCTGCAGAGCCTCTGGCACAGCATCACTCACACCAGGAGCTTTGGGGAGAAGGCTTGGTGGCCAGTTTGGCTCCCACACCAAGCCAGGGGCCCTGGCACCCCCCTCGCCTGTGCTCCCTAATCCCCAGCCTGCTGCTCCATCCTCCCTGCACAGCAGCTGCCGGCTGCCTGGAGCTGCACGGGGCTCTCAGCTCGCTCCGTTTTCTCACGGTGCTTGTCTGCAGCTGGTGGCAAGTGACAGGCTCTGCGAGTTAAGCTCTGGGAAGCCCGTTTTTATTTTATAACCTGTCTTTCCTTGTCTTTCCTAGGTTAGCTGGAACTCAGGAGCACAGATTACCCCAACCTCGGGGTAGCCATGAGAAGCAACTTTAATGCAAAGCAATTTGTCAGAGCAAAGGGAGAAGATACAAATGTGCATGTGTGTCATCTTGTAATGTATGTGGGCATATCAGAGCCCCAACATCAGGGTGGCCCCAAAAGGTGGGAGGATGCCTCATGATCAAAGATATCCCTCTGCCTGTGTGACAACCCCTTGCAGCACCTGGACTGTGCACAGCCCCGGACCGCATGGGGACACCAGTGGGCTGCAATCCTGCAGGGCTGCAAACTGCTCCAGTAGTGAGACTGTCCCCACATGTCACCATGATGGCAGACAGGAGGGAAATGCTGGATACCAGCTCAAACGTGGACACAGATCAAACCCAGGCAGGGGTAACTAGTATCTCTGAGGCATCCAGGAATGAGATTGGTGTTTGAAAGGCAGCAGAGGTGGGGGAAACCAGGGGAGAGGGAAGAGGGGGATGCTCAGTCCCATCTGGCCACTCAGCCAGACCAAGAGTGACCAGAGTCCAGCTTTTCCAACCGATCCACTGAGACACCCTCATGCAGCATGCAACTGCCTCTGTAAAACCTTTTGGAGGCTTGGAGCATGCAAAGGTGAAGTTGCATGAAGGAGGCAGATGGGGCTGTTCTTGGGGTCATGCTGACTGGAAGCAGAGCAGGAGTGCTCCTGTTCCAGTGCTCTGCAGGATGCAGCTGGAGTGAGACATTTGCCCCTGGCCCTGGCTGCAGCGGGACTGAAGGCTGGAAAATTTCAGTCAGGAGGAGAAAGGAGGGGTCAGTGTCAGGAGCTGTCTGCGGTGGGTTGGTGTTCTCTTACCTCCCTCCACGGCCACGCCAGGGCTGCCGGAGGAGCCGTCTGCGTGCTTTGGGTCTGGTGCCATCAGCATAAAGGTGACATTTGTCCCTTGGTCACACTTTCCCCATGCCCAGATGGTGCAAAGTCCTCACTGTCCCTGTGTCAGCTGAGGCACAGAACAGGGATGCCAACTTGGCAGCTGACAGCGAAGCCAGACGTGGGGGGGGTGCAGGCAGGGGGTTGCCATGTGTGGCTCGTGCTTCAGGGAGCTGAGCACAGTCACCCTCCCTGGGAGATTTTAAAACTCGCTGTCTTTTTTCACAAAGGGGCCAAACAAGGTTCTTCTGTCCCCGACACTAATTTTTCTTCACTCTCTTCTGTGGGACCTCACATGAGACTGCTGCAGCAGTGGGCCACTGTGGAATGGGATTTTTTGTCACACTTAATGGGAGGGTTACTGCCAGAAAATTCAGCCTGGAAAAGCAACAGTCTTCCACCCAAGGTCTGACTGAAGGTGAGGTCCATCACTGCATGGTGGCAATCTGTTTGCTCAGCTCCTGGAGCATCGTGGGTTGTGTCAGTGAGGCCAGCACTGGGCCCACTGTGCCATGCCAACTTGATGTCACAGGAAGGAAAAATACCCTGAATGAGAGCTCATGGCTGTGAGTAATGGAAAGCAGTTTTCTCTTGTAATGCCTGGCCATAGAATGTCAGATAGATGTAAAAGTTATAAATACATCACAGAGCAAATAATTACAGCACGGCACTAACTTCTTGCTTCAAGAGAGCTGCTGATCTCCCTGGGCACCGCCCAGCCCTGGGGAGATGAGCCAAGAACAACCTGAAGATGGGACATAAATGTGTGCAAACTCCCTTTGCTGGCAGGTGTTTATCTGCTGCCTCCAGCAGTTTGGGTGGGTGCTGGTGCTTTCAGGGGATCTCAGAGCTGCCATTGCTGAGTCTCACAGTGACATAGCTGAGCGTGGCTGTGCTGAAGGACGGTGTGTGCTCCATGGTGTGATTAGCCAGGTGAGAGCCGAGGGCAGACACATGCCCAGCTGCGCTGACTGGGGGAGGCAGCAGCCCGTAAGGTTTTAGGGGGAGTATATTCTCATAGCAGGGAACATCTCAACACGTGGGAGGAACAGCCTCCTCTCAGCTGTACAGCAGAGTACCATGGATGGGGTTGTCCATGTACCTCCCAGTGAACATGCATTGAAGGAGAAACAGGAAGAGTCCAGATGATCTCCATCCTAGCCACCACTATGCAAATGACACTGGCACAAAGACTTAGGAAGCTCAGCATCCCCTCAGTACTGAACTGATGGATGCAGCGTTCCCAAAGCAAGTGCCTGTGGGTGCTCAGGGGGAGCAGCCAGAGCAGGGTCCTGCCAAGGACCAGCACTGTCAGAGGGGCTGGGTACACTGCCCTCAGTGCCAAGAAATTACCCTCTGATTGCTTGCCATTGTGGTGGGATGCCAGAAATTTCCTATATATACACACACACACTCATACATCTATACATGGCTGTAACAGTTGAAGCAGACCCCAAACCCTTATAGAACATTCCTGAGAAACCGCTCGCTTCTGCAGCGCCAAGACTTCAGAGCATGGTTTCAGAGCTCCAAAGGTACGACTCAAGGGTGAAACACAAGCCTAGCATGGAATTCCTGCAGTAGGGTTTCACAGAAGGGCAAGATGCAGAGGAGAAGGAGGGCTCAGAGGAACAGGTGCAGGCAGTCTTGCAATGCTTCCCTCTGTCTACAAATACACCAGTGGAAATAGTGAGAGGAGCAGAGAGCAACGATGCAATAAATCTTTTAAAAGAAACAATAAGAGCAGGACAGCTGGCATAAAAAGGAGCATGTTCCCCTGGCTACCAGTGGCTTTAGGAATGAAAAAAGTGGAGTGAGTGAGGGACAACATAGTGGCAGGGTAAAAGCAATGATCCCAGAGAAATTTAAATCCTGGGATCCTGAGAAAGATTCCCGGGAAAACTGGGTGCTTTTCGAAAGACTTGGAGGAGAGTTAGTCTCTGTCCAGAACACTGTTTGAGGAAAAGAAATGCTAGAGATTGTGGTGCATAAGCTAAATACTGAAGGAAGAACAGCAAAGAATACATAAACTTTTGGGTGTACCAAGGAGGGATGGGAGGAGAGGGTGCTGAGTGAACAAGTGTGGAGGAAAACCACCCATCTGAGATCATCTGTGTGCTTTACAAATTGGTGTTTCTTCCCAAAACTCATGGGGTTTACGCCTAACCTTCAGTGCCCAGCACCTTAGCCAGAGAAGCACCACTCTAATACCCAGCTCCAACCTTGGCTCACTGGTGTCTTGGACTGAGTGTTCATTTCATAATAATCTGTTTTCTTCTCTGTCCAGCTGTGAATTTGTTGCTATTTAATTTCCTTGCCTTACCCTCTTGTTCTGGTATTGCCAGAGACTCTAACACAGGATCCTGTGCTTCCCCTGAGTCTCCCCTTCTCCTATTCACAGACCCTTTCCAACATGAAATGAGAAGCAGCTTCCCCCCAGGCTGTCCCTGTGTATGCCTCCAGCTTGTTCTCTTGGCTACATTTCTGCTGAGGAACATGCTGGAATGCTAAAGCTGTGGTAATGAGTAACACACTTCTTCAATGGGATGAAGCTTTCTGAATGCACTGTGCTTTACAGCTACCATAAATAATGAAATCAGTATTTGTAAACTATACTTTAAGGAATCCATTCTTTTCCAGAGATTTCAAAAGCGTGTCATTTTCCATATTGAGAAGTTTGCCAGTTCATCTATTTTTAGAAATTCTCACTCTACTGATGTGGTCAAGACAGTCCTTAAACAGAAAAGGATGGCTGCACGCCTCGAAGGTATAAACAGCCAGACATGTGATGGGAAATGCTTCAGAGGTGAGCCCTGCAGACTCCTAGACATCAAAGTTGTTGGGTGGTGAAACTGCAGGGACAGATCAGTGTGCGGGCTGGAGAAACAGGCACTGAAAAACATCTTAGAAGTTACTTTTCTTGGAGACATGAAGAGTCCTTAAAATAGTCTCATGTCCCAGGAAATGAGACAGATCCTGCGGAAAACTGGCAGTGTGGCCTCAGCCAGAAATGCACTTCCTTGGAAACCTTAATGTGTGTAAACATAAAAGTGGGAGGAAAAAGCAAAAAACCTCACAAGCAAGCTAGGCTGCCTGTGAGGCTCCTCTGGGCTGTGTGGCTCTGCCAGAGCCACCAACTCCCTTAGATGGCTTCTCTTGCATCCCCCCATCCTCATCCCTCAGCCACAGCAGAGCCCTGAGGGCTGCCTAGGGGGCAGGGGCAACCCTGCCCTGAGCAGGTACAAGCCCCACAGCTGTGATAAGGGAAAACAGACCCAAACCTGAAGACCTCCCAGTATTTGATAACTCCTGAACTTGGTAATGTTATGGATACAGCTGACTGTGATCCTGCCCTTTACCCTGCCTCCAGTGCAGCACAGCACGATGTAGTCAGGCTGCTGGGACTTAAAAGTTCTTTGAGGCCTCTATTCCTTACTTGTTAAGTATAACCCAAATTTTTACTGCACTTAACATTTCAAAGATGCTCAATTTGATCAATTTCCTTCCTGCGTACATGCTCTTTTTCTATTTAAAAGCTGCTGATTCTTTTGCTTAAAATACATGCATATATTTATTTGGTTACTAGATAACAAAACTGGGTCATGCCTTGCTGCTGCAGTCTTCTCATTTTGATTAAGACAATGGACTTCAAGTATTTCTCTATGTATTTAACTTAAAAATTCTTGCCTTTATCTTTCAGTTTTCAGGCCCCAACTTTATGTTCCCTGCATAGAACACCAGCTGCACAGAAGGGATGTTTCTCCCACTCCACAGTGAGACCTTGTCCTTGTTTGAGATACACCGGCCAACCCCCATGGCAAGGGGTCGTCCTATGTAATTCCAGGTCCCCTCTTGGCCATAGACAGTGTCCTGTCTCCAGCTGCAACTCTTCTTAGGTGCTCCCAAGAAACATGACAAACCCCCTGGCTGCATAGAACCAGTGCCGCTTTTGGACTGAAGGAGCTCCCTGACTCTTGCAGGTGCTTCGATTACCTTTTCAAACTGCTCTCTGCGAAGCTGTGCCCCTTTTGCCTCTCACTGCAGGGCTTGCCTGGCCAGGTCCTTCCTTTGGCCTCTCCTTGTGTCCCCACATTCCCCTCTGGGAGCCAATTTCAGCACTGATCACTGCATCCTTGCATCTCTCCCATCCTGATTGCTCCCTCTCCAGACTCCTTAGGCCTGAGCTGGGGCTTGGACCCAATGTGACTCCCAAGTCTTCCTTTGAGCCATGACTTTCCTAGGCACCCCTGGCATCCTGGACTGACCATGCATCTGTTGGGGACCCATTAGGACTGGGTGTGACCCTGCAGCCAGGTGTGACCCCCTTCCTGGCTGCACAGGGTGAGGTGTACCCCCTACTGTGCTTTCACACACCTGGGAGACCAAGCAATGGTGCTCAACACTTCGCAGGTGGTGACAACCCTGCACTGTGGACACTGGGCTTCTGTGGCAGCATCCTTCCAGCCCAGGCAGGGGCAGAACTCGCACAAGGGTTTGCAGCTCCCCTTGAAGAATTTGCCCCAGCTCTGCTCTGAGCTTCCTGTTGGGACAGGAGGCAGCAACACACAAACACCTCCCTGCATCCTGTCTTCCTCTCAAATCTGGCTTTTACAAACCATGAGACTCCGATCAAACCTGGCCCTGCTCCAAGGTTCACGCAGGCAGTGGTAGGGAGGGAGAAGGAGGGAAGCAGAGAGCAATCCATAACCTTTGGAGCACTCTTGAGAGCAGCTGTCTGGCAAATGTCAAGCACTGTCTAGGGCTATTTTGGGCACTTTATTTTTATAAAGGATGCTTTGAGGTGGGGGAAGGGTGCAAAGGAGGTTTTCTCATTGCCAGCACCTTAAAGAATAAAACCCTGGGGAGGAAAATTCAAGAACCCTCCTTGGTCATGTGGCCAATGCCACATCCCATTGGAACATCCCTGGAGGCTTTCAGACATGCAGATTGGAGAAGGGCCTTGGCTTCTCTTGTGATTGGAGACCTCCTGGAGGAGCTCAAACCCCTTGAGATCCACGGTGAGGATCATGGTGTGGACATGCAGGTACCCTCCCTGCAAGGGGGATCAGCACCCCATGCGGCCCAGTCCCAGGAGGACTCTGGGGTGAGAAACCACCAGCTTTTGAATGTTCCTCCTAAGGAGTCTCATAAATATCCTCTTAATTATGGATGTTTTCCACTGCTGTCCCATTGAACCCTCCAAGCTCCCAAGAGCCCTCAGACTCCTTCATCTGCAGCAGAGCCAAGACCCAGAGCCAAGATATTACACAAGAAGGAGTAGAGCATCTGAAAGATCCTTGCCTGAAAGATGTATGGAGCATAACTGGAGCATCCAACAGAAAAGCATTCTTACTGACAAGAAGGGATGTTCTTCACGAGTGGAAATTGTTGCAGAAAATCAGTGTGTTTGTAAACATTTCTTCTGGTGATCCTGAAGAAAAAAGTAGTTCTCATTTGTAATAATTGGAGGCTTCAGTCCCTCCACAATGTCTCTTTATCAGAGACAAAAGTAGCATGGAAGTAGGAGAAACAACCCCTCAGTATTTTTTACTATAAAATGGTATGTGGTGTGTTTAGTGTTTTTAGACTGGATGATCCATTTTAGAATTAAACTGGGATCAAACTTGCTGCAAGGATCTCAGAGCCATCAGTGGCTGGGAAGATGTTCTCTTAGTAGCCCAAGACCAGGAACCACAGTACCCATCTAAGTGAGGAAAAAAGAAGGAGTGGGGAGCTACAAACCACTTCCCATCCCAGAAAAATGCTGGCATGAATAATCTGAAGCAGTTTTGTGAGCATCTGGAAGTTAGCACAGAGATGAGTAATACCTGATATAACTTTGTCAAGAATGAGACACGTCAGGCCAATTTAATTTCCTTCAGCAGCAGGGTACAAGGAGCCCACAGATGGCGAAGCAGTGGTGGCTGTGGGATGGGGATGCTGTGCCTCCCTTGCTGTAGGACAGGGAGCAGGGCCAGGCAGGGTTCTCATGATGGGTACAGAGGGAGCGAGAGGCAGCTCTCAAAGGCTCACTGTGGGGCTGGAAAGCCGCTATTGAGCACTCCCATTAACAGCCAGCACGGAGAAACAGAGAGAGTATTTATTAAATTTGCATGCCACGAAAGGCCAGGGCTGCAGACAGAAAAAGGATTGTGGCAAACTGGAGAAACGGGATGAAAAGCTGGGAGGAGGCTGAGGAGGAGGGGAGTGTGCTGTGGCGTGTTCCTGCAAGAAGGGGGCAGGGGAAATGTCTCCTGGGCTGCTGCTGCCTGCTTGCCACCTCTGCTGCAGCCTGGAGCTATGGAGGCAGCCTCAGGAGGTGCTGCTGACCGTGCAAATGCAGACAGGAGAGGTTCCCGTGCAGCCCTACGGAGTCTGCGGTGCCTGGGCAAACACAGGTGACAGCCACCTGTGGGCACCCACCACATCTGGGCAGGATTGGACTGGACGAGCTCTGGCACATGTGATGTGCCATGCAATTTATACACCTTTAATTCCCAGCGCTGTGGTCTGAGCCATTTCTGTATTAAATTTAATCAATTTAACGCGGGAAGCTGTCAGCACCAGCTGGGTGGCCTCCCTTACGGATGGTAGTGCAGGTGGGGTTAAAACCAGCAGCAACTCAAACCCTCCTGCACTGGTCCCAGGAAGCTTGTCCCTTGCAGGAAGGGAAGGCATGCCTAGGAACAAAACCCTGGTAGCCAGCTGCAGCCAGCTGCTTTCTGCCAGTGCTGGGATAAGGTATGGCTTAAAGTGAGCTACTGAAGGCCACAGCGAGAAATGAAACACAAGTAAATACATCTCCCTGCAGCCCCTACCTGCAATGGGAAGAGGATGCTGAAGAGGGGATGAGACTGCAGGAAAGCTGGGCACTCCAGGGCTGAGAACCAGTGGAGCTATGGGGCAGCTGCCAGCCTGGGCAGGGATGTCTTTCACCCGCAGCAGCGTCAAACAGAAACGGAAAAGAGTTAACTTCTGTCTTTGTCAGCCTGTGGAGCCAGAGTGGAAACAAACCCCCAGATCCTGTTTTTCCGTGCTCTCAGAAGAATGTAAACCTTTTTAAACAAACCCCAAACTTCTTAGCAAAGGAAAAATAGAAAGAAAAAAATAAAGCAGGTCCAAACTGTTAATTTGTGTCAAACCCCAGCAATTCAACAGCAGAGAAACCCAGGGCGGGGGGGACGGACGGACTGAGACCTGCTGACGGTTCAGCTCCCTGGTGGGATGTGACCCCCTTCTTGCCACCCAGAGAGGATGTGACATCCCAAAACTGTCCTCCCCCAGTCCCAGAGCAGGGGCCAGCCACATCCTGAGCCACTGTGGCCCCACGAGGGCTCGTGCCGAGTGCTGGGAGCAGGACCCCAGCTCGGCGACAGGCCGGGGTCAACGGGGGGGGGCTGGGGCAGGGCAGGAATTTGCCGGCGGGTGCTGGCTGCCTGGCTGGTCCCCCAATGCAAGGCCATGTGGTTTCCCTGTGCAGGGAAATAAAAGGAAGGCTTTGAAAGTTGGCGTGTGACGGGGCGTCCCCCCGGGGAGCGGGGCGGCAGCGAGCGCGTGCATCTGCGAGCGGCCCTGGCCGGCCGCCACGCTCCTTCCGTTTATTTACGGTGCTTTATCAGGGGCTGCGGGCTGCGATAAAGCTTATGAAAATAAAAGGCATCTCCAGCAGGCCGGGGCGAGAGCAGGCCCTGCCGTTTCTTTCCCACACTGATTAGGATCTGGGCAGGCTTCGGCGCTCCAGATCTCCGATGAAAGCAGCAGGACCGGCAGCACTTCCCTTCCTGGCCCCCGCTCAGGGCCAGAGGCAGCGAGAGGTCATCGCGCTGCAGGCTGCGCCCCACACAGCACGGGCTGCACGCACCGCGCCTCGCACGGGACACACTGCTGGGCCCTGCGGCACCGTGCCCGCACACACCGCACCGGGACACACCGCTGGGCCCTGCGGCACCGTGCCCGCACACACCGCACCGGGACACACCGCTGGGCCCTGCGGCACCGTGCCCGCACACACCGCACCGGGACACGCCGCGCTGGGCCCTGCGGCACCGTGCCCGCACACACCGCACCGGGACACGCCGCGCTGGGCCCTGCGGCACCGTGCCCGCACACACCGTGCCAGGACACGCCATGCTGGGCACTGCGGCACCGTGCCCGCACACACCGCACTGGGACACACCGCGCTGGGCCCTGCGGCACCGTGCCCGCACACACCGCACTGGGACACACCGCGCTGGGCCCTGCGGCACCGTGCCCGCACACACCGCACCGGGACATGCCATGCTGGGCACTGCGGCACCGTGCCTGCACACACTGCACCGGGACACACCGCTGGGCCCTGCAGCACCGTGCCCGCACACACCGCACCGGGACATGCCATGCTGGGCCCTGCGGCACCGTGCCCGCACACACCGCACCGGGACACACTGCTGGGCCCTGCGGCACCGTGCCCGCACACACCGCACCGGGACACACCGCTGGGCCCTGCGGCACCGTGCCCGCACACACCGCACCGGGACACGCCGCGCTGGGCCCTGCGGCACTGTGCCCGCACACACCGCACCGGGACACGCCGCGCTGGGCCCTGCGGCACCGTGCCCGCACACACCGTGCCAGGACATGCCATGCTGGGCACTGTGGGAACTGCAGCAGGACACACTGCTCCCAGCACCATGGGCACCGCACCAGGCCACACCGCACTGGGCACTGTGGGCACTCTGCACTGAGCATCCCACACCGGGCACTGTGGGCACTCTGCACTGAGCATCCCACACTGGGCACTGTGGCACCCAGCCTGCACTGTGCACCGTGCTGTGCAAGCCAGGCACTGTGCACCATGCACCACACCATGCACCTCAGCCACTGTGCACCTTATGCCAGGCACCGCCCCGGTTGCCCGTGCTCCTATGTTCCTCTGTTGGAACCTGGGGAAAGTCCCTTTGAAGGAGCCCATGCATGTGGGGCAGCACCAGGGTAAGGCATCCGGCTCGGATGCAGCTGGAGCAGGAGCAGGCCTGTCCCCTGCGTGGGCAGCTGTCCCCATCCCCAGAGTGTTGGCCAAGGTCATGGCCCCTTTCCGCCAATTGTTTGGTGGAGGCCAGGCCGTGGCTTCCTCCTGGTCACGAGCCTGACTCTCACGCTGGTGTGAGTGCTGGGGCTGGCTCTTCAATCCCTGCTGGGCATGGGCACTTCCAGGGCAGGCAGGCTCCAGGGAACAGTCTTCTGCAAGCAGTACCTCCAGAATTCACCAGGCTGCACTGGCAGGCAGTCTGGGCAGAAAGACTCGGGCACATGAGGAACAAAACAGAGGGACATTTGCCTGCTGGAAAACAGGAGGTTTTAGGAAGAATTTCGGCAATGGCAGTAATGGAAGGTTCCATCCCCCAAGTGCTGCTGGGTTTGGAAATGTTCAGTTAAGTGTGGGTTTTGTGGGGGATGGTTTTATTGCCCCTTTTTACCTCCAGCACACTCTGGAAGAGGTGCTGGGAACCGAAACACTTAAAAGCAGCTCATGATGAAACCTCAAACCACACAAATCGTGCTTGGTCTGGGGTTTTCTCACAAGCTCAGAGTGCCGGCATGGTCCTCAAAGGAGCTGTGAATCTCTGAATGAGGCTGGCTTGAAGCTTGTGGTTTTGAGAGAAAGAGAGAAAAGCAGCTCCTCCTCCCTGCCACCTTTTCCCCTCTTACAGACTGTTTTCCTGCCTGGAAAAATCAGCTGAATGCTCGGAGCCAAACCTTGCTTCAGGTGGTGCAGGATCCTTGCACAGACCCTCCTGGTGACCTCCAGCCCCCATCACCTCCACCCCCTGCAAACCAAACAGCGGGGAGGGCTCTTTCCTTTCTTACACCAAGTGTCAAGATTTATGGGGCACTGGCACCAGATCAAAAGCAAATTCAGTCATTTACAGTAAAATCAAAGCAGGCAGAAGAATGAATATGAAGTGAGGCTAAAACACCTTGTTACAGGAACAAATTGTGCAGCTGACATCAAAATAATGGAATTTATGTCCCTGCTGGTTGAAGCCAAATCATTTGCAGTGGCATTTGTCTAAGCATGAGCTCTCCAGGAGAGGTGCTTGATGCTGCTGCTTAGATATTTTGGGGTGAGGCAGCAGCCTCACATGGCATGAGCAGCAGGGGAGGGCTGCCCACAGAGCCAGGGCTCAGGATCAACCATCTTGCATCCTCTGGGGCGGGATGACTTGGGGAACCCCACTGCACCTTCCTGTGTGGTCTTTACAAGACTTGCCCTGGCTGTAAAGCATGGATGCATTTCTGTTCCTGGCACCTGCTGCTTCCTCTGTAATGAATTCAGTGTGCCCTGTAGCCCCAGAGCCACATATCAGGTGTGACAGCGCCCACAAGCTTCATGCTCCTCACCCGAGGTAGACGCCAGTCTGGGCGGCATTGCCAGCTCCATGCGTGGCAGCTGGAGTTTCATCCCACCCCTCAACTCCTTTGTCTTCCCAGCAATTTGGGGCAGCATGTCCTTTTTCCTTGCCTGCTGAGCCCTGGCTGTGCTCATGCACCTCGCACTTGCCAGACCCTGGGATGTCCCAATATGATACAGCTCTGAAAATCCACCCAATCCTTCCACCTTGCCCCTGGCACAGAAATAACCCCACTGACACCCCCAGGGCATGGATTGGGCTGCCCGATGCTTCCGAAGGGACAGTCCCTCCCTGTTCCCTGCCCATGGCCCTGTGCCACGCTGGCAGCCTCTTGAGTGAGACCGACCACCCCAGGAAGGCAGGTGACACGTTCCACTCCAGCAGCTCTCCCTGCATGCAGTGTGGCTGGGCTTGTTTTGAAAATCTGTTGTGAAGCACTTCATTGCTATGGAGACTTACTTTATGGACAAATAAATATTTGTCTCTTTTTCCTCTTGCCTTAAAAGTCCGTCTCTTCTCTCTCTCTGCATCCTTTTGGCTCTGTGTATGGGTTTTATATTGCAGGGTCTCTGTGCTCCTTCCTCATCCTATTCTCCTGTCCATGCAGCACATCTCTGCATGTCCTTCATCACCCCTCAGCCTCTTCCTCCTCCTCAGCCTACAGGCCAGTGTCATGGGGTCCCTTCAGCATGAGAGAGAAGGAGAAACGCTCCCATCTCCATTTTTAAGCATTTATGCTTTTTTGCGAGAACCAAAATTATTTTATCCTCTTAATTCTTGGTATTTGCATCCCAGCAGTAACAGTGCAGCTGTTTTCAGCTTTCGTGGTCTCAGCACTGCCTCCTTGGTTGGACTCCACTTGCCACGTCAGATGTTTCCATCAGGATGGTCAGTCCCATCACAGTTGCTCCTCATTGTGGCCTCCATGTGTCTCTTGGAATTTTTGGGGGGGTTTCCGGAGATCTGGGTGAAGATTTTGCTGGCACAAAGCAAAATCTTCATCCAAATCTCTGGAAACCCCCCAAAAAGCCATTAAAAATAGCAACTGGCAAAGCAACACCACCAATTAACTGAGCAGGGGAAGGGGAGGCAAGACACAAATGAACCTCCTTCATTAATAAATCCTAGCAGCTGTGGAAAGTCTGAGGCAAGTGAGAGCACCCAGACAGAAAATTAAAAAACTAATAAAGTCCTCAGTGTGGGGGCACTGGCATCAGGTCAGCTTTACTTCTGTAGGCACCTCGTAAAGAGACATTCCAGGACACGAACTCATAAGGGAAAGCTGCAGGGGTCAAGGAGAACAGTGGAAAGCTAACCATGGTAACTCAAGTATACTGGAAAGGCAGCAGAAACACAGCAAGGAGTTGGGCTTTTTCTTTTTCCCTTCTTTTTTTCCCTCTCTGTTGGTTTTTGGGTGAGCAGAGCCTGCAGTTTGTAGTGTCTTGGGCATGATGGAGCAGCCCCAGTGAAGAGCCCTCTCTGGTGGGATGGCTGGGGATGGGAACCCAGAGCACAGGTTGTTTCCAAGCCAGAAGCAGAAGCTGCTCCCTGCCCTCTCCCCCATGCTGCCTGCCTCAGCTGCACCACTCCTGCCTGTCTGGGATGTGCAGTAGCCTGAGACCACAAGCTAAAATGCATGATACACTTCAGTGTTGACTAAATCTAAAGGGGGATGCCTTGCTGTTACGGGAGTAAAAGCTGAAAATTATTCCTTAATATTTTGTATTTCTTTTTGTGTCCCCAGGCTGGTGCTGCAGCTCTTACCCTTGGAGTATACTCCCTACCCTCCCACTGCCTCCCCTCAGCATGGTGAGGGAAACGTGGAGCCTGGGGTGGAGCGTGCTGCCCACCTGCAGCACCTCTGTGTGGAACCAGGCACGCTCACAGCTGGGCAGGGATGTGCATGCATCCCCTGCAAGGGAAGTGTGTGCCATGCCTTTGGGGGCTCAGCTCCATGCCCAGCAGCATGCTGGCCTCTCTCCTCTTTCTAGCCTTCCAGGTGGAAAGAACAAGGGAAGAAAGTAGTCTTGCCCGCCCTGGGAGATCATGCTTACAGTGAAATCCCAGCCTGCAAATGCTCTTCACAGCTCTTTAAAATAGCCACATGCATCTATCTCAAAAGCAGCTTCCCAGGAGTGAGAAAGGGTGGGATGAAGGGAGGAGGCCTGGATGCGTGTTTGTCCCAAAGCCAGGCAGGACGCCCCTGGAGTGAGAGCCAGGCCAGGGTGAGATCCAGGCTCAGCAAGCTGCTGGCCAGAAGAGCCTCTTATGGGACTCCGGCCACTGTATAAAAACCTCCTTGCCAAGTGCTGGGCTGGCATCGTTCCTGGGCCATGGCTGTCTATCAGGCACCTGGACCAGGATGCACAGCTCTTGGCCAGGCTCCAGGGGAGGCACACCATGGGAGCACAGGGATGGTTATTGCAGGGGAGTGTGAGGTGGCCTCTTGATCCTTGTCTGGTGGCCCAAAGAAATCAGGAGTCCCAGTCCCGCTCCCTCACCCTGCTGCAGCTCACCAGCCCTGGCTCAGGTGCTGTGCCTCTAGTTTGTCTTTTGGTAAATTCACCTCATTGTTTGCATTGCCACATTACCTGTGAGCCTGGGATCCCATGGTGTGAGCCCTGCCCTGCCTGTCCTGCCCTGCCTTGCCTGTCCTGCCCTGCCTGTCTTGCCCTGCCTGCCTGCCCTGCCTGCCTGGGGACACAGCACTCTCCCCGAGGCAGGGAAGGCCACTCAAGAGATCTCTCTGGGCTTCCAGGGCAGTGTGCCAAGTCCTGCTGCCCACACAGCTTGCTGAAGGAGCCCCCTTGATTTCCCTGCCTGTGAGAAGCGATGTGTGAGTGTGGGAGCAGCTGCATCGAATATTTCAGCAGAAAAACGTGAGTTTCCCTGGCTTGCCAGAGCCCAGCCTGGAGGGCACTTTCACAGCCAAGCTATAAACCTTGCAACCAGGGGTTTCTAATGGAAACATTGACATAACCTGTAGCTGACAGAGCAACAGCTCTGCTCACATTAAGCCTGTATTTTCATCCCTAATCCCTGCAGCTCCTGGCCTGTCTCAGAAACGGACCCGTGGATCTGACTGAGCATCCCCAGGGATCCAGTGGATGGCTGGGCTGGGAGGCAGGTCACGGGGATGTGGCTGCTCCCCGCCACTCCAGCCCCGACCTGCCACACTGCAGGCAAGGGGCCAATTGCTGGGGAGCCCCTCTGCTGTGACACGACAGTCCTCTGCCACCAAAAAGGCAAAAGAAAACGGCAGAGTGGTTCAGTTGGTTGTAAAAATTAATGAGTTCAGATACAGACTTGCTTTATTCCGGTCCAGCTGCGTAACCACGGCGATTGTGTCCGGCACACTAGACAGTTACATCAGCTCCACACCCCTGTACAATAAGACTCTGTTTGATCTCAGAAACAAGATCAGACTCCTGGGCTTTGCACATCCTGCTTCCTACATATGTAAAATCATTTTATTACCAGCCAGGAGAGTTCATCTAAGCCGCTTTTGCTGTGCAGCTGATGTGGAGAGAACATGCCCCTGTCTGCACTTCTTTTACCAGATGGAGATCTACAGAGAGATTGAAGAGCTGCTACTCCTCCAAGTTTGTTTTGTTCTGTTTTGCTTTTCTAAATTCCTTATCTTAGACTGGAAACTCTGGGGCAGAACCTCAGTGTCCTCATGTGTTTGTGCAGTCCTGTCACAGTGGGAGGTGTATAAGGCTGAGCTCTCCTGAATATAAGTGGTAAATAAGCAGCCATGTGTTTTTGCTTGGCTTTACCCCCTTTTTGTCCTATCTACCCAGGAGAGGAAGTTCTTAGAAAAAGTCTGCTCTGCCCTTGAAACATCTGCTCAAATCCCCCTCTGTTTGTCAGGTCCATGAGACACTGGGGAACTGTCAGATATTTAGCATCCTCCCTGCATTTAAACATGTACCCTGCCTCACATGAGTAACCCAATGTCACCAAGGCAGTTATGAATGTGCCCAAGCTGCCACAGTGCCACAGTGCTTAGCCTGGCCTGCCACAGTGCCACAACTCTCTTTGGCTGATGACAGATTGCTCAGCCAGTTACAAGGCACTGGCTCCCCTCTCACCATGGCTATTCCAGTTACAGGGTCCCACTGGCGCTGTTCTGCCGCTGGCCCCATGTACCCCAATGGCTGAGCTGCAACACAGGGATGCTGGCTGTTGTGCTGGTGGCACAGCACTGGTATGCAGGGATTGCTGGGTTTTGGGGTGTGTCTGCAGTGCTGGTGCGCATCACTGCATCCCAGGGTGCCTCTGCAGCACTGGTGCACAGGAAATGCTGCAGGGCTCACCCAAATGACAGCACATTCCCAAGGAAAATGCACTTTTCAGCCCAGGCATGCTCTGCTGCCAATGTCTGCAGGGCTGTGAGCTCAGTGACTCACTGCACACAGGTCATCCAGCAGCTGCTGGGTGGTAACTCTTATTTACTGCTCAATTGTGGTTGGATTTAAACCAGCAGCACAGGGGAAGGGAGGGGAAATCCCCTCCTTCCCATCCCGGACCTGCAGAGTCAGCCAGTCTAACTGGAGCAGCTACTCTTAAGTGCATCTAGTTTAGAGCTTTGTTTCACCCTGAGTTTCTAGCTCAGTTCTCCTGGCTTTGTTAAATTTCTAGTCCAAAGGCTTCTGGGTGCTTACAGCTTTGGATAAAGCTCTTGGAGACCTAACTCTGGTCACATACCCTGTAGTCCAGTAAATCTAACACCAGGACACCTCTGTTCAGCAGCAGCAATGGAAATTGCTGCCAGTCTGTACTCACCATCCTGTTGGAAAGGAGAAACTGGTGGCCCAGTGCCCAATGTAGGAACTACCAGCATGGGCACAGGCATCCCCATCCCACACAGCCCTCGTACACTTCCTCAGCAGCACTGACCTGCCTGAATTGGGCATGACAAAGATGCTGTTGAATTCTTTTGGCTGAAAGCCATTGCTAGTACATGTGCCAGACCAGATCAAAGTTCGGCTTCCCTGTACATGTCCCCTGAAGAGCTTTGCTGATCAAGTCATGCACTTGGGGCAGGGCCACCATTCTGACTGACATGTGATGGCCTCCCATGCTTCCCATCTTTGCCTCCTGGGCCCATGAGTCAAACAGGGATCTCATCCTCTCATCCATCTCTCCTTTCCCTCCAAGGCTTGGTTTGGAGAAACTGAGGCTGGCACTTGTGCAGTGAGAGCTCCTTGCAGGAGAGGAGGCTGTGGAAGGCTCTGGCTGTCAGGGTGGACCAGCATTGTCCCAGCTGGTTTCATGCTCTTAAGTGTGTA
Source organism: Coloeus monedula (assembly GCF_965178545.1). Lineage (NCBI taxonomy): Eukaryota > Metazoa > Chordata > Aves > Passeriformes > Corvidae > Coloeus > Coloeus monedula. The sequence goes on from NC_138790.1 coordinate 14,119,300, forward strand.
TTTATCCCATTGCCGCCAGGATAATTGCCAAATTCTGCATGTAGCAATGACTTCCTTCTCTCTGGGGTGCTCCCCAGCTCTTCCAGAAACATTCCAGGCAATTTTTTTGCTGTGTCTTGTCTCTACTCATCCTCTCTAGACCCTGTTTTTTGTAAGCATATTTTGACCTCAGCTCAGGACCATGTGTGCGTGTTTTCACAAGCAAAGAAAACCAAAAAATCCCCAACTGCCTCTCCAGCCATTCCTTGGCAATGCTGGAGTGCCTGCCATTGCCAGTGGCTTTTCCTGTTGTTGGTTTGTAATTACCTTGGGATGCCATTCCCTGCATTGCTCCGACAACTGGGATTTAAGGCCCTGCAAAGAGCAGAGCTGCCTGATCTCCAAAGCCTCCCAGGTTTACAGCCAGCATCGTTCTCATCAATCATCTTCTGTCAGATGGGGAATTTGAGTAACCCCAATCCAAATCAGAATATGGAAGGGAGGCCTTCCCCAGCCCACCCTCCCCTGTTTGACAGCTCAGCTCGAATAAACAAAACCTGAAAGGGCCAAGGCAGCTCAAAAGGAAACTGTAAACGATCCCATCTGTGAGCCTTGGCAATATCTCCTCCAGGAGGGGGGTGTGGGGGAGAGAAAACAAGCTGAAGGGTCTTTTTTTCTCTCAGAAGGAAATACCATTGTGTTCAAACGTTGCTACTGCTCCAAATGTCATTCCAGAGCTCAGACTCAGGCTCCTCCTTAAACAGGTCTCTTAGCCAGCATGGTGGCAGGAGCCTTTGAGAGAGGTTGTCATTTGCAGGGATAATTAACAGTAAAGGCATGCTGAACACAGGTGAACTGAGCTGGGGGTTGAAGGTGTGTATCAGGGAGCAAAAGCACATATGTGTATAAGTCATATTCCATAGTGATAAATGTGTTTCGTAAGGCAGTAAAGTGACATCCCTGCTTGCACTGGGGCACCCCAGTTTGCTGCGTTCCTGTCCGTGACTCAGGCACTGGTCTCTGGGTGCTCAGCTGGTCTTGGTGCTCCCAGCTCAGTGTCAGCTCGAAGGAGACCTTGGAAAAGGCAGGTCCTGGGCTGGGAACCAGGAAGAGCAGCACCTATGCTCAGGCAGCAGCCTGAAAAGGTTGTCTGTGCCCAAGTTTAGAAGTCAATATAGTCCAGGACCATCCATTCATCGTCCTTTCCCCATGCTTGAAACTTGCCCAGTTTTCCATTTTTTAGGGCTACAGAATGGCCTGTTAGCCAAGTCCCCCACCTCCCTGAGCTTTCCTAGGCAGCCTCTCTGCCTTCTGGCCCCAAACTCGGAGGTTGGGCTAAGCGCTTGATAAGGGACATTGCAGTTGTATTGGCAGCCTCGGTGCATGACAAAAGCACTGGCATCACAAAGCAGCTTTATCTCACCAGGTTCCCAGCTCTGTTCCCCAGTCTCAAAGGCTGGGGTTGTGAGTAAGGGCATCTTCAAAGAGCAGGAGCAGTTTCAGGATGAGCCCAGGGTGCCCTGGAGACCACAGCAATCCAGCCCAGAGGGAATCTGAAATGCAGGTCTGGGTTGTGGAGCAGGAGCCACGAGTGCCAAAGGCAGCCGGGCAGAGCTGGGAGATGCACTTGGGAAATGCTCTGTGCATCACCCACAACCACTGCAACTCCTGCTTGGTTAGTCAGAGAAACAGCTCCCCAGAGACAGATGCAGAAGGCAAAATATTCCAATGCTTTTGATTAACTGTTGGCTTTTAAACACGAGTTAATAGTTAATTGAGAATTCAACTTTCAAGCATGCCAGTGAGAGTGAGGAATGAATGTTTAAGACAATGTTAATTACACTGGAGATGAGCTGAGACAGGGAGAGGGGACCAGCAAGTGATAAAGGGCTCAGTGTGAGGACTAAGAACTTTCACTCCAGCAGAATGATACTGCTGTGACAAAACACCAAGGAGGTCCTGGGACAGTCACAGGAAACAGCTTATCACCTTCTGGTGCTCACACTACAAAAGTGTGGTGAAAAGTTGGCAAGTGCCAAAAGAGTCACAAAAATTACTTGAAGGTAAAAAGGAGCTTTCTGGAGCTTGCAGAGCTCAACCAATTTTGTATGGAAAATTGAGCAGGTGGTTAAACTTGTAAAAGTGATGATAGGACAAAGAAATAGAAGAATATTCAATTTAGGAGGGAATGTTATAACAAGACTCAAAACCAGGAAAGGGAATCAGGGCACATTTAACAGGAAATCAGGCATTTATCTTTAAGGGATAGGGTCAGGAACCAGTAACAAGCCAGGAAAAGGAGAAACACATGCTCAGTCCAAGGAGTGATGACTTCCCATCCCTTCCTGGGGTCAGCTTAGGCATTTCTGGGGAAAATGTGATGCCTGTGAAATATAGACCTTCCATCCTGAATAAGTCCCACCAGCTCCTGCAGCTGTAGGCAATATACGCTCATAGAACCAGGGAGAAAATGAGGGAAATAACATCCAGGAGCAGAGTGGGTGGGTGACAGGTGCTGCTTCTGAGCCCCCTGAAGCAGCTGAGGATGAAGTAAACCAGCATGAGGGTGTAACTGCAGTGGGCATGTGACCCTGTGGAGGGCAGGCAGTTTTCTTGGTGCCAGGCTCTTCCCTCCCACCCCCCTGGAAGTGTCACCCCTTCAGCTGACCAGGCACACACATGGCCCTCGCTTGCCCTGGGATGTGTGGCCTGGCTGCTCCCTGTCCCCTTTGCAAGCACTGTAAAGCAGAGGGGGATGCTGTTTCTGCAGCTCTGCCTCTGCTCATTAGCTAATGTGAATTAAACCCCTTTTATCTTCACACTCATTTTCTAAGGATAATAATCCCTTTTTTGTGTGCACCCACTTTAACTGTTCCCAAACTGAGCTGTAATTGCTGATAGTAATTAAGTTAATACATATTTATAGCCATGTAGAGTTATAGAAGGTCTCCCGTAGTTTTATTTGAGGCATTTTCTTTAACCTGCTATAAAATCATCAACAAGTTGTTCAGTGTTAATTGCCTCCAATGCCGATCTTGTCCCCTTGCCTCCAGACAAGGCAGGGCAGCAGATGGCTTCCCCGGACAGCCACTTTCTCCCTGCTCCCACCCTGGCTCTACTGCAAGGCAGAAGTGACCACCACCTGCCTTTCCTACCAGTTTTGGCAAGTTTATCTCAAGCCATTTGCAAAAAGAGCCTTGCAAGGGTTTACGTGCCCACGTCCATGCATGCCATGAGGATGGGGGCCTGCGACCCTGGGAGAGCCGGGGTCCGGCAGGACGCAGCCTCGGCCCCTGCCTGCAGCTCTGCCAAGCTCCATGGCAGCAACCCCCCATGCCAGATTTTCTCCTGCTTGCATGTGTGCTTTTGTGCTTGCCAAGAGCCCCAAACCACTCGGCAAACAGTGTGTGTGGTGAGCGATCACCTCGTGTAATCTCTGGGCGAATCCCCCCATTATACAGTTGGCTAATTAACTCCGGCTACAGGGTCAGGATGAGCTGTCGGCTCCAGGAATGTCCTCTCCAAAGGGAAGTAAATATCATTGCAAGAGCAGGGAGCTCCTTTCTATGGCAGTGAATCCTGATAAAGAGCTTCACTCCATTCTCCTGCTGTTGGCTCCAGCTTAGTGTTTTTAAAGCTGATTCTCCCTGTGCTAATCTGGAGGGTCCATTCAGCCCAAAGCTCAACATCTGAGTCTATTTGCAAAGTGTGCAGCTGTGTCAATTTGCAAAGACAAAGGAAAGCTCCTCTGTCAACAGGTCGGGGAGCTCAGGTAGCACGAGCGAATTGAGGGCAAGAAGTCAAAGTGGTTTCACAAACCATCAAACCATGTTTAAATCCCATCCAGCCTGAGAGGCCAGGGCAGTGCAAGGGATAAAGGGAGCGCAGAGGAGTGGACTGAAGGGCCAGGGCTATGAGGCCGCCAATTAGTGCTATTAAAGAAAGATAATTAGATCTGCTCCATGGAAACCCCAGAGGAGGCAGAATGCAATTTCCATTTGGGCTTATTTTAATAAAGGTTAGAAGTGCCAGGAGGTGCCAAGATTGCACTGCTGGCAATATGAGCAGGGCCCTCAATGTCGGGTAGAGGAGTTACAGGGCAGCAGGAGAGGACCACAGCCCTCCCAGGATACAGGTGATGGTCTGCTCAGTATTTGTGCCCAAGGGATGGTAGTTGAAAATTTTGGAAGTGAACACTTCTAGATAAAGAAATCCAGCTTCTTTTAGAGGCTTAACTTCTCTGGCATCTTTTCTCTGTAGGAATTACTCTGCGCATGGGCAGAAGCCATGGAGATGCTTAGTGATGATATGCTCTGAGCTGAGGGCAGGGCTGGAAGCAGTCATTCCCAGGGTGCCCAGGATGGAGTTGTGAGGAAGGCAGGAGGCATCCTGATGTCCTCTGAGAGAGCATACTTTCTGAAGAAAGTAATCCTGGGGATGAAATTGAACTTCTCACTTAGACCCTTAATCTCAGTGCCATCAGGTCAGGGAAATTCTTATCCCTAGTTCACACAGGAGAAAGAGAATCTTGGGAAGTCAAGTCTAACATTTCTGAAGTCAGCCTGTGGTTTAGGATGTGGTTTGGCCCAGCCTGGGCACTCCTTAGCAATTGGCAATTGAGTGGCCATGGCACTGCAGAGCCCCTTAGACTGGTGGCAGGGACCAGCCAGTGTTTGAATGGACCACAGGAATGTCTATGGGATTTGTAGCCTTCAGAGAATTAATGAGAAAAGGGAGCAAGGAGTCATCACACAGTCTGTGTGGGAGAAGGTCCTAAGCCTCTTCATTCGTAATAATCTAAAATACTTTCCTGTGATTCAGAGATCTACAAAATAAACTGTGTTTGAGCAAATCCATTTTGCCACTGAAAGCTTCCCCATCAGAAAAACTTCCACTGGAAATAAAGGCAGCTTCAGTCTTTCTTTGGATTTTTAATACAAAAAGTAGGACACTGGTTCAGGATTTTGCTGAAACTATAGCTTTGCCTTCAGGTTGACACTACATGTGGAAGAGGAATTTCAAATATGAACAGCTGGAAGGCTGAAACAGCCGACCATGGTTGATTTTGGTATCAGTCGTGCTGCTCTCACCCCCAGCAGCTGGCCCTCCCTGTGCCTGTGGGGCAAGTTTAACTTCAACAAGTCCCATTGGGAGGAGATTTAGATATTGTCCATTAGATAAATATTCACAGATGTGCAATAATAAACACCATTAAATAGCATTAGTGGATGGACTTAGCAAAATATACATCACATATAGGTGTATCTCCAGTGAGCAGGGAAAACAGGTGAACTCTTGTGTTATTTCATGACACAAGGTCCAAAATGATATTCTGCCCACCTGTTTCTTCCTTCTAACACAAATTGCTAGGGCATGTATACAGAGATGTATAAAATTTGACTAGATACTACATTTTCCTCTTACAGGTGAGCATATTTAGATAATGTCTGGCAATAAAAACCTATAACATTAATAAACACTGTCATCCCTTTCAAATATATTTCATACCTACTGAATTTTTTTTTCTTGGAGATAATAAATCACATGAATAAACCTTATTAATCATTTAAGCAGACCCTTAAAACACTGTTGAAAAGATTTTCCAACTCAAACACCTTTTAAGACGCAATGACATCATGTCTGTCGGGACATTGTTATGCAGTGAAGATTGTGAGACATTTTCTCCTCATAAAGTTGCTGTAATAAAGTTTGTTACTGCAGTCATTAAATTCATGTTTTCTTCTCTTACCTTCTTCCTTTCTCTGGTGCTACCCATTGTTAGGGAGAAAGAGAAAACATGCTACAGTGAAAAATTTGTGGATCTAATCATGGAGCCTTCCACAAAGCAAAATACCCATTGATTTCAGCAAGAGTTGTAATCTGACATTCTGTCTTACATTGACTCCTGGTGTACTTGGATCTTCTTGAGCAGGTAGAACAAGCATGGAGAGAAAGAGGAAGGGAAGACCCCAAATTCTACCTGTAAATGAAGAAAAACTGAGGAAATTATATTGTTCCATGGAACTGAACATCCTGGGAGGAACCAGTCCTCACTGGAAGTCTTTACTTGTGCATCTCCTGAACCAGACGAAGGTGCTGCACCAGCTGACAGGTCAGGAAGAGGCTTTGCCTGCTAAACATAATGAAGGTTTGTTTGACTAAGCTAAAAGAGCACAAGATGAAGGTGATGGCGGCTGCAGATGCTTGGGTGGTAGCAGCTTCTGAGTGAGCTGAAAGCCGTGATAAAGATGATATCTGGTGTCTCTTCCTCCTATTCCAGGAGATGCTGAGCTCTGTGCTGCTTTGAACAGACCCCGGAGGGTGCTGCAAGCCCTGTCCCAGCAGCTCCCCACAAGCTCACCCAGCTGTGGTGATGGCCCTTTGGTGGTCTGTGAAACCAAAACCTCAGACGTGCCATCGGTGCCTGTGACTCAGATCTGCTGTGTGCCTCCTCCCTCACCCTGCCCAGAGGAAGAGAAGCATATGTGAAAAAGAGTTTTGGGTTTGGCTGCTTCCAGAAGTGCCTCTCTGGGCAGATGGTCCCTTCTGGGAAGGAAATGCTGTGGAGTGTGTCGTGTCCTGCAAGCAGGGACGTGCGTCTGGCAGCACAATGAGCAGTTTCATCCTCAGGGTCTCAGAGGTGAAGGCTGGAAGAGACTCCTGAATGCACACACAAAAATCCAGCTGAATTCAAACCTGTTGGTTGGCAGAAGACAGTTCTGTGTGGCACAGAGCTGTGCCTGCTGCTGGGTGGCCCCAGTGGGGACCAGAGTGGAGCTAAATTTGTCTGTTGCCCAGCTTCCTAACTGCCCTCCCAAATTAGTACACACAAAAAAGCCTAATCCAAGCTCTGACCTAGCCCTGCTGCAGTCCCTGCAGCACGTTTCCTTCCCAAAAGATGCCCTGTCCAACTTTAAGACAGTTCCCAGGGGCACACCTGCCTGATGCTGATTAGAAGCTGTCTCAGATGTCTCGTGCCCCTGCTGTGCTCCTACTCCTGTGCCACTGCACTGCCCATGATCCCAGCAGTCTGCCTCTGGGGACAGTGGCACCTCCTGCTTAGGAACCTGCATTCCTGGCTGTCTTCCTTCTTGCCTGAAAACTAGTCAGAGTGCACAACCCTCTCTAACTGAGCAATTAAGCTATTAAGTAACTCAGTTAATAAGTTCAGATTTTTCCCTAATACATTTCTAATGACCTTGTCTAATAAATTCAAGGCAATCTGGGAAGAATGCTTGTTCCTATATTTTAAAGGCAAAAGTGATTTATATTTGCTGAGAGAACAAAGACAGCCACATGTGATTTATTACTATCAGTCACTGTATCTTTCATCTCTTTAATTATTTTCTCTACAGGCAGCTTCAAAAGTGCTCTTGAAGGCCGAATGGTGAATGCCTTTCAAATTCAGATACTGCTTCGGTCTGAACTGCTGATTTTCCTTTGTATCTGTAGCTTCAAGTATTAATCATGGAAGCTGCAATTTAGTTTGCTTAGGTTGGACTTAATGCAAGAAATTATTTTGCATGCTTGGTACCCTACTAGAGCCAAATGCCTGAAACCTCTAAGGCTTTTGTCCATCAGTGATATTTTCCAGTGTGAAAGCCAGCAACAACTACCAACATCCATAGGCTGACTGCGTTTATAACAAGGTTTAGGTTTTGTTGTCAGACTATAGGCAGGAGGTTTGGGACCAAGTCTGAAGGCTGCTCTGGTTTTATTGGACAAAAAGACTAACTTTTCCATCCTTCCCAGAGGGGGATCTTGCTTGGCATTTGCTGTGCAGACAAAGGGGAAGATGAACTAAGTGTTGGAAAGCCTGAAGCCAAGACAGGACAAACACAATTACATGAAGAAATCAATCTTGTTTCCAGAGGGAAAAAGGTAGGAATCACCACTTAAAAGCCCCCCTTCTGTCCAGGAATGTGGCGAGATTTCCAGAGGAGCCACATGGAGTTTGGATCCCACATCCCAGAAAGGTAGGGGAGCCAAGTTCATCTGTCACTCATGTCCTTCAGAAAGTTCAGCTTAGAGCAGCAAGGGAAATGATTTATATCCTTGCTCTCTTATATACCCCAGGACTTCCTAAGATTTGAGAAAACTGGATTTAGTCTTTGTCCAGCTTCCAGTTCCTGATCAGGGCTCAAACTGTGGGAATTTTTTCCACCAAGCCTGTCTTCCAGCTATTTCCAGGTAGTCCTCAAAACAGGCCTGGCTGGGATTCAGACAGGAAAAACCATTTCTACAAGATTTTCTGTCTGGCTTTACAAGTCCTAAAGGTCTGGAGAATCCTGATGAATCATCCAAAACCTCGATAAGTACCTGCGTGACTCATGGACAGAATGGACATTGGGGATGTAAGATGACACATGGCTTGGTCCTTGCAGGGGACCCAAAACTGCCTGTCCTGAACAGCCTGGGCTCCCATTGTAGGCACTGAGGAAGGAGCAGTTCCAGCCCATCCAGGTCTGCGTGGCCTGGAAAAATGTTTTTCTCCCAGAGCTCCCCGTGGGCAGTGTTGCAATCTCAGGCTCGCACACGCTGTTTACGTGACACGGTCCCGGCCGCCGGCGTCTTGCTTGGTTTGAGTGCTCTGTGCTAAACAAAACAGTAAGAAACATGGAGCTTCCAAGGTTCCTTCTTCTTCAAATCTCTCCAGTCCCCACTCTGCTCAAGCATACATCTTCTCAAATGACATGCCCCGGGTTGAGTCTCTGCAGTCAGAGCAAACTCGTTGCAGCATTTTTTGGGGTCAGTTTTTCATGACTGAGACCTAGTCATGCAAACAAAGATTTATTTTTCCTTCTGACCAAAACAACTTTAAGGAGAAAATTCTTTCCCATGACTAAAGCCAGGCTGGAATTTTTTAACAGAATGTCAAAGCAGAAAGTTTCAGGGAAGGGGTCAATTTGGGGCGATTTTACATGTAATTTTTCTTTTCATTCTTAAAATGTGAAAAAGCCCACATCTGCTATTTAGTGATTGTCATGCAAATAAGTATCATGGTCTTTACCAAGACAAGAGTCCTTGCCCATTCTCACTGCTACCTAGAACCACTCCTAGCACTGGTTGGGATTGTTTCTGGCAGCGCTCACTGGCTTATGTGCTAGTTTTCATCGTGAATCAGGTGAGCTGCCCAATCACAACAGCCAGTTGAAACTCAGCCATCCTGTACCAAATGCCTCAAAGCTCTAAAGGTATTTAAAAATTGAATATCATCACCAGCCAAGGGCCCAGATGCACTAATACCAGGACCTTGGCTTTATCTTTGATTCAAAAGGCAGTAAGTTACTACCGGGGCACAGCATCGCCTCAGAGGAGTGTGTGAAGGGTTTTGTTCATCAGCCCAGCTTCTGCCCTTGCACGTCCCTCTCCCAAAGCCATGGGAACTCAGATGGAGGGGCTGTTTCTTCTGTGCAGCAGTGAAGGGTGTGGCACCACAGGCAACAAGGGGCAATACCTTCTCTCAAAACCAGAGACCTCTGCTCTGTTTATTCCCATTATTTCAGAGGATACAGAAAGCAATAATGTGGTATTTAGCCAAGTTACCACCAACAAAGATTTGAACAGCCAAGCTTGGAAGGGTGCAGAACATTGCTCTTACCATTTTCTGCCATGATGTTATAGCCCAGAGGCTGGCAGAGCTACTGCAGGGAAGTGCAACCCTCCCAAAAGCTGCTCCAAAACCTGGCTATCCATCTGGCTGCCCAAATAAAATGCAGCAAAAATGGAAACAGAATTCATTAGACTAAAAGAGACATGATTTTATCCTTGTTGGCCTAACCTCAGTTCCTGGTACATAGAAACCTTCCATTTGTGAGCCTGGACATTAACAGATGAGTTATTAACTAGCCATGGCTAATTATAGATAGCTGCATCACCTTCTTAAAAGGGAGACATTGTCAAGGCCAGCTAGGGCCAAGGCTGAGGTCTCGTGGAGTTAATCTTATTCTAAAAAACACTCAATAGAAGATATTTTGTTTTACCTTCAGCTTCCACTGAAAATCAATTTTATGGTAATTTGAACAGTTTCCTAAAGTGTTTGCAAAACAACCATCAAAGCAGGGCAGAGGTAAAACAGGTTAGTCTGTCTTCATTGTCTGAGCTGGCGCTGACAGCATGTATCGGTGAGAAGGAAATCATTAAGCCTTTAAACTTCCTTCCATTTAGATGATATACAATATTGTTAATGAACACAGTTACAGGCATTTGCCTTCCCCAGTTGTATGACTTTTTATTTAGTACCACACTTTTAATCTTCCCACAGACTTACAGAATTGTTATCCCTGAAAGGAAGTGAGACCTCCCTCACTGATGAAGATTTACTTTGCTAATGCTTTTTGATGAGGCAGGAACACAGCATGGAGGAATTAAAGGAATAATAAAATAAACATTTCTACCCACAGAAAGAGGAGCCCACCCTCCCAAAGCACCCCTTGTTCATGGGGGGGTGTCCTGCCTCAGGGCCACACCAGAGCCTGGGGTCCTCCTAAAAATATGTAGCAGAGAGGGCAGAGCAGGATTTGAATGGTGTAAATGGAGGGAGGGGGGGTAAGTTCTGAGGTGGTGGAAGCCGGTGTTGGTGCCTGGACTCCGAGCCAGTGCTGATTTAGCAGTGAGAATCAGGACCTCTCCTGAAAATCTCCAAATGAAGACATGTGTGACATTAGCTAAGGCTTTCTAATTAATGGAGAAAACAAATCTGCTCCACCCCAGGCAGCTGCAGCTCCAGCCAGCATGTTACTTATTAGCTCAAATTATTATTATTATAAAAAACACTTGACTTTCTTGTTCAAAAAGTAAAAAGGGATTAGTGGGGTCTCTCAGACAGCTCTCCTCAGACTAACCCTCAACATCTCAGACAAAGCCTCAACCAGAACAGAGACTTTTTCAGGGCATGGACAAAACAGATCCCAAACGGCTGCAATAGAAAGTCAAAGGCAATACTTGACATGGCACTCAGCTCTGTTTGCTGACTTTTCCTAATACATACAATGAAATTCAGCCCAAATATGTCACTGCTGCCAATTACCCAGGGCAACAGCCGGACCCTGGAGCTGGTAAATTAATGGAGACGCCAGGGAAAGCTGCTTTCCCCAAACGTGAAGTAGGTGGAAGACCATGAATGTGAGAAGCACACCAGGAAGGATTAGGGGCTGCAGAACAAAATGTACTGGGAAGGCTCCAAGTGAGTGGGTCCGCTGTGGCCACCACCCCTCCTGGCTTGGGCTCAACCCAGGGCTGCACAAACCTGTCCCTGGGGAGGCTGCACCCCAGCCCACTCCCTCCCTGAGACCAGAGAAAAGGGGGATGACTCACCAACCAAATGAGGATGCCAGGAAACCCCCATAGGAAGTCTGGGCTTCAACAGTGAGGGGATGGGGCTGGCTGGAATGTCAAAGCCAGCTTTCCCCAAGGCAGCAAAGCCCCAGGCTGCGTAGGAGGGGGCAACCAGGGATGGTGTTGGCATTTGATTAAAAATTATTTGATTGGCAAATCCAAGCTGCCTGGGACTTGGTAGATAACAAGCCACAGCTTAGGTGTGAAGAGCACTCTTTAACCTGAAAGTATTTTCCTGTTAAGCAAACGGCATCATACACATCCCCATCTGTGCCAGCTCTGCTCACAGATTGAAGCTGTTCCGAGTTTTGATGGCTGAAGCACTGAAATAAGTGGAATCCAGTAACTTGTGTGGAAATGCTGAACAGTAGTTGGTGGTTTTCATCAGCCAGGTTTTCATCAGGCCCACCACACGTGGCTGGGTGCTGTGCAAATGCACTCCTGGGGATAGCAACACCTTTTGGGATACAGCCTGAGTTTGGAAAACAGCTGAGCCTTTTCCACAGTGGCTTCCTCACCTGTTCTTCAGTCTTATGGAGAAAAGCTGCGCCTGTCCTGTTGTGTGCAAAGGACTGCAGTGTTTGTGTCAGGAGGATTTTGAGGAGCGTGATGTTCCACCACTCCCCTTCTGGGCTTTGCGGCCCTGCGTGGTGTGTAATGGTCCAGAGAAAATCAATTGGACACTGCGTTTGAGAGATAAGGGTTGGGATATTATCCTGAATAACCTGGTGACCCCAATCAATCTCTGTCCCCAAACCTTCTGAAAGTTTGATACTCTAGTCTGCAATTAATCCTCCACAACCAAGAACTGTAGCAGATGTTCCAGTTAAAACATCTTTATTAACTATTTATTTTTGATGAATATCATGAGATGCCAGCCAGTGCATTTAAAGGCAGACCACAGGTTTTGCCTGAGTGGTGTATGGTCCAAATAAGATTTTTAGTTATTTTCACCTGCTTTTTAAGTTTTCAGGGTTTTTGTAAGCTGGTAAAACTAAAATAAACTGTGAAATCCCTCAGACTTCTCTTGTGGTAGTGACTCTGGGAAAAGAACTTAAGCCAAACTGTCACAGTGGAAAGAAGAGAGCTTGAAATGTGAAGGGGTATGAAAATACTCTGCCTCACTCTCCTAAGAGGGAGCAGGGCTGGGATGATGCTGGGTGCTGCTCTGAGTGCACTTGCTCCATTTGAATCAAGCAAGAAATCATACCTGGTGGGAACGGCTGCTGCTCAGGGCAAAGCAGATGCTGGAGACAAAGACAAGTCTGGAGAACAAGTATTGAATACAAAGGTTAATTCCTCAGATAATAACATTTCTGCTGAGCCAAACCTAAGCTTGCTTCCTGCTCTGTGATGCCTCTGGGACAGATGTTCCCTGCAGTATACGCTACTGCTGCAGATAGTGCATGCCCTCCTTGCGTGCTTTTGGACATGGTTAGCAAGGGACAAGAGAAGAATAAATCCTGTGCTCATCAGGCGGTAAAAGGGTGCACAAGGAAGATGCTCTCCAGGAGATGCACAGAAAAACCCTTTTCCACAGCCAGTGCCTTCAGATATGGCCGGGCCACTCCCTGGTGCAACAAATTCATGCACATAGGGTCATCCTACCCCAAGGGCCAGACTTTTGGCTCTGTACCATGCAGCAGAGCCCTCGAAAGCCTTTCCCTGTCTGCTGGGCAGTTCAGCCTAGAGTCCCCCCCATAACTCCTGCATATGCATCAGCCACAGGGTTGGCCATGCAGGGCCTGACCCTGAAGTCCCCAGGGCACTTTTTCCTGGTGGATATTAATGTTGGTGAGTGATGCCCATTTATGCACCCTGCACAGCTGGCTCTGCCCACACCAAATCCCCCCACACTGGCCTGCCCAGGGCAAGGGGAGAAGGGGCCTTTGGCGGGAAGGTGTTTTTCATCACCCCAAGAGCTGTGTCCGATGGCATTGTCAAAAACAGCAGGTAGCAGTGACAGGCAGGGTCATTCCCCTGCCCAGCCCCAGCCCCTATTGTGCTGCCTTTCAGTGCGAGCGAAAGGTCAGCCCGCAGCCCCGGCTCCCAGCCTTCGCTTTTTTGTTACAATTGTCACAAGGTAAATTAATCAGATTTACGGCATTAAGCCTTGCCGTATCTTGAGCCTTTCAGTCCTTTCTGCCCCCAAAACTTCTCTCGTATGAACAGGCTCTTTGTTTATCCTTGCCCATACAATCTTCATTTGGTGATGGGGGAGCGGTAGAGGGACAAAGACTGGAGGAGAGGGCTGCTGCCCACAGGTACCCCATGTCACAGTGCTCACCACCCGAAACACTGGCAGATCCATTGCTTCAAATATTTCTCCTGGCTAGCCAGCTGGGGAAGATCCAGTTTTCAGAGCTGCAGTGCCACTAACACATCTCTTGGGAAGAGTTGCTGCCCCTCCAATCAATAAAAGGCAAGAGCAATTCTGCAGCAGGGGCAAGACACCACCACCATGAGCACAAAGCACAATTTATATCCCTCTAATGTACCTACAGCATATGGGACCACTTACACAGTTGTTTGCCATGCTCAATGGGGCTGCTGAGCCATTGGGGAGCTGGGTCTTATTTCACTTTCTGACGGGGATTTGGAAATGACCGGCCCTGCAGCCAGCACAGGGCTCCCCAGCCACGCTCCCAGTGTGAGCCAACAGCGGGGCCGGGTGGAGGTGACAGGTATCTTTATCCCACCACCCAGGAGAGCTCCAACATCCTGCTGGCAGGAATTTGTCTGCAAATTTTCCCCCATTGAAAGGAACAAGGTGGCCAATACGATCACTTGATTAAGGAGCAAGCGAGAGACACTTCAAAGGACTGTGCTCCAAGGAATTCCCTTCCCTTTGGGAGACTGTGATCCACTTCTCCCCTCTATTTCTCACTCATAGGATCTCACATCTCCAACTGCCAGTTTTGTCAGTAAGTCTCATGTCTGCAGAGTATACAGCTTAAAAAGACCTATACCTGATCCATCCATATGGAAAAGCAATCTTTAAAGAAACAGCAATGAAACTCAGAGAGGGTAATAAATGCAACTGCAGTGAAACTCACAGCCAGAGTGGGAATGGGTGGGAAACAGTATCAGTGACCTTATCTTCTGTAGGTGCATTTGATTTTGATTATCCTCGGGGCAGTTCATAACCGTGAAACATAAAATACATTAATGCATTTGTTTTGGGCAATGGCATGCAGATAAGAGGAAGATTATATACCACATTTGGATGCTGGGTTTGTCTTGACTTTTCTGCTTCAAGTTTTTTTACTTTTGCACAAAAAAATGCAAGATGATGGTACATAGAGTGTACATTCAAATGACCTCTCCATAATCAGAAAACTTCTGGTGTATATTTAAATTTAAAAAGGAGAACCAGATTGATATCCTAAATTCTCATCATCCATCATTCCTTGCAAAAAGACCTCTTCCCAGAGACAGCTGGCAGGCTGAGTGCCTTCCCTCCAAAAATAAGCAGCGTGGGTGAGTTCGTACATACTCTTTTGGCCTGGTGCTGATACACAACCAAAGACGTCTGTAACTTTTGGAGTGTGACTGGTGTCACATTGAGTGAAAAATGAAACTTTGTGGTGAGCTAAGAATCCTCTGTGCCCCAGAGCTGGTCTGTGAATAAAGCCAGCAGCACTGCTTCCTTCCCCTGCATGGGGGCTAGCCCCCCACAACTCCTGGCCATGCTCCTCCTCCTGCAACCCTGAGCCCGTGACTCATTAAAACTGGGAGGACTTCAAATATCTGGGCTGGGTCTTCCCAAAAAATGGGAGGGTGAGCCTGGCATGAAACTGTACCTCTGCTGAGTGTCCTGGGTGTTGGCACCAGCAATTCAACCCTAGATAAAATTTTGTTGAGAGAAATTAATGTATTTTTAATGAAAAACATGGTCCAGCTTTGAAGAGGAGACTGATTTGTTTTATTGTCACTCCCTATTGACACTCTCCCACAGGGAAAGCTGCCGGAACTCTCTACCTCAGCCCATCCAGCACACGAACTCTACCTGCATCACAGGGATGAGGTGTTTGCAACATTTTCAGACGAAGATTTTTGCATTTTCAGATGAAAAAGCCTTAATCAGTGTAACATATTTCCTAAAAGAAGAAGAAAATAAACGTGAGTCATGCTTTCAGGCACACATCTACTTAAATGTTTTGCCAGCATACATCAGCTACAATCATCATGGTGATTTCCTCAAGACTAAAAAAAAGAAGAGGAGGGGAAAACAGGCACTCCCAACTGTGCCTGAATTTAAAAAATTGTGTCATTTTTTTGGCTTTGTCATTATTTTCATTTCCCTCTTCTCCCTCTCCCCTAGAAATTATTAAATCATTAAAATGATTTTTAAAATAGCGAAGCAGATGTCTGGCCTGTTTGATCTCAAGCCTGAATACGAAAGCAAAAGGAGTCAAGACTCTGATTATGGAAAAAAAAATGTAGAAGAGAGGAAAAAAATTTTAACAGGAAAGTCATGAAGGAGAAGACTTGGCTTTGATCTCCACACTGCACTGGCTTCGCTGGGCGGGGGGCTTTGCTGAGCAAAGCTGGGCTGTTGTGCGGCTGCTTTGTGGGATCACAGGGGCAACACTTCACATCATCTGCTCAAAGGCAAGCAAGTCACTCTGAGTGAGCTTTCCATCCTTTGGCTATGAGAAAGCAAGCAAAATACGTATTTGATGTTTGCAGAATGAAGCTAGACCTCAAATCACGGGTGCTGTTTTGACTTCTACACGACTGGCCTCCTCCAGCTGAAGGAGACTGATTAACAGGCTGCAGCCTTGGTTTGCTTAATCATTTTAGTTCCTTATTTGGATACCCTCCTCTTCCCCTGCTGCAGGGAATCCAGAGGGTAGGAAACAATCATTAGAAATCAGAGCAATGACAGCAAAGAAGGTTAGCAGGCATGCAAAGCTGACCTGCTCACGCTGCTCCTGGTGATTTTCAACAGTAGAAAGTATGCTGGGAACAACAAAGGGTCATTTCTCATGGACTCACTGCTAACAGAGTCTCTAGGTATGTTGGACAGAGACTGAGATTTTAGCCACTTATATTTTCACTAGGTCTCCATTGGTCTTTTACCTTTGAGGACATGTCATTTAAATCAGTCTCTGAAGGCTGCTTGAACTGCTTTCTATCTTGAAGGAAAATTATAAAATTATGAAGATGGCCTGAGAGCATGACATATTACTCAAATCCATCCAGAATTTGGCAGCTCTGATAAAAATGTAAGTGGTGCCATGGTGTTTGAGATTGCAAGTTCCTCCAGCTTCAAAGCCCCACCAACACACGCCAGCCCTTTCCACAGTGAGATGGGAGAAACAGGACAGGAAATGTCTCCTGGACCTGATTTTGTTTGTCTGAGAAGCAGTCATAATCAGAAAAGATTCCAGTGAAAATAGCCCAGTCTTGCTTACCACACCTACTCCTTCCTGAGCTATGGGTTTTACCTGCTGCTTGCACAGCCCCTCTCAGAGAGTCCATCTCAGATGTTTCAGAAGGAGAAAGAAGCCCCACAAGATGTGGAGTTGGGGAAATCTGTGCCACGCAGATCCCATCTGGATGACTGGCAGTGATGGACTCATGGTGTAAGGCATTGGTCTCCCTATTTCTTCCAGGCGTATTTTAGGATTCAGCATCTTAAAGTCTACGTGGCTGAAAACAATAGATTCCTTCTTTTTGTCAATGCAGTTCCAGAGGACAGAAGAGGCTGCTGGGATGTCTTGGACACCAACACCCAATGCAGCTTTTTTCTGCCAGCAAATCCTCTGCAGGTGGTGGCTGTAGACTAAAGACCTGCAGGTGCATCCATGTAGGGCCGAGAAGCTCTTCTTCTCAAACATTTGTGTGGAGCCAGTTTCTAGGAGATGATGCTAGGGGAGAGCGATCCTCCTGCAGGATCCATGTTATCCAAACTTTTCTGCCCTTCAGGTGTTGTATGCAAACATCTTCTCACCAGCCCATGGCTGCCTCTGCCTGTTGGAAAATTTGCCAATAGCAGTTTGAATGAGAGCAGACCAGTCTTGACAATCTGCTGCTTGGAGTATACCAGGCATCTCATTTTCCAACTGGAAAACTCTTTTACCTTAGCCCTGCTGATGAAAATTAATTGAAGACACATGTTCACAAGACCCAGAGGAAGAGGACATCTGTGTAAGCATTCAGTAAGAAGATCAAGACTAACTCACACCAAGCAGCCATGTGCTTAACCAGCATCACCTGTACTGCTGACTGCAGACATGCAGGAGGTGGCTTCGGGGTGCCAGGACACCCAGCTTTCATATTAGCCACATCAGGAACAGCTCTGACTGTCCCTGCATATGTTTTCAGTCACCACCTCCGTGGAGATTCAGCCACCCCAGAGCAGACAGTGGCGTTTGCTGAACAACAGGAGCAGCCTCTGATCAGAGAGGGAGCCCAGATCTACTGGGACAGGCAACTGTGTGAGCAGAGTCCAATAGCAGGCAGCTAACACAGAAGATGAGCAAAGCAGACAGTAACTGCAGCTGCACAGAGCTCTATCAGCTGGGAGGTGTTTCCAGGCTCGGTGTGGGCTGTGGTGAAACTTTCAGAGGGATGACACCTGGCAGCTTGCTCCCTCTCTTTGGACTCTCTGTCCCAGCCACGTGCCCTGAGAAGTTGGCTACAGCTGGGAGGGTGCTATGGCCTTGTGTCAGCTGGGGAGTGCAGACACCCTCTGCGAGGTGCCAGCCACAGAAAGGGCCCTTCCAGAAGGTCAGAGCAGGGACAGATGGAAAATGGTCTTTATTTAGCTTGGAAGGCTTTCCTTTTGGGCGGATCTAGCATAAAGGTGGGGTTCCCCCCGGCACCCTTTCCAAAACAAGGCAGCAAACAGAGCAAAACTAAAATAAGAAAACCTCGATCACACCTGATCAAACAGAACATTTAACTCAGTCTAAGAGAAAAGATTTTGTTTCCTTTTCATGTGTTTCACTTACAGGGGTTTTTTTTGTTTGTTTGTTTGTTTTTTTATTTTTAATTCTAAGCTCATGTATTCATTCAAAAATAGTAAATTCAACATTTCACAGTGGGACAGCAGATCAGCACAATACACATAACTTTCTCAATTCAAAGTATGTCTGTTATGTTCTTTTTTAATGTTTATTTTCCATCTTTTTTTCCTCCCAAATTATCCATTGAATGTGATCCTAATTCATAAACAGCCCCACCCACTGTGAGCTTGGCCACATTGCCTTTCCACTGGACCTGGGACCAACTCATGATGTCCACCAGTGTTACTGGTGCCCCCACTGAGAAAAGGGATCTTCTGATATTTCACCAGCGTTTCTGAGACTGTCTGGGAAGTTTGCTCACTGGCCTGCCTTAAATAAGAGCAAATTTTTAACACCTGAAGGTCACAATTTGGACTTTTTGGCAGCTGAAAAGAATGTCCTAGGCTGTGAGGGTGGATGAACCAGCACTGATATACTGCTGCACTGGTCCTGCCGGTGGATGCTTCCCACAAAGGGACAGAGTAAGTAGAAAATATGGATTTTGCCTCATCAAGGCTCACCAGAGCTCATCTGGAGGCCTCCTTGAGCAGTCCAAGGGAGACCCATCTACTTCGAGCTCGTTTGCACATGAAGTTGAAGCAAGTTAAGTCCAAGTGTCAATTTAAGCACGGTTGATCAAAGCACACAAACACAAGCCAGCATTGCTCCAAGCTAAGAATTCACCCTGCTATCAAGTGTCTCCTCAGCACCTCTCCCAGGCACTGTGATTTTTCTGTGGCTGTCACCAGCTGAGAGCCAGAGCACAGAGGGGATCTTCCACAATGGTGCCTTCAACACATACCGATGAGCACAAGTGAGTCTAAAACTGGGGAAGGCTGGGAGGAAGCACTGGTTCCTTGCCCCTTGGGCAGCAGGAACAGCAATCCCTCCACTTGCTGCTATGGGGAACATGTGCTGCGCAGACATGGCTGAAAAATGTGGTGAGTACTCATCCAAAAACCCAGTGCAGAATGAACTGCTTTAAAACAGAGATTTTAAGAAAATAGTTTCATTTCTTGAAAAGCTCCTAGTCCCAAAATAAGAATTATTGCTCTTTTTCTGTAAAAAAAAGCAATAAAAGCATCAAATCCCAAATGTAGGCTTTATTCAACTATGTTTCTATAGAAAATACTTCCCATTTTCCTGTCTGGTTTGATGCTGAAAACACCTGGTCTTGCTCACTGACAAAAGTGCACCTCGTGGACCACCTCTCACGTCCAAGGAAAACAGCATTGGATACTCAGCCAGCAGCATCTTTGCACCTCTGGCTCCTATGGATTTTACCACTGGCTTTAAGGGGAGCAAGGCCCAGCACAGCACCCCCAACACAAGCATTTGGAACCAGTTTGCTCTGCATCCTGCTCCTCACTTGTCAGGGATTAAGAAGGAGAGGCGTTAAAGCTGTGGACTGGTGGGATGAGCTGGGGCTGTCTCTGGGGTGCAGGAGTGGCTGGAAGCAGCCCCAGGGAGAGAACTTAGAGACAGAAGCACTGCCCCTGCCATCAATGTGTCCCACAGCACAACACCGTCGCCTTCTCCCAGGGGTTTGTACTCCAGCTTCATCTGGATTGCAGGAGGCACCTCTGCCCTGGGCCATGGGCAGCACAGCCCCTACTTTGGAAAGGAAAATCCTTACACTGCCATCTGGTCTAAGGCACAAGAGCCTGCATATCATGCCACAAAGCTGCTGCTTGAGGCCTGTTTAATACCCTTACATCAGCAGCTTCCTCCTGGTTCTCACAGGCATGAGTGATGTCAATGCAGTCCAGCCCACAGCACAGGAGTGTGTTCTTGGCCAGAGCAGCTGCAAGTGGTCTCCCAAAGCATAGATAAAGCCTGAACCACTTGGACCTCATAGCTGGATCAAAGCCATGAGCAGCTTTGGGAAGCCCTCAATATTGATGCTTGCAGCTGGGCCAAAAGTATCCTGGCAACATTATGCTCTTGGCCCTGCCCCAAGCAGCACCCTCCCCAGGCAGGTCCAAGGGGCCTGGGATGACATCTCTGCTGAGCTTTGATGGGTGTCTGGAGGCACATCACAGGCTGCACAGGAAGAAGTGCTCAGGCCTGCCAGGGTGACTTCTCCCCTCCACACTGCGGGCCTCCCTTTGGGACTGTGGAGTGAAAACCTGTTCCATCTATCCATCTGCTTCTGCTCCTTCCTCACATGCTAGCAGCCATTCTGCTGCTCAAGGTGGCATCTGAGCCTGCTTCAGAGCTGAAGCAGAGGCATATGAAAGCTGAGTTATGGAGAGACTCCTGACAGGCTGGCAGCAGTCTCAGTGACTCACTAACTTGTGATTTCCTCTGTGGTGGTTTTCCAGCACAGCTGCTCCCGGCCGCAGCACATGGCGAGTGCTGGCAGAGTGAGCACCGTGTCATTTCTCAGAAGGCCGGGCTATGTGGGCAACCTGTGCATTGCTCATGCAGATCCCCACAACAAACTCTAGTAATTGCCTCAGAGGATAACAGGCCATAAATCTGGGCAGCTGCACATGTGAGGCACGCATGGTCTGGCTCCTAGAATCAAGGCGCGTGTGTTTTTGCTGTTTGCAGTGGCTGAATGTGTTTCTCATTCTGGATTCCCCTTTCCAGAGGAAACTCCCTCCATCCCCTCACTCCTCTCATCGTCTTTACAAGAGGACCTCAGGCACTCTGGGAACACGGGAGAGGTTTACGCCACTCCTGTGAGACATCTCACAACTTCTTTGTGCCATTCAACACACACGGAAGCTGCACACAGTAATTTTTTACACAGAGCTTGCAGAAGATGCTGAATGAAGTAAATTATAATTTTCTGGCTTCCTGGCCCCATATTTTTTTCTCTAGGTTTGAAATCATAGCATTTTTGTTGTCCACAAATTTGATTACAAAACACCCAGACTGCTTGAGTTACAAGCTTATTTGCAAACCTGAAACTTAGTTCTAGGGTCACAGACCTATTTTGTGCAAACTCAAGGCTAAGGTTTGAGGGAAAGAAGAAAGAAATCTTTTTTCCTCACAACTCCATGGAAGAAAAAAAAATGAAATTTAAAGAGGCTTTGTCAAACAAAACCTAACCTGGCCGGTCCAGGAACCCTACACAAAGGGGCATTGTGCTCTGCTTAAGAAACAGCAAGTCCAGTCTGTCAAGACTGTGTCCTGTACTGCCAGTGCTCAAGAAAGTTTGACTCAGGTAGCCAAATAACCTGATGACTTCATGTCTGAGAGCTGGGTAAAAAGTATCTTCTTGCCTCCTTTCCCTTCCCACTTATTTACAGAAGGGACTCTGCAGGACAGATCAGACTCAAACACAGCTGATGGGAGCAAGAGGGGACAGAGTCAGGGGAGCAGGGTCAAGCACAAACCCAGCCAGTGGGACTGATCAGCAGTGGAACTGCAGCAGGGGACCTGCTCACCCACAGGGTGAACCACATGGGGAGCAAGAGCAAGAGCAAGCAGAAAAACCAGCATGGTTGTTGAGATCAACAGCTGGAAGCACAACTGCACTGGGATGGCTCTGCCCTGTGGCAGAGCAACCCAACACTGCAACACACTGTAAGGCTCCCAGGAGCCTGGGGGTGGCACTTGGAGGTGTCCAGCATCCTGCTGCTCCTGGGGGCATGGGCAGAGGAGAGCTGAGTGCAACTGCCTGGGCTGTCCCCCACAGCTGCTCAGGGAATACCCCCTGTGCTCTCTGGAGAATGCTACCCTTATTTCTCCAGGACAGCTGGGGTTTCCTGGCCTGACATGCTATTGCATGTCCCTCTCTCCTCAACATCTAGCAGTGCACTCTCATATATTTAATTTGCTGCCCAAGAGTAGAGGGCACTAGAGCTCCAACAAAACACTGAGCAGGTATCTTAGCAAGGGTTTGCAAGTCAGTGCCACAGTAAGGAGCCCTAGGAATGGACTCTGCCCCTTGGAACCAAATCAGTGCCTGTTCCCATCTGACAGTAAAACCAACCCCATGCAAACAAAAGCAGCAGCTCAGATCCCTATGCAGCACGTGTGCCTATCACCTGTATGGCATTCATACAGTCTTTTACGAGCATCCTGGGAACCTGCAGCATTCCAAGGGCTTCCAGCATCAAGATTTCTGTCCAGCCCATTGCAAAGACCTTCAGGCTAAACAAGTGACCTCCCAGAGTTGCACGTGGCCTGGTCTCTCCCTGATTTGCTGTTTTCCCATAATATACCTGAGACTTCAAGCCATGCTTTAAATAAAACAGCTGTTCTGACCACTTACAAGAAGGCAGGGAATGCAGCCACACTTTTCCAGCCATGGAAACCACATGAAAAGTTCTACAGGCAACTTTCCCCAGCATTCCCACTCTCGTTCATACAGGCTAATCCCAAGAAAAGCTTGGCCAGAAAAAGATTTGCAGAGCTGCATGTCATAAATCCAGGGTTTCACTAACATTTGCCAAAGGGTTTTCCCTCTTCTAGGAGGGTGTCTAAATCATCCTTGATGTGAAGTTAGGGAACAAAAACCACCAGGTCTCTATAGTCAACAGTATTTCTTTACTGTTTCTTCCTGATGAAACTGTTAGTTGGATTTCCAAATTCCTCAGAGGAGGATCCTTCCTATCCCTTACTTTTCATTTTTTCTGATATTCTTCCCTTTTGTTTTCAGCTTTTGGTTTGCATTTTACTGCTGTCAAGCACAGCAGAAATACTGATTCATTTGTAGCTCTAATTACCTCTCTGGTGTTGATACAAGACTGTTGATCCAGTCTAGTTTGTGAAAAGTCCCCTAGAACACAGCAGGATGAAACCTGCACGTCATACAGGAACAATTTTAACTGTCTAAACAGCCAAGCAGAAAACAAAGCCTTTTCTACCAGGTTTCAGGAAAAGGTACAGTTTTAACAGGGAATTCCATCTCCATGGGTGAATTTATAGGTCATTTAAAAAATATAGAAAAATAAGCACTTCCTGCCTAGAGATCCCTGAAATTGAAAGCACTCCCACCACAAGCACTGCTTTTTCAACTGAGCTAACATTGTGCTACGGAAGTGAAAATGGAGGATGTGGGACATTTAACAGAACTAAGGTTTGGGGCTGCAGCAAAACCTGCTGAGAGGTCCCTGTATCATAGCTCAAGAGTGCTGGCTACATAACATAGACCTGTGGTGCCAAAATAACCTCCAGAAGTTTTGGGGAAAGGACTGGGAGCACATACAGGATAGATATGGACTTTCTGGGCTTGACAGAGTGAGGGCACTAGTCACCCATTCACCTGAGCAGCAGCATGGCTTGAGGAGAGTGGCTTGATCCCAGGGGTTTGTCCCATGGCCTTGGAGGACCCTGGGATTTCCTCCAGAATGGAGCACAGAATGGGGGGTGGCTGTTAAACTTTTGCTGTGCCCTGGCCCACACTCTGGCCATTTCCACCTTTTGTAAAGGACCTGGATGGGCCCACAAAGCCTTGGGGACTTCATTTCCTACTGTGCAAGAGGTGAGAAGGATGGGGTTTGTTCAGCAGCTGGGCTGACTAGGGATGTGGGGCACACTGAGAATGGTGGGCTGCAGGCTGCTGTGCCCTCCCAGGTACCAGTCACCTCTCCCACGTCAGTCTCTTTTCTACCTGTGTAAAAACCCCATAATCCACATGGAAAAAGCATAATTTTCTACTTTAATAAGGCCATTACCAAATGGTTTATTTACTTCATTATGCACTACTTGTTTTCTCCCTTGCTTTTGGGCTCCATGAGTCATTTTTCTCTCTCTGGATTAACAAGATTTTTTTTTCTGGTAGATGCAGTAAAATAGCATTTTGTTCCTGCTCTATTATCTGGGCTTCCTACTTGCCATTAAGCCTGTTCATCACTTTTAATGGCTGCTCCTTTCTCTCCTCACAACAGGATGGATGAGGAGTACAGCCATATCCTGAGCGACCAGAGACCTTCCTCTCACAGTTGTTCCAGAACAGGGGCTCGTCAGTAGCTGCCACACTGTGATTACTGCTCTGTGTCAGCTCATTTACCCCCTCTTGCCCCTTCCCCACAGCAGTGCTCTTGTCATCTCATCTCTAGTAACAGAACCAGGCCTAAAACTCTCATTTTTTTTGCCCCAAACTGGTATTACACAAAGCTGATTTCATGTTTGGTGGCAAAACTCATACTCTTCTCCTTGTATTTAAGCTCAGCTGCGAGAAAAACCTGTAGAAGGTGGGAATGTGTGTGACATGGGAAAGTGTGACAGCAGTCAGAGTTATGTCCCCTGCAGCAAACCTGGCTCCAGTGTGGTCTCAAGCAGCACTCAGCCCCCTGCAGTGAGCTGCTCTGCCAGGGCTGGCTTAAAGGATAGACCAAGCAGGCGTCTACCCACCCCCAGGAAAAGCCTGGGCTGCTAAAAAGCAAGCTTGCTGAAGCAAAAATATTTATTCTCAATTTCCTGTTTAATTTGGCAGGAACAATGAATTTTTTCTTGTAGTATTTTATTAGGAGATAGGGATTTAATGGGAAACCCCAGCAAAACATAATCTGCCTCCCCAGGAAACAGGGTAAGTCCAGGGCGACGTTTCTTTCTCACAGCTTTAACAAGGACATATCCCTCGGCTTTACCCTTGGACACTGTGGAGAAACCTCTGATCTGGTGGCTGGAGACATGACTTCACAGCCAGAGGGACCTTAAAACAAGCCCCTCAAAAATACCATGAAGAATGGCATTTAGGGAAATTAACTGCCTCTGGCCAGAGCAGCTGAAGCACTAAGGTCACCATATAAGCCCACTTGCCTGGCACTACCCTGGTCTTTCCAAGTTAGTCAGACTCGCAGCCAAGCTTTCAGACAGCAGCATAAATGCAATCCTGAGATGGCCCTGGCTTGCAGCAGGCTATGAGGGCAAAACACAGTGGCTTCTTTTCTAGTTGGAAAAAAAAGCTAACGTGAAATACCTTCATGTTGCTTTGACAAAATTGCCATGTTATTTCTTTTCCCTACTTTCCATTAAAGCACCAGAATCAAGTTAAAATAGGAATGTGCATCAATGACCTGAATGTGACAAGAGACACTGGGGACCTCCCACTTAGGCTGGTTTTAAACCTAGTGCTTTGTATGAAATATTACAGTGTGATTCATCATAGAGTCAATTAGGCTTTAATCCAGCTGCAGATTTATCCACTCAACGGTTAAACCTGTCCTGGTTGCTAATGACCTCCTAATAAGACAGGTACTGGTGTTTTGTTCTAATTTAGAACATTTAAGTCCTACCTTAAGCTATTAACATGAAGTGAAGGTTGGTTTGTAACACAGGGAAACAATATAAAGCTATCAGCATTCATATTGCATTGGGCAGTATGAAAACTATCACACTTACCATGCCACCACCCTGCAGGATGGGTCAGATAAGCAGGTACTGCATACACCCCTCAAAATACAGTTCATCTCAGAAACACTTTTGATAGCTCCCTGCCATCTCTTTTCACCCAAGCACTTCACCTTCCCCAAACTTTACTCCTCGGAGCCTAGGATTATTTGCAGTAAGAGAGGGCAGTGAGCTAGAGGCTCCATATCTCCAGAGACACCCATGAGTCAGTTCTGGATCAGATGCCACCCACAGAGGTTTATCACCATTTTCTATTTGGAGCCTCTCATTAAAGTCAATCACTTTTCTGCTGCCCTGAGAATGATCTCAGAGACTCTCCTCTCACCTCCCTTTCTTCTCATCCCTAACACAGAAGCTTCTGGACTGTTGTAGCTCCCATTCCCACAAGACCTCCTTATCTCAGAGCACCCCATCTTTCTCCAGGGCAGCAAGCCAGACTACTTCCCCCCCTGCCCCAGCACCTTTGTAGCCAGTACAGCAGTAACTCACCTTTCTCAGGTGGGACCAACTACTCTTAATGCAACACACCCATGGGCCTTATTCTCTAATTTTGCAGTCCCTCCTCTTCATTTAAACACAGCTGTTCACACCAGGCACATCTTGGTCCAGCACCAAGTGAACCCAGAGCACTGTGTGTGTCACCATGTAGAAGCTCACCCTGCTCACACCGTGCAAGCACTCTTCCTGCACTAGGGGCAGGCTTGTTACCGCCCTCCTTGAAGATCGATCCCTTTTAGTTCAGCCTGCAGAGGATGAATGCACTGACTCAGAGGCCTTCTAGCAAACAGCTGTATGAATACTGTGGATCCTGCAGGAAATTTGGGGAACATTAGCAAATGCCCAGCATGGGAGGCAAAAAGGGACTTGCAAGGAACCAGGATTCACTTGGGAAATACACACCCATCCCTCTGGCAACTCAGGGGCTGCCAAATAGCTCACTCTGTTACCAGGAAAGCAGCTGGCTTGTGCACAAGGGGGGAAATCCTGCTGCTACCTGGGAGCTTTCCACTGCCCACTGGGGAGAGCAGTCAGGGCTTTGTGCACAGCAGGTGAGACCATCAGTGGGCTCTCTCCTGAATTTCCAGCTGGCATGGCCTGAGCCAACATAACCCCACTCCGCAGAGCAACGTGTCTCTGTGGGTAGACTTGCAAGGTCAGGCTGTGCCACCCCTGTCTGGCAGCACTCCTGCCCCTGGGGCCTGGCTCCAGGGAGGCTGTCTGTGCCCCGGGCTGCCACTGCCATGCAGTCAGGGAGGAATTTTTCACCTTTACTTAGTTTGCTGGAAACCAATTGTGAATACAATGGAAAGTTTCATGCTGTGCAAAAAAACTCCTTCCCATAAAGCAAACATCGACAGATGGAAAGTTTTCATCCTGTCTAATGCCAGCACTGGGAAAGCAGGGCTGCACAGCCACACCAGGAAAGGAAACCCTGCAAATTACTGTGCCCAGGACACGAGGGAGAGAAGACAGGGAAGCAAGTGTGGTGGACAGAGACCACCCTGTGAAAGTCCCGTTTACACCTGTGGCCCAGTACACCCCCGTGTGCAGTCCAAAGTGCAGGTCTTGGTCTGTGTGACCTGCATTTAAAAGGGTCCCCCCTTTTCAACTTCATTGATTTAGTGTATTTAATGGCTTCAAAGACGCTTGTGCTAAGGGCTGACTCTTACCTGGCGAGCAAGATAACCATCACTGTGCACCAAAGCCTGCAGCAAAGTCAATATTGACCGAGCTGCCCTGGCTGCATCCTGCCTGGCCGGGAGTCCCAGGTGTGCAGCAAGGTTCTCCTCCAGGAAGCGCTCAGGTGGGGACCAGCGGAGATTAAAACCAGGAGCCACAGAGCGTGTTAGACAGGAACAGTGAGAGCAGCGTGGGGTTTCACAGTTCTCCAGACACAAGCAGCTCTGCTGTCTACCAACAAATAGGAAAAGCTGTGCATGCAAATCACTGTCAGACCAATGTGTGCATTATTGATTTTAATAATCAGACACAAATGGAGACAGCCATCGAGTAATTATTGCCATATTACAAGAAAACACACATAAGCCATGGGACACGACAACTCTGCTGATGGAAACGATCTGTAGCTTTACTTTCTGCCTCATGCTATTTTTCACTTGTTCCTCTATCCCAAACACATGTTCATGTTCTGAGTGCTCTGAGGCTTTCTGTGGAGAACTCTGAGGCAGAAGGGCCGGTCCTAGGGGTGCAGACAGTCCCACTGGACCCAGTATCAGCCCCCAACCCAAACATCACAACTGGCTGTTGTTCACCTCTCCCTAAATATTCACAGCACACTGTTCAGAGGGGTCCTGCAGCACACTGGAAACACTCCCCCAGGGTCAGACAAGAAACAGAGGCAGAAGGTCAGATGAACCCCAGCTCTCCCAGAAGCATATTTTGTGGTGCAGGGATCTCGTGCACAGATGGAAAGGAAAGACAATATCGGGTAGTTTAAGTGAGGGATCAAGCACTGCAAACAGCAAACTTCCAAAAAAGCAGCTGCTACAAATAGTTTGCAAGCAGCTTCTACACTGAAACGGCACTTGAGCAGTCCTGAATGATAAATGTTGAAAGGAAAAGTCAGTTCAAAGAGAAACACTCCTCCCACAGGAAAAAGCCCTTGGAGGGAAAGAGAGATAAAGATCATAAACAATTAAAGAGCAATGGTTATTGAATATACTACCCCTGTGATTAGAGCTCCTGAATTTGTTTATCAGGAATGGGATGGCTGCAATGAATACTGCATAGCCAGAAGCACCCAAATTGTTGATGAATCATGAAGGGCTCTGTCAAAACAGAGCTTGCCTACAAATGGAAATTCTAGTGTCCCTAGCACTACTGGCTGCTCCAAACAGGAAACCTGTACTGTGAATTTCATGGTAAACATCCATCTCCAGCATTTAGCTCTGCCCTTCAGATTTAAGACAGGAGAAGTGAGTTTGTTCAGCCAGAGCCTTTTCAAAGTCCACTACAGAGAACAGGATTCATGATGAGATCTGTTTTTAGGCTGGACTGAATGGTTAACCAGTCTGATTAATAAATACCAGAAGGAGGAAATAACAGGCAAGTTAAACAGAGGAGAAAAATGTCCCCCTACATGGCTAGATAGCAAACATTTACAAGAATTCTGTGCCTTGTGGATAATTCTCCCCAGCTCTTATTTAACATTGTTTTAGAAGACATGATTGCAGCACCTCTAAAGTACAGAGGTAGTGGGATTTTCCATGTCAGTGTGTTCCTGGAGGTTCCCAGCCATTTCCTTCTCTCTTCTCACTTCCTGGAGGAAATTAAAGATGGGACACATGCCAGTTGGCAGGAGTCCTTACTTCAGCAGTATTATCTGATGAAGGATGGTTGGTCATAAAACATTTCTTTTATTTCCTGGGAAAGTATTATATTTTTATCCATTTACTGTTAACATTTATGATTTTTAAAAATTAAAAATTATTTCAAAACTTCTCATAGGAAGCACCTGCCATTTTTCCAGCTGTGGCAGAACAGAGACACCCAAGCACTTGTCTGGGTTTGTAAGGAGCTGAAGAGCTGTGTGCTGCAGAAAAGAGAGGTGATTTTAGGTATATGCAAAAAAAAAACTCCCAAGCCAACCAAAATGGTGGAACATCTAGTGGATGGAGGTTTGAGGGAAGATTTTAATGCCTGTGATCCACACTAACCCATCTATGTGAGCATGTTTTTGAGCGTTTAGAAAGTAGAACCTCCGTTCTTCATGCTTCGGAACAGAGTTCCAGAGTGCTGCACAGAGCTGACTGCAGGACTATGTGGAGATGCAGGGACAGTCAATAATGCTGTCAAACTCTCTAGCTCAGATACCATCAGGGGCAGAGGAAGGCCCTCCTGGGCCATCTGCCCTGTCATTACTTTGCATTTTGGGAGCTCTGGGCCACAGTGACAAGCGCAGAGGAAGCAGTTCCCAATTTCAAGTGACCCAGTGTTTTCACACACACGGCCATCACAGCACTGCCTGAAGCACAGATCTGTGATGCTGTTAATCAGGTTAAAGTCATGTAGGTAAGTGGTGACTTAGTCCTTACACATATATAATGGCTTTCAATTTTGTTGCAAGGATCTCTGTATAAAAAGCTGGAAAAGGAATAGGATAACATGAAACTGAGCCTGTTCCTGCTAGAATTCCTGGTGAGTTTAGACTAATGGGAATGTGAAAATATGCTCCATAAAATGGCAAAACAGTCTGCTATTTCTAGAGACTTTTCTCCCCACACTGCCTACTTAAGCCTCCTCTCCCAGGCCAGACTAACAGATGGCTTCTGGCTGATTCTACCCACTGAGCTACTGAAACTGATGAACCAAAGGAAAGCCAGTGGGAAGTAATTCTGGGACTCTGTGGTCTATTTCTGCTACACAAAAGCCTATTGCTCCAGCTCCATCCTTAACACAAACGCAGCATGCCCCATCCCTGCATCCAGCAGCTGCCACGTGCTCTCCCCACACAGAGGATGATGGCTTGTGCCCGGCGGGCACTGGGGGGGACAGGCTCCTAGCTGGGACAGGCTCAATAAGGCTCTTGTCTTATTCAGGCTTGTGTTCAGTTGCATCCTGGAGCTCTGGAGCCCTCTGCTCATTCTGACACAAACCTGGGAATGAAAAAGATGACAAGGCACAGGAAATTTTTCTGTGTGAGCAGAAAGGATGTGGAGATTTTTACTGTGCTCTTCCAGCTCAGAGAATTCTGCTAGAAAGGAAAGGTTAGAAATTGTTTAAGAATAATTGTTTACTGAGGTCCCAAATATCTAACAATAAACTCAACATTAAAGTCAAAAAGGCAAAACTCAAGGTATTTAATTGCACTGCCAACTGCTGCAGCACATGGAGAGCCAAAGCTGGGTGTCTAACAGGGAGATTGACACTGACCTTTAATACTGCTGAAAAAAGTTAGTAAGAAAGCTGCTGAATAATATGTTCAGGGATTTTTTTCTTCAGGTATGTGAACAGCTATTAATTTATTTTTGTTTATCTATTTGAAATATTTCTGTAGTTTGGTTGAGCCTTGGTTTGGAAGCAGTTTTTCAAGCTCAATGCAAACATTTGATATTCAAAATTGGAGTAGTGTGGGTATGTTGGATTAGACACATAAACCAGGTGTCATGATTTCTTTGGCCAAATCAATGCAAATCTTGGAAACACTTCAAATGGTCTTTTTCATAGGTTTCAAACTCTAGATAAACACTTGCTAATGACTTCAAATTGACCATGCCAGTAAGCTCATTTGATAAAAAGGCAAGAGAAAATGCATACAAAAGGATTGCAAGTATCGCGATCAGTTCAAACACAGATCCAAGCAGAATATGACACTAAGGAGAGCTCTGTCTGGCAGCACAAAAGTTCAGAGAGTCCTTTCAACAGCACTCATCATTTCCTTAGCCTGCCATGGCTACAACGTGCTGAAATCTGCGGCATGTCTGGGACTCACACGGCCCTGGGCACTGTGCAGCTCTATCATCACAGGCTGTTATCACTGTGGATGTACCAAGTAACACTGCAAACGCACAGGGCCTGCCACAGGAAGGTAGTTCTGCATCAGAGTGTGCTCATGAATTCATCTGTTCTTCCAAACAAATTAATCCAAAGTATTATTCACTCTGCCAAAGGATTGATCTGCCCTGCTACTGGGAACACACATGTGCCTGGGCAGCACCAACTCCAGTCCTGCAGCAGTGCCTGGATGTCTCCTTGCAGGCTGCAGCACTTCCACATCATCCAGAAATTTTGCTGCCTGTAGTTTTAAGCACTTTGCCTGGCTTTCACTTCTGTGCAAAGCACCCACCTCACTAATGCACTCACTGCACGCCTCAGTCCTATGGCTGAACAGGACCTACAACAGAAATGAGCCAGGGGTTACAGAGATACTCATACAGTGAATGAACATTTTACATTTTCAGCCTAAAAATATATTTGTGCCAAAGTCCTTTTGAGGCTCTTTTCCATAAGCTCTGTTTGCTCCCCATTGTCTGGCTGCAAGGGAAGGTGGAGAAGCTCATGCAAACATGAGACAACAGGACCTACTACTCTCATACAGTGCCGTAGCCCTTCCACAAACACCAAAAAACACGCAGACAACTATAGGAACTTTCCAATGTCAGAAAATAAAAAAGCAACGCCTCACGAACAATGAAAGTTTGTAAAATCTCTGAATGAAAAAAGCCTGTCCTCCTCAGAGCCTTCACCCTAAACTGCCCATGCCCTCTGCAACCCCTCAGTCCCCAGCCCTGGCTACTGAGCACAGCGCTGCCAGGGAAGACAGTCCCTGTAAGACAGAGGCTGTAGCCTGACTGCAAGCAGTCACCCCTCATCCAAAAGGTGATGCTCAGAGCCCAGATGGCTCTGTTCATACAGCCCCTGGCTGGCCCTTAGTGACACATAGGGGCAGACACAGCAGGGAGAGGAGCTGTAGGTGCAGGCCACATTCACAATAAAATCTCCCAAGCGCACATTTTATCTCTCAGTCATAACATCAAGCTCCTTTCATTGGACACCTACTTTTTTATTTTCAGTCTATCTGTAAAAACATGAAGTCTTTTTTTTGTGGCATGGTGGAAATGAAAGCACACAGAACCTGATATTTAAAGTGTAAGACATGTTGGTTTAATCCTGTCAGGACTTTAATGTAGATTATATAGGGACAGGCAATGACCAGAGGGAGGGAGAGAGGTGTAAATAATCCAGAGGAGTGTGGACTTGTTGGCAGGGTGGATTTATGTCCTGTCTTAATAAAGTGTCCTTTCATCTCTGGAACCTGGGCTCAGAAGCCAGTCTAGACAGGAATTAATGGGGCTCCTTCTCCACTTACAGATCTCAAGGTTTCCCAACACTGAGAGCTCAATCAGCCATGGATACTGTTTTTTCCAGTGAGCTTTTAAACACAAGTTCTGACCATTCACCGAAAAGGGTCTGCTGCTAGGCCAGGAGATAAATTAAACTCACTTTCTACAGCATTTTTATGTGATTACCCACCGTAAGATGAAGCCAAGCAATTGTAAGCCTGTTGTAAAGAGATAGAGTAGTGCATGCCAAGAAGATATTAGTGTGCATTGGTATGGACCAGGACTTGGTTCTGCCTGGAAACCATGCCCAGGAACATGAGTTACTCAGGGTGATACAGCACTAGGACCTGCAGATGCTGAGTTGTGTGAAGCCTCCTGCAGTGAAGGAAAATTGTTGACTTCTTTTCTGCTTGCAGTAAACCTTCCCTTCTGTTTATTTGTCTCCCTGAGGGGTCCAAAAGAGTAGGTGGGGATGGAGCATTCAAACGCATTTCCTGGTAAAGGATCTGGGATTTCACTGGAGTGTGCAGTCAAGAGAAGCAAAGAACGCTGTAAGCAAAAATGTACATGACCAGTGGGATTTAAAGCATTTAAAGCAAAATTCTTTGGAGAAAGGTTTGTTAAGGATTATAATTTATTGAACTCTTTAATTGCTTTTCCTGGGAAAAGGTCACATCTTAATCTCTCATCTCCAGCTCTACACAAGGACCCCCAGATGCAGAGAAATTCAGCTCCTAATTTTACATCTGTTTAATTTTCAACAATAGGAGACAGGGAGCAGCAGGATGCACTGCCAGCTATTAGGGAGCCCTTTTATTATGCAAAATTTGGATCTTGTCTAAGTACAAGGCCTCCAATGAGTAAAGACAGAGCCAGTTAAAGGACAGGAATAGGAGAACAAAGTGGTCTCCAAAGGCACAGCAAGAGGTAAGAGCCCACTGTATGCGGTGATGGACAATGTGACAGGTTCTCTTCCCAGGGTATTTCTTCTACAGACATTTGGACAGTACAGACAGAAGTGGCCAAAGAACTTCTTTCTGGGAGCTCAGTAGCTGCTGGCTAGGCAGAAGGACTGTAATTTGTAAACTCTTAAATTAAGATATACAAAAGTCACAGGCAATATGTAAGCAGTCCTCTGCATGATATTTTATTCTGTTTATATAGCTTAGCACTCAGAATGAAAAAACAATGATGTCTCTTAATGATATTTGCCCTGGGCTGCCTGTACCATGCCCAGGGCAGCAGGAGCCCTCTCCTTCCTTCTCCTCTTCCCTGCAGGGTCAGTTTGTTACACAAGCTCACAGGTCTGCTCCATGAGGATCCTGTGTCTAGGGAAGGAAGGGTGGCAGAACCTTTGTGTTTGAGGAATGATGGCTGCAGGAGCATGGGTGATATGCCCAGCTCCATTCATTAAATAGCAATTGCCCTCTTTGCCCCAACCCAGGAATCTCCTGGGACTTCCTCACAAAGCAGGAGCCACTGCCAGAGGATGTGATTTAAATGAGCTCCAGACCAAAATGCAAGATAGCTCCTGGCCTGGTGAAAACCAAGGTTCCCTCCGTGTGCAAGAACCAGCAGTGAGACCCCAGGAGAGGAAGCACCCAGGCTCAGTTAGCTCACTTCAGGATTATACACTTCTTAGCATCTGCTGAGCTGTGCTGCCTGTCCCAAGAGGAACTCCTCAGCTACAGCAGGAAGCCTTACAGGGGTTGGAAGTAAGGGTGTGGAAGAAGATCAAGGGCTGCTTTGTCATGCAGGGTTTTGTGCATTAGTGGAATTCATTAGTGGAGGCTGATAATAACGAGCAGTAATAAAGTGTGTCAGACCACCCTGCGCCTGCAGAGCTGTGCTGAGCCAGGCTGTGGCAGGGTGCAGCTTTGGGCTCTCCTAGCTCATATCTCAATCTGCAGCCAGAGCACAGCAGCAGTCGTGGAGATCCAAACCAGATGCCACCTCTCAGCCTCAAGCAGAGCTAAGATCAACCAGTGCAGCCCTGTGGTCCCAGATGTGTTCTCCCAAGCCACTCCCCTGGGCCAGCCATGACTAGGTTGGAGCACGAAGCAGTGCAGGCAGTGAAGGGATGTGCAGAGTGAACTTTACCCCTCACTGCTTCAGTCCCAAGCATGTGTCGTCTCCATGAAGGCAGGCTGTGCTTCCTTCTGCCAGGTCCCACTCCACAGACAATTTATAAGATGGCACAGGCTCTTCTGAGATTGTATTGTGGATGCCCTGGTGTGTTTTGGGCTCTGTGCTAGCCAGCTTTTGGTTCACAGCTTCAGTCTTGCCCAGGGCTGGGTGTTGCAGTGTCAAAAGAGCAGAGCCAGGGTGGCAACAGAGCTCTGTGGAAGAGAGGAGAAATCCCCCATTATACACCCCCTCCTAAGAGCTCACATGGCAATCTAAAACTTCCCACTCCCTGTTAGGTAAGAAGACACAGAGAAGTGGATGGGAGGTGGATGGCATTTCATGTGTTGGGACAGCTGGGCCCAGTTCCCTGTGGGTGGCACAACCAACCACGCCGTGTGCAACTGATGAGGGTCTTGCTGCTACCCCCACACCACCTCACTGCCCTGCAGCCCCTTCCATCCTCTCAGGAAAACTCGATGCTCTCTTAGGGATGTGTCAGTAAAGGACCAGCCTGCAAGGCCTGTATTCACAACTCTTTTAGCATAGCATCTGCATCTGTTGTCTGCCAGGCAGGTGAAGGTGTCAGGGACAAGCCCTGAGACACTTTTTCACAGCGCTATCTTTGCAGTTGTTGAGCCCAGTAGCATGCCAGTAGCATGCACACAAGGCAGCCTTTCCCCCTGTCAATGCCTTGGGAAGCTGTCACCTGGTACTCCAGCATCACTGACACCTGTTCCCTTCTGCCCCTGCTGCCTGCAGCTCTGCCACTGCCTGGGCACAGGGCTGAGGCGGGGCACGAGGGGCGGGGCTGGGCTTTCAAAGGAGTGGTATGGGTTTATGGCCCCCCAGATTGCACGAGCAATTTGCACAACTGAGCAAGATGCCGCCCATTGAGGACCAAAAGGGACTGGCCTGAGCTCTTCCTCCCACCTGCACCGTCCCCTCCAGTGTCTTGCAGATGCTAATGGGCTGTGGGGGAGGCTGCCTCCAGACTCAGGGATGCCTGTGGTGAATTTTCCTGGCTTCCTTAGCTTTGACAAGCATTCATTAAACAAATCTCAGAGCTATGTGTCCACAGCAGCTGCAGGTGTTTGGACCCCAGGTCCAGTGTTGGACCCAGCGCTGCTGGGCTCATGGTGTACTTGTAGGGAGGACAAGGGAAGATAGAGAGTGAGGAAATGTAAAGACATCTCAAAAGTGTGAGCTGGATTGGATGGACTCTACACCGTAATGAGACAAACATGGCCTGTGCCCTGGGAGGAAACTAGCCCAGCAGAGGTGGCTGCTCTTGTCTAGGTTGGTCAGGATCAGAAATGAGAGGAGCTGTAAAAGCCATGATACTCCATAAACCATGCCTACTCACAGACCTCTACCCTATCAAAATGAAGGGACCTGGGAGCAGAGGAGTCCCACGTCCACTTTCTTTAGTCTCTTAATACTTGGCACTTCAGTCCCACTGTGAACTACCTGCTCACCTTTGAGGACAGTCCCCACTAACTCTCACTTTCAATCAAATGAGAGGTGTCAGAGTGTGCCAGTGAAGGATGGGTCCTCTCTGGGGGTGTCCTTCAGGCTCCACAGAGTGCCATTCCAGTGCTGGCCTGCTGCCTTGAGCACAGCATAATGACAAGGGAGAATCCCAGCTCAGGGGAAGGGGATCTTGGTTATCTTCATAGGGACAGACATGGGAGACCAGTGTTTGAAAAAGGAGTGGGGAGCGATGGATCCACAGTCCGTGGGCAGCAGTGAAGTCTCCCCAGATGGACCTGCATTCAGCCAGTGACAATTGAACCTTTGGTCCCAAAGGAACAACTGTTTCGGGAGTTTGAACCAAAATGAGTTAAAAATTGTCGTTAATCACTGACCCCTGTGATGTCGAAAGAGCTGCATTAGGGAGGAGGTGCGTCCATGAAACAAAAGCCTACAATTCCATTCCAACGGTGATTAAATGGACAGAGGCTGTGTCCTGCAATGCAGCATTATGGAAGACAAGGCAAACAAGATTAACCCACATTGACAAGGCATTTATCCATGGCTAAGGAGAGACCCACGCCACAGCATCTCTGTCCCACAAGTTTACACCAGCCCACAAGAGTCTAATCCCTCATGGCCTGTCAAGCTATTAGGCAAATCTCTGGCTCTCATTTGCCTAATCCAATAGCTCCCAGCTTCATAAGAAAGACCTCCTAGGGGGCCTTAACAACCATGTTTGTTAGGCCTTATATAAGTAAACAAAGCTCTTAAAGCCCAACAGCTTCCTCTTCCATCTGGGATCCCAACACTAGCTTAACCTGGAGATAAAACCAACCACACTCAGGGAAGGAGGATGTGTTTATAACAGGTTGAGTTCTCCCTCCACAATAAGCAGCACCTGAAGGATTTTGCCATCACTAGCTCTACACTTAACACTCACTGCAGAGTTGCCAGGTGCCTTCATATCATCAAGGATTTATTGCATAGTGAGATCACAGTGCTCATTCCCTGTTCTGCCAGCTTCAGTGGAGGAATAAGCAGTGTTAAAGCATCCTTTCAAGACCAAGATGTTTTGTGTCCATGTGTGAACATCACCAGGAGACCAAACACTTTCATGGGTTTGTACACCTAGATCTACAAATGCTTTATTGGAAAACCTCTAAATTTAATTTTTCTGAATCCTACCACTGGAAGAGATACCTCTGACATTACACAGGGTGCGGGTATTAGCTAGTCCTTGAATTTGAGGTCACCACTACCTCTGCTCTAGAGATGTACCCCTCCCAGGTGCTTTGGCCAAAGATCCAAACTGTCTCCAAGCTCTCTGGATCTCCTGGGGCTGAGAGCTACTCTTATCTCTGACACATCATTAATAATGTCCTTGACAATGTGGTTTGCTCCACAGACAGGTGAATCTTTAGAGAGGGTTCAGGCAGATGAATAGTTACTCAAGGCTTGGCTGCCTAGTCTTAGCCAGGCTTCTGGGGATTTGCAAACTAAACTGGAAATAACACAGAAACAGGTTTCCTAAGGGGCCTTCCCATACAGCTCAGGTGAGGTTGGGGTCAGGAAGCCATAATCTCATTTTCTGCCACTTTCTCCACCAAGTGCATTTGCAAAGGCAGAGCTGAGAGAGCACACTTTAAGGAGAAACACACAGCCAACAACAGGTCCAGTGAACAGGAGCACTAGGACAAACACCTCAATGGAAGAAAACCCATGGGCAGTTCACTGCCTGCCCCGACCTTAGGCAATTTGGAGATGACCAGGTTGTGGAAGTAGCAGAAGAGCTCTGTGGAGAGACCACAGGCAACACCTGAAGATGCAGGATGAGCCTTTGTCATGCTGTCAGGACTATCCATCTCCACCTTCACTCTTCCACCATGTGCACAATAATTTCAAGGGACAGGGCAAGACTGAAAAATGAGCATTTTCACTTTAAAATAGAAAAAGGCTTCAAGATGTTTTTGACCATTTGAACTGCCAGCCTTTGCACTTGCCCAACCTCCAGGGATGCAAGTATGAAATATTACATGTTTTCCATCAGTCTGGAGTGGACTACCCTCAGAGATTGGTGGTGAGCAGGGACCTGATATGGAACTGTAAATCCTTCACACCCACCAGCTGAACAGCTGTTCAGGTTAGGTCTCATTTATATGCAAAGCAGTTCAGCCATCAGCAAAGATCTCTAATGTTGCAAATCAGTCGTGTGTCA
Source organism: Coloeus monedula (assembly GCF_965178545.1). Taxonomy (NCBI): domain Eukaryota; kingdom Metazoa; phylum Chordata; class Aves; order Passeriformes; family Corvidae; genus Coloeus; species Coloeus monedula. The sequence continues at coordinate 14,157,561 of NC_138790.1, forward strand.
TCCTAGCAATGAAAGTCAAGGGAGCCCTTACTTGCTTGAATCCAGCACATTTCAGCAAAAGTGCCATTTAATAAGAATGGGAATTTTTACTGTGGAGTATGGCCCACCACCCTCAGTCACTTTCCAGCTGAGATCACAGCTAAATCACTTATCTCTACATTTTCATACAAATCTGATTATCCTGGAACAGCTAATTGTTTCGTAAGTGCCACTTGGAAGCTATCCATTTCTAACACAAGTAAAGAAATGGCACTATAAAACTGTCTGCCTTTGCCATGAGTCACTTTAGCACATAGGATGAATATTTGGCACTCTTCACTTTTTCAGATTAACTCGCATATTTATTTTGGAAGATAAAAAATTGACTGCTTTAATTCCTTCCCATCAGAATTCCTCATATTTGCTTAGCTTATTGAAACTTTTTAAATAGACCTTACAGTATGTATGTTATATAGTGACTGCTGATGGAGGAGACATTCACATCTCCTTTCATGTAAAGAAAAAGCTGAAAAATATCTATGAGAGCATTTGATATTTCATTAAGAGAGTCAGTAAACCCTACAGATTATGTCACCTACCATGAAGAAGAGTTTCATCCCTTTGGCTGAGGCCACAGAAACATCCAGCAGGGACATAAATTCAGTGTCTTCTGGATGCAGTATGTGTTTCTCTTACAAAGAAAAATTTTAGCATGTTGCAATTAAATTTCTTAAAGACCCATTCTAAGCTAGGTGAGGAAAACCCCTGAGAAAGAAAAGAGGGTTCTGGGCTTCAGAAAGCAAGATTTCCTCAGCTGTTCACTCAGTCTCATGAAAAAGTAGTTACACACCTCTGCAAAAGGATGTTGCTTAGCCTGAGTAGAAGAATTCTATGTATTGTCCCATGTGACCACATACATAAGCTAAAGTCTAAAAGACCAGCCAAATTTAGCTCAGCATCAGTTATAGTTTATTAACATCTTTGGACTACCATCTAAAACAAAAAAGTAATGTTCTAGGTGGGCCTGATCTAAATGTCATATCCAGGAGCTGAAACAAAGAGTTCTGACTTCTGAAACAAAAAGTTTTGCATTTTGCCATATAGAATCCTGCAGGGTGGAGAGACTGCAGGAAAAAGAAACTACAAAAGTCCTGGGCATCTCCCAAAGTACCATCAGAGATCTAGGACAAGGGATGTGTCTCTATGCTATGTATTCTTGGTCAAGCCACTTATCCCAGTCTTCAAAATGTGGCATTAATTAATGAATAGCCGGGGAAGAAATTGCAGAGCAATGTAAACAAGTGGTGTATCATTACAAGAAAGGCTTGTATCAAAGCTTAATATTTTTGTAAATGTAGGCTAAATGGCTCTATACAGTGACCTAACAAAAGACTTAAAAGCTATAGGAAATCAGAGGTACTTCATGCAGACAGGAGCCTTCCATTCTAAAAGACTCTGCCTCTGCAAGGATCTACGTGCCCTCCATTCCTATGAACTGCAATGAGAGCTGTGGGTGCTCCTCCCTCCCTAGATCGAAGCCTAAAATTGTCAATTAGGAAAACAAATGTGGGTACTAGACATCTTTTTGTGAGTGTCAGTTCAGCAATCACTTTATTACAAGTAATTTTAGTATTGAATGTAGTGCAATTTAGGTAATTTAGCAAAGTACAATGATGGATTGAAGTGCCTGGTGATAGACGTTTATTTCACCTTCTGAAACACAATTATTATGCACTTTACTCAATAATCGTATCTTATTCCAACTCAAATACACGTTGTGTAATTCTTTAAGCTGTAGAATCATAGCAATTAGAGAGGGAAATGGCTGATTAGGTCACTGATTCCAGGATCTTGCCAGCCCACGAATTTTCCCTGCCCTATATCAGCTAGAGTTTTCCCCAAACTCCTTTCTTTTACATGTTTTAGTGATGATGATATTCATTAAAAAAAAAAATAAAAAGAAAGGGAAAAAAAAGGAGACTTTAACCACAGTCAAAAGATTCAGCCTTTTACTGCAGAAAATCCTGAATTTTCACAGTGGGAAGGGTCTGAGGGGTTTTTACTTTCTTCTTATGGCAGATGGCTGAAATGCTTTCAGCCAGAATGCTCATCAATGACCTTTTTTCATGGAAGCAGCTTTGCTGAAAAAATTGCCCAGTTTCCCATCTAAGTCAAAAGTATAAGTCCTGCTTTTCAGGCTGAAATTCCTCTTATTCCTTTTTGCCTAATCATAACTTAATATTTAGCATTTGCTAAAACAGAAATAGAAAGAAAAAATGAGCCTGACTGAAATTTTACTCAAGAAAAGCCACCATTCCTGACCTATACTGGCAGAGGGGTGGTTGGAATGTGGTTTCAACTGGTCATTTTAGAAAGCTCACCTGCCCAAGCCATCTCACTGCTTGAAGACCAGGGACCATTCTGCTGTCAAATGCTGGGTGTCCCTCACCACATCCCAGCACAGGGGAACTGAGCAGACACCCAGAACCTCTCATTTTATTACATGGACAGACATACCTGCTGGAATGTCCTATGGAAACGGGACTTGTGGTGGTGGCTTTGTCCCCTCTCTGCGTTTATCCGTGGGTAGTATCCTTAAGAGCAGGTGCAACCTATGGAAACAGCACATCTTAATTAAAAAAAAGAATTTCTTGAGAAAGCAGGCTTTCAACATGAACTCATGGAAACAGGTGGGCAGAAAAATCTGTGCTGTGGAGTTGTGCTCTTCCAAACACTGAAGAGACAGACCACTGGGGAGCTGCACATGCAGCCGACACCCTCATGGGGTGGCCACCCCTGACAAGTGTGGCCCAGCTGTGGATGGGCCAGTGAGGCATTGCCCAGGCTTGGCAGGGCCAGCAGTGCCCTCAGGGTTTGCCATGCAGCCAGCACCAGCAGAGGACACCACGCTCAGACACAGGATATGACAGGCTCTCCTATCACAGATAAGCTCAACTGATGATTAAAAAGGAAAGAAATGTGTGATTTTTCCAGACAACTCAGCCAAGCAAGTAGAGCCACATCTGTCATCTATCCATAAGCCCAGTTCTCACTCAATTGTCCAGCTCAAGAAGCAGCTTCAGCTACATGCTTTTGGAGTCAACAGACGTCTCCTGGGGTAAAATACTTTCTGTGTATTAAACTCAGCCCCATGATGTCCTTTTCCCCTGCATCTCACCAGCTCCCTGAGCCTTCTTGCCTGGTTATCCTCTGTTAAGGTTATCCTGTGACTGAGCTGCACACAGGGACCTGAGTACAAAGATGCACTGGTACAACTGACCCAAAATTAAGCATCAAACTTCTTCTGTTGAATTTCAGAGTTTTCTGAGGCTTTAGCCACAGAGTGAATGCCTGTGAATCTGGATACTGGGAGGAAAATTCCCCTGGTGCAACTGTCGGGTGCCATTCAACTCCAGCCATGAAATCACAACATTTACTTTGCAGGGCTGTGCCTGTGTCTTGTCAGAGGCACAGCCTCTCACAGCACAGGAACAGGCTCTGTTCCCAGCTCTACCACAGACTTCCCACATCTGTCTGGAAAAAAATCACTGAGAAGCACATCTGAAAAAATGTTACACGCTCAGCTCCAGACATTTGATCTAACACCTGGCCTAGCTCTCAGCAGCACTGGACACTGCAAACACTGTTGGGCTCGACTGGGGCACTTGTAAAATCCAGACCTGATGGATGCAGTGGGGATGGAGGGAACATCTGCTTCTTCACTGCACTACACAGACTTCACACTAAGGTACATTTTCAGTGGAGCTGTGTACAAGTCAAACCAGTTAAACCAGCGAACAGTTGCTCTTTGTTCTGCACACATGCCAGAAATTAAAAACTCTCACAGTTTGGCACCAAGAAGACAGAGACCCAAAGCTAGTGACTGTATTTGGAAACAGGAGACATAAACTCTTTTAGTTCTGTTTAGCCACGTGTAAACAGAGGATGCGAATTCCTGCCTGGTACTTAGGACTCCCAGGCATTTGGAAAGCACTGAGGGCATCCCATAGACGACATAAAAAGCTGCTTGCAATACTTCTGTTTTTAAAAAGTCAGTGAGGTGCTGGCTGGACACTAGTAATGTTTTCTCTGTCAAGCACAAAATAAGATACTGTTGCTCACTCTATAAAACAAATTACTGTTGAGCATACTGAATACAGGGGCTGCTTTTTGACATTTCATCTGGTGTGCTCTATCCTGTCCTAGACAAAGGAGAAGTATGTGGAAACAGTTGAAAACTGGAGATAGCTTTAAAAGAAGAGAAATACAAAAATGTTTTTCTGCCTTGCCGGGTTTATTTGCACATAGCTCTCCCTGTAGAAGTTTTGAGGAGGAATTGTGACAGTGTTTGCATTTGACAGGTGCCTTGTTGGGGCAGCACACCTGTGTTGCACGATCACTGCACACAGCAGAGCTGAGCAGCTCTGCAGTGATGGTCTGTGAGAAAGGAGCACAGGACCTCACGCTCCAGCAGGCATCCATGGTCTGGATGTGGCATCTCAGCCGAGGAGGCAGAAAGATGCTGGTTGTTCACTGTCCATCAGTCCTGATGCTGTAATTTTGCTGGTGTCCCAGGAGCTGTGTCTTCCACTGCAAGAGACCTGGGGATGGGTTTGATGGGTGATGTTTGCTGCCATGGGGAGAAGAGCAACATCAGACCTCCTCCTGCATGAGGGTGATCACAGGTAGCAAGGGTGCTACATGCAAGCAAGGGTGCCTGTTGCTCCCCATCTCTCAGGGGCCAGTCAGGCAGTACATGGCCCTCACTGTCACACTCCACCAAGTCTGCTGGGACATGCCATGACCAAGGATCACTCCTCATCAGTGCTTTTTCAAATAAGCAAAAAAGATTGAAATGTCAAATAAAATAGAATAAGGAAAGAAAAGAGGCATCTTGTCTTCCTCTTATCTCCTTCATTCCCAGGAGTCTCTGATGCCTTAAAAGAGTGGTAACCTTTCTGAAAGCAAACATTTTTGATAAATGATACAGTTATTTATTTTGCAGAAAGCTGAAATATGTCATGAGGCCGTTTTCAAAGTAACACAGCATCTAACAAAGAGAATCATTGGCAATTTACTGCACGACACTCCATTTATTTCAGAGGAAGAAAGACCTTGTTAGAACCTCTCAGGATTTGAACCTGTAATTCCACCAAACCAAAGGCTTTGAAACCTGAAGTTCAGCAGTTTTCTCCCTGAAGATAAAGCTAGGTTTTCCTGTTCCCCATGAATCAGCACAGCCCTGCAGGCTGCTGTGGAACATCACCTGCCCACTATGCAAGAAACACCAGCATCCATACATCCCATCAGCAAGAGGTGACCAATGCAATTGTGCAGCCATCCATGCCACCAACTGCTCCTGCTGGTGCTCTCAGGTTGGATGGTGAGGATAAGGGAATGATATCTGGCATGTGAGATGCCTGCTGCACACTTCCTAGTTAACTCCACTGTTTGTGATCACTTCAGCTTCTCCTAAGGCATCTGACAAGCAATCAGTTATTTTCCTTGCCTAAACTCCCAGCTTTGCCTCTTGCTGCCCCTGCTAGGGTATGCTTTAATGATACACCAGAAGAAATACATGTGCACCCAGAAGCAATTGCAGGGGCCACCAGTGCCATCACATTGCAAAATTTTAAGCAGAAGATGATAAACTTGGAGCTGATCTGTTCAACCTACATCCCCTCTGCCCACCCCAGGACCCTGGCATTTGTCCTGCAGCTGAAAATGCAAATGCAAATGCAATCAGACAAATGCAATCTTTACAGCTTGGATCAGCACTTGCCTCCTCCAGGAAGTGTGACCCCATCGCTCTGACTGTAGGTTCTGATGCAACAGCCAGCCATTGCACCAGCAAGGACCTCAGAGACAGCCCAGGGCTACACTATCATTATGAGATAAACACCCTGAATTGCTCAATAGATGCTATGATGATCTGAGGGTGGAAGGACTGTGCTTTCATATTCTGCTCTGCTGACTATCACACCCATGACCAGCAAACCCAGTGACCCTAAGGGACTGCAGTCCCTTGGGGCATGGCAGCCATCCTTGAGGGAGTGACCCTGAGCCAGGCTGAGTGCAGACATCCCCATGCTGTCAGGAAGGGCTGGCTGTGGACACCCAGCTGCTCCCCCAGCCACTGGCAGTACTGAATTGTGGCAGCAAGCTGAGCACAGAAAAACACTGGGGTTTCCAAGGAGAGAAGCATGCAGTTGGTGACAGCATTTTCCCCAGTGTTACCCAAATCTGGAACGAGTTGTAAGAGGCTTGTCATAAATCTGCACTGCCAAGCTCTCCCTGAAAGAATCTCTCCTGACACCCAGGAGGGCAGACCTCCCTCGCCAGAAAGGAGGGGAAGGAGGTGGCTGAGATGGGCAACCAGACACTTCTTCACTGTCTTTTCTCTCTGCTATATGCTCAAAGCAGCCTGCCATGGGCACATTTTTGGAGGTCAGACACCTTGGGGGGATGGCTGCTTGCCAGGCAGGCTGTGGGAGCTGGGCTCTCTGCCCAAGACAAGGCCAGGAGGAAGAAGAGGCTGTCTCCTGCCCTGGGTGATAAACCCCCAGCTTTTCCCCAGCTCCCTTGGAGAACAGCTCAGGTGTACCACCCGTGCTGTGGTCCACAGGCCCTCTCTGTAGGCTCAGAAAACCCATGTTTCATCCCCAGGGAGAAGTGCTGCCCTCACACACAATTAGAGAGCCACTCCCTTCATCCTGCATGTAGTTGTTTTGAAGATCACACGTTGACACCAAATGGCTGTGGAAGTGGGGAAGGGGGACCAGGCAGGTTGTACGAGGCTTTCCTGTACAAGAGAAGGAGGGGGTCATGGTCAGAGCACAGGACAGGGAATTAGGACATCCAGGGTAGGATCTGTGCTAACAGACTGAGCAGCCCAGCAGGCATGGTGACATCCCACCAGGCATGGTGACATCCCACGTCTGTGTGAGCCCAATCATGCTCAGCTCAAAGCCTTTCTGCTGAGGTCTCCTGTGCTGTGCTGGTGCTGTCACACTTGGCATAACATGTCTGTAGGAGATCTGGAAAACAGCTCTGAGAAAGACTTATCTTTCCCTCCAATTGCTTCACTTTTTACCACCAAGCTGAAGTAAAACATTTCCTGGCATTCTGTCATGGGGAAATTACATTCTTCTTCCCATTTTAGTGTCAAAAGCACAGGAATAACCAAAGAAACAGTTAACTTCTGGGAGATTTTTGGCTGGAGGAGAAGTGGCAAGGTCTGGGGGCAAGAAGAGGGGATTCAGGCCAAGCAGGGTTGCCCGAACAGCTCCCAGATGCTCCAGAGAAGAGCATCCAAACCAGACCTGAACTGCAGTGTGGAAGCAATTGGTAAAACAAAATCAGTGACCGACTAGCCCATGCACACATCCCACCAGGCAGGTGCCAGCAGCATCACTCCCCTCTCCCCTCTCTGTTAGCATCATCTGCCAAGCAGGAGATCAAGAATGCGAACACCTGCATCTGCCAGCCCATGAACCTGGAATCAGAATGAGCTGCTGTGACATACCTGTGACATACCTGTGCCTGCCTGACCCCCTGCCCCCAGCACTGCTGCCCACAGCAGAGCCAAACCAGAGTGCACTGCTTACTGGCAGGGCTTCAGCAGCAGGAAGAATTAGCAGAGAATCTTTTGTGGCCTTAGATCTTAATGAGATTCATTTCCAAAAAAGCCCAGGTTGTCATTGCAGTTTCCAAGCAGAACGAGATCACCTGAGGACTTTGAAAGAGAAAGGAGAGGTACTTCATTAGTGCTACAAGAGCAGAGCTCGGCAGGAAGGGAGAGCAGAGAGTTGAGGCCAGGCCATGCACATGGCAGGGCAGCATTTTGCTCCATCTGTGGCATGGACATCCAAGTATGCTGGATTCCAGGTTAAAGGGATACACACTTGTGCATATTCTTCTATAGGCAAGTGAGATGCCTCTTAAAGGTCACCCTGAAGCTGGCTTCCCTGTGATTCCCTAGGAGTAAAATCGGATTTGAGGCTATAATAATTTAAGAAAAAAATACCAGAATTGCTTTTTCAGCTTCACATAGCCTGGGATCTGGTTTAAGGGCCTTTGCAGAGACAGTCCATGCCAATTCCAAGGACTTGTTAAAAAATACTTCATACCAGCAGAGTTTGGAGGGATTTTTTTCTTGCTAGTCCTGCAGGCTACCATGGGGAAATTCACTAGCAGGATCTCTGTAGGACTCTGACTCACACAGGAACTTTTATTACTGCTTTAAAATATTTGACTGCCTTTTGGCTGCTGGCAGAAAAGTTATTAAATGTTTTACCAGACAAGGCCAGAAACGCTTTATAAAAGCATCTTGGCCTGGCATAAAGCATATGTCTCTACTTATCTCTGTAGCATGTGCTCAAAGCTTTCACATGCCCCTGGCAGTGGAAGAAACTTGGGACCTTCATGTTTCTAGGCTGTGGATAAACAGAGCATCCAATGTCCTGTGCTCGTGTGAGTAAATCTTCTGGTATGGAAATAGTCCTGCTGCAATAGGCAAGATATATAAAATTTGCAGGACTGAAGAGGGTGAGGTCCTGGTACAAACTCTAGATTATGGTTCACATGCAGAACAGCTCTTATTCTTGCAAGTAGTTACTGTCACTCGGTTGGGTGGTATTTTCAGTACTGTGTGACATGTTGCTTCTTTGCTTGAAGCCCTTTCCCCTCCATCGTTGTTTTTATTCCCTTCATCTTCCTCATGTAAGTTAAGATGAATCAAAGAAAGCATCCCACAAACCAGAGCAGAGATGAACTCTGTCCCAGTGCTGCATGGAAGAAAGCAGGAATAAAATCACTGCCTCCTTCTGTTTTCACAGCAGCAGTAAATCAGGATGTTCTCCGAAACGGGCTGTTCAACAGAAGGACTTGTGCTTGTATTTTGTTGCTCTACTCCCTGAATATTTTGTCGTGTGATACCATGATCAAAAGCAGTGGGGTTATCACTAAAAGTGACTGCTGCTTACCTGCTCAGATAACTGTGCTGCAGGAAAGTAACAAATGCTTCAACTTCTCAGCATCCCTCCGTGGGCATCCTGTAGCTGAACACACGTGCAGCAGGGAAAACACAGTGGGTCAGCAGAAGGAGAGAGGATCTGCACGCCAGGGGCCGAGCAGACTGGGAGCAGCCCCATTCCTACCGCACGGAGCAGGGGTATGCCTCGACTGGCCCCCACTGCGCAGGGGTTACCCCCGAAAGGAGCAGCTCTGGGGCTGCTGGCCACCCAGCCTCAGCAGCTCAGGCTTGCTGGGGAGTTCATGCTCCAGGAGCCAGGCTACTCCAGGCTCCTTCCCACGCTGGCAGCAGCGCTGGAGTGCAGCAGCTTGTAGCTAGCTCAGGGCTGTCCCTGCGGGCTTCGCTGGAGGCAGAGCTCACGCGTTACGCTGCTGTCAGCGAGGCTGAACTCCGCTGCAGCGCAGGGGAGGCTCGGGCCCAGCCTCTGACCTGCACCATTTCACTGCAGATTAACCTCAAATTCCACGTTTCAGTGACTTCTGTCGGGGTGCAGATGACAGGGTCGGGCCCCGCCAGGCGGGAGGCGCAGAGTGAGGAATGGAAAGGCTGACGGTGTGAGCCCTCCCTGCACCCCGCTTCCCCCCACACCTCCACCGCTCCATCCCCAGCACCGCCGTGCGCGCTGAGCGCTCCCAGCAGCGCCCACGGGCGAGCAGCCAAGCCCCGAACGGGCGGAGCGGGCTGCGTTCGGCTCGCAGGCCCCTTCCTCGCACGCGTCCGCAGCGCCGGGAGCAGCCCCGCGCGTCCCGGGCAGGGCACAGCCGCGGTAGCGAGGGCCGCTGGTGCCCTCTGTTGTCACAAGGACGCATTGGAGCTGCCGGGAGCACGAGTGGGACGCGCCACCCGCGACGGGCGCCCGGCTCCCGCTGCTTTGGGCTGCGGTTGTTGGGGCAGGGCTGAGCCTGGCAGCGCCCAGGGCTCACTGCAGGGAGGGCTCGGTGCGTTTGCGCCCGCACAGGGCAAGAACGGCTGCAGCTCACTCAGCTCTTTCACCTTCTGGCTGCATCAGCCAGGGGATCTCAGTGCATGCCAGGATGCCTTCCTAAAGAGTTAGAGATGAGTCTGAAACAGCCCATTGGAAATCACATCCAGGTTTCCCAACTGAATAGTGCATATGCAATGGAATTTGCTTTTTCTTTCAAAAAAAGGAGTGCAGCTTTGCAGTGGGCGAGGGCTGATGGCTCAACACACACAGTGGCACCAAGGCATCTCTGCTGAGAGGAGGGTTCAGCCCTTGCTGCCCAGCTCAGGGGAAAGCTGCCAGTTCACACATCGCTTTTCTCAACACGATGTGCCAGCGTGTTCCAACACCGACTGCTCTGAGCATTTCCCTGATTTGGGCACAGGATCACACCAATTACTTGCAGGGCTGCAAGTGCTGCTACAAGTGACACGGTCACCTGTGATTTTCTTACAGTCTTAGCCCAGAGACCCACAGTACAGACCCTGCAGGCTGTGGCCCCAAAAGACCCATCTGACAATCCAGCCTGTAGCACAACTTTCCTCCCTCCTCCTGAGGGGCAAGCATGCCTCGCACCAGCTTCCAAACAACAGCAGAGACTCAAGCACAAGGTTTTGTGCTCTGTGAAGCCAGCCTGCAGTCTCCCACCTCATTCCCAGGTATAGCAGGGTGCTTACATTCCCTACTCACCCACTAACAGAAGCCCAGCCCTGCTGAACAGGCATCTGTGTGTCCTGCAGAGTCCTCAGGCTCAGACACATTTCAAGGCTTGTAGATGATATGATCATACAGCCATCAAATTAAAATTTATTATATGAAAACAGGGTCTTAACTGGAGCAGACAGATTTGACTCTATTCAGAACAGAACAGACATCAGCAAGAAGTGGCCGGGTTCCATGTACACAGAAATGGTCAGCTGTAAATTGGGTGCACATCACAAGGCAGCACTAGTTACTTATTATTTTAGTACTATTTTTTTTTTTTTTTGGTACCTATCACAAACAAATCCCCCTCCTTATGGTCTGTATGTTTTTGTGTAACTAAGTCTTAGCATTGTTACTGGAGATGAAAGAAAAATTGCTATCTGGTCAAAGTAGAAATTTTACTCTTTGTGAATTGTCTCTGGAAAGATGCAATTTCTCCATGTATTATTAAAAACAGCTGCAACAATTGCAGCCTGTGATTCCTGTTAACTCCTTGCTAATGTAGCAGCTCAGGAGTTTCAGATGTAGCAATTATGTGCTGTATTTCTGCTGTTTGGGAATGGTAGTGACGACATACAGGAAATCTCTCCTAAAACATTGCACTGCTTCCTTCAAATGCCACAAACACACCTGTCTCCAAAGACCTCATTGTGAATATCTGTGGGAATTACAGGCTAAGGAGGGACAGCCACAGCTGGGGCAACTCACACAGCCCTGAGAATGAATATCAATCAAATACTGGGCAGTGCTGTGCCTTCAGCACAGATGACCCTCCCTAGAAGTCAGTCTTCTCTGAGAGGGCAGCAGGACTCTGTTTTTCACCAAAGGGAAGTTTTTCACACAGGCAGTCTTAAACTCCATGCTGTTGCTGGAGCAATCAGGCACAGAGCAGACATGCAAGGTAATAGAGGGATCTGGCCTGTTCCCTGGGTTCTCACAGGCATGACTCAGAGCGGACCTTACACTTGCCATGCCAGACCGGACCCCAGCCCTGCATGGTGCTCTCTGCAGACAGAGCCTCTCTGCGTGGGCAGCTCTGCTCGCAGTGGAGGCAAGCACTGCCAGCCTTTGCAGCCTGCCCTTAGGAGCTCCCAGATCAGTGCTGTCTATTTTATTTAACAATCCCATTTCCTTTTCCTGAATTTCTGGGAAGAGTATGGCATAGAACCAGGTTTTTCTCTCTAAAGTGCAGCCTACATATGGAAATAAAAACATTGATAAAGGTATTGGGCACGCTAATTGACTGAACACCTCCAGCGGCCCCGAGATGCTCAAAGAGAGGAAAGAGGTGTGGAGAGTCACACCTTCTCCTGTAACCACAGACAGTCTGTTTCCAGTGCCAGGAATGTTTGTTTGTGCATTGTCTCTCTCAGCTGCCTCTATCACTCCATATTGATCTGCTGCAGGCAGGGACTGCCAGGCCAGACCTGGCAGGCCTCCTGCATGCAGAGGGATAACGAGCTTTAGGAAGGATTGATTTCATGACAAAACCCATGTAGGAGCACAGCACGCACAGTGCTCTGCCTGCTGGAGACCACACAGAGATGCAGAACTCCTTGCAGTGGCCTCAGTATTATTTAGACCAAGTCAATATTAATATAATAAATAACAAGTAGCCTAACTGCATTTTGAAGATGGGTCTGATCTTGTAAAAAAGCCTTTGTGGACACCCCCACGCATCTGTATAAACCAGGTAGGATCAGGCAAACTGCTACAAGGATCCTGTTGTGGTGTTACAATAACATCTTCAGGATGTTTGTGGTTCCATCTGGATCTACATCCCCTGAAAGTGCATGGGAAATGTTCCCTCCAAAGGGCTCACCCATTGTAATAATTTACAGAGGGGAGATGACAGAGGAGAGCAAACCCCTGGCTAGAACAGTGCAAAGAAGCACCCAAGTTGCTCTTTCATGGCCAAGAGCGCTGTCCAGTTCATTTGAACTTATGTGGTCCGAGGGAGTTTGGAAGTGTTCAGCCTGAAAAAGAGATTTATCAGTGTGTATAAATATCTGCAGGGAGGGTGTAAAGACACCAGAGCTGGGCTCTTCTCAGTAATGCTCAGGGGAAGGACAACAGGCAATGGCACAAACTGAAACACAGGTTCTACTTAGACAGAAGAAAATATATATTTACTGTGAGAGTGGTCATAAACCAAATAGTGACCAAAGGGAAGCAAAAAAGGAGGAAGGTGGTAGTCACATCAAGCTGAGGGCTTTCACTACTCAGGCTGCTTTTTTTCTGAATAGGACAGCCAGGCTAAGCTATTGCTAAAAATACAATTTTAGGATTATAAAATTGAAAATTTTACTGTTTAATTTATTTTTTAAAACAGTTTTATTTATTTATTTATTTATTTTAATATAGCCTTTGGTCATTATTCAGTTTGACCCTGTATTTCTCCAGGAAAGCAGGATTTATATCCAAACTCAGCATTTTTCTGGGCTTTTAGATTCACAAGTTAAACATAGTAAAACCAGGTATCTTGCCTCATTGCAGGTAGAGAAAAGTACAGTTTTCTTGGCATTTTAATCACCCCATGAAGATCAATGGATGGTTTTATACGTTTTTGTGGAGAAAGACAGGGGGAAAAAATCACATATATTGATTCTCAGGCATCAGTGAAATGAATAATAGGGTGAAATATCCTACGTAAGTTCTTTGCAGGTCTTGTGAAATCTGCCTGCCAAGGAAATGTAGCTGTGCATGTAGGTTGTGATTATGCTAAAGAGGCACTAAATTAGTACATTACATGCCCCATTTAGCACTACTGTGCAAAATCTGAGAGTGCTAATATATTTTGTTTCTAGGGTCAAGAATCATTAAAGAATGGATTCATGGTCATTCATTAGCCAGGAAATTAAAGTTTGACAGCTGCTTTTCAGTTCTGATTTCTCTTAAATGACAGTGTTATATTAGAAGCCTTTTTTTTTCTTTTTTTTCTTTTTATAAACCTTTGAGGCTGTAGAATGGTGGTTATCAACCCTAAAGTACAGTATCCCCAAACCATCCAGCCAGACTTTCTTCATAAAGTGCTGTGTGGCTTTGGGGATTATTTACAGGAGCAGAAAATGCTGCTGTGTTCTACTGAGAGTGGTTTCTTACTTGGCTATATGGTTGTGAGTGATCTTTACATTACAAAGGCATCCTACATTGTGCAAGCAGAAACAGGGCCTGCAGTCCTCTGTGGGCCACCAGTCCCAGGAGGGCAAGTGGCGGGTGTCCATGTGTGTTTGGAGAGAATGAACCTCTTCATTAAAACAAAAGGAGCAAGTAAACAACAGCCCTCTCAACTCCTGGCCCGGCTCAAGGTAGCAGAAACCTTCTTGGCCACTAAAGCAGGCACATAACATGGGGAAAGTCCTCGGTAACCCCGACAAAATTCCTGGCATTAGGGTCTCCGTTCTGCAAAAGCCTCTGCACGTGAGACGCGTCTGTGAGCCCCGTGGCACAGCTCACGTGAATGCACAGCACAGCACAGCCACAAGTGTTTGCCAAAGCGCCGGCTGGCCCTTGGGATGTGCAGGCCAAGGGACAGCTTAGCTGACACTTGAGATGGCTTTGATCCCTGCTCTGCATCAGCACCCACTGCAAATATATAGGCAGGCATTCCCCTTTACTGTTTTCCAGCTTGCTCCTATGAAATTTGTATCAACAATGGGAAGGATCTTGCTTGCTCCACACAACAGACATCCTAATGAGAGCCCTGCTTTATGCCTGCACAGCCTTGTTCTTCCTGACATCCCTAAAAGCATCTTGTACATTCCAGCCAACATCTAAGCATCTTCACTGTCCCATGGAGTTAACCTGATTTTCTGTGTGAATGCAACTAGTTTTGTGCTCATCTTTCTGAAGAACTAGTACTTCTCTCTGTAAAAAAGCAGCTCTGAAAGGGCAGCTTTGCATGGGAGAAAAGGAGCAAAAAAAAAATTATTCTCAGAAAACACACGCCCCCACTCCCCAATCAAAAAACAACTGAGCAGCCTGGAGCCTTCTATTGATCAGAGCCCATGGGCTGCCTTTGACTAATAATCTCTGCATCAATACAGCAACTGATGTAATACTCAAATACATTGCATTAAAAATGCCAACATCCAATTGGATTGATCTGGTTATTTGTACTACAAGAGACACTCAGTTCCAGTAAGAGCAATAGTGATATGATCAACTGTATGCCTGAAGAGGAAAACTTAGAAAAAAGAGTTATTTCACCTTCCGCTCACCACAAAACAGTGTCCCTTCCAGGCAGGCCATCAAATAATGCCAAAAAATTACAAAGTACATCTGAAAAACTAGGACTCTTAAACAGCAGAAACAGACTAAATGAAATAATTTATTCATTATAAATGATTTCCTTCTTTATAAATTGGTAGACTCGAAAGGCCACATTTTAATGATAAAGCATTGCTTAGTTCTAAATATCCTGTGTTCTTTGATAAATTTATGCTGAATGCACTTCCCTTTTACTGAAATGTTGCAATCCCCAGAGAGCAGTTCAGGAGCCATGGAGCACTACCAGCCTGATTCCAGATTTAAGTGCTTTACCCAGTCCTGTCTTGGAGGTCTTCTGCCACTATCCTTGAGGATTATTCCGATGCCGTAATGCTGCTTGCTATTCCTGTGTTTCCTGCCCCAGGGTGACATGATTCTGAAGCTGGGTCTCGAGCTTGGTCTGGTTAGAAGGAGCTCAGTGGAGAGATCCTGTCTCTGCATGATGTGATCCCAGGCTACCTTCAGTGGGCACTTCAGAGCTTTCATGGTGTGCAATGTTTCTTGGACCCATGAAGTTTTTTCCACAAAGTGCAGCTGGTGGTCTGCCATAACCAAGTAACTTCAGGAGCTGCAGCTCTCCTGAGCACAAACAAGTACTCAGAAAACACTCAAATACCCAGATCCTCAAACCAAACCACAGACAGCTGCTGACACACAGCTTTGGTGCTGGCAGCCTAGACTGTGCTTTTTCAGTCCCAGCTCAACTCCCTGTTGTGTTTCCTGGTACAATCACAACTGAGCAGAAATGGGGACCCAAACAGCCCTGTTGTGCTGGGACCAGCCTGCACAGGTCCACAATCAGGTACAACCATGTTGTGCCCTTTCCTGTTGCTGCTTTCTGTTGCTGGCCCCATCACAGCCGTCCCACTCCAGCAGCATCTCTGGGCCATGTCTCACAATGCTGGTAATTATTCTCTTGCCAGGCTGTGAAAAAACAACTCTAATTAGTGTCTTCTGGAGAAGCCCCTTCCCTACCACCCAGAAAAGATGCTGCAGGAGGCAGATGTGCAAGCACCAGGCAGCGGGACAGAGAGGAGGGTGCTTGAAAATACTCCATGAGACTCCTGGGCCAAGCGTTATCTCCTGTTTCCTTTGAGAGCCCACAAGAGACAGCCTTCCCAAAGCAACCTCTGAGGTGGCCCGTTCAGCTTTTGTCTCTCTCAGCAAAAAAATTTCTGCCCCAGCGGCTCTGAACAAGGCTTCCATTAACTCCGTCCCCGTGAGGGCAGCACGTGGGACAAAAAGCCCAACACTGCGTCCCAGCCCTCAGACAAGCCTGGAAACAAACGTTGCAGGAATTTGTCAGAATAAAATCACCCGCTCGGTGTCACCGCATAAATTTACCTACCTCAGCGCCTATTCAGGGCCCTTCCAAAGGGGCAATATTAACAGAGAGAGATTGGACACCATCTCTATAGCAACACCAACCCAGAAAAGTTATGGTTTCCCCAGCAAAGGGAATCCCTGTTTTAGGCACACCACCAAGTCTAGGGGTTAGTCCTGATTTTAAAAACAATTGCCCTTCAACTTACTTTTGTTCCTTGCAATAAAACTTATTTAAGCAACAAGAGCACAGCAACCTGAGTGGAAGGAGAGCAACCAGAGGATGGCCAGCACAGAAGGGGTGCAGCAGAGGGATGGTGTGAAGTGCTGCAACACACACGTCTGTCAGCAATGTAAATCACCAGTCCGCTGCTGTGAGGAGAGCTTTTCTGGTGCTATTAAACTCACAGCAAATCCCAAGATACAAAAGTTATCTGATGTCATGCCTGAAAACTAGGATGAAAAGCATAGGTCAGAGCTCCAGTTTTCATCGAATTAATAATCACCAATTTCCCATTTTAAAAAGTTCTTGAAATTCAATAAAGTGCCTTTAAATTGTGGGTAAAAGAAAGGCAAGAAAGCAAAGAAAGCTGTTAGAGAGCATGAACTGGCAGAGGAAAGTGGGACTCATTGAAATGAGAGCTTGATCCTGCAGAGGATATTAAAGCCGATCTAGCCAAGGATCCTTTAAATCACAGAGGCAGGTCTGCTCTATGTCTGCTCTGCGTGGGGTAGAAATGAATGAGAATTTAGTTATGCCCCAAACTGGATGAGCGCAATGCCCCAGTTTGTGCATATGGGGAAGTGAGCCTGAGAGCACAGACTGGGTGACTGATGGGAACAAGCATGAGAAACAGTGTCATTTGGGGAAAATCAACCCACGCAGGGTTATCCACTGCACAGCCAGCAGCAGCTCCATCTGCATGCTTTTTATGCTAGTGGCATGATCCAGTCTTTAGCCTCTGGTACTGCTTTCCAGGTTGGAAAGCATTCCAAATGCTTGGAAGTTTGGGTCTCAGGTGATGAATTTCTAAATTTGATATGCAACAAGCAGTTGTGGAAGGCAGGTGATCCAGCAGCATTGCAGAAACTCTTACTTCATGATTCTTGACAGTTTACGACATTGATCTGCATTAAAACCGAATGAGAAAGTTTGAAATAGCCCCACAATTATGCTGCAGAGAAGCCTTGGATGACCTTCCATTAACACCTGCTCTGCACTAAATGCTGAGCATCAATTCACACCAAGATGAAAACTGGGCTTGTAGCTGAGTTTAACAAGTGCTCAGCACACCATGGCTACCCTGGCTGCAGATTTGTCCTCCTGCACACTCATATCTTAGTGAAGGTATCCCGAATAATGGGAAATGCTCAACAAGCTCTGCTAGTAGGGGCTTTGGATGGACAGCTGGAGGAAAGACCCTGAAGTGCATAGCTGAGCTGTGGCTTCACACAACTTTTTCCCACTGAAGTAAAGACTTCTAGATCTGGAACTATCATAACTTACTTGAGGCTAATCTGCCTGTCCAAACTCCAGCTGCAAAGCTGAAATACCACTGGAAAGATTAATGCTTAGCTAATGCATTAAGTGCTGGGAAGGCAGGAGCTGAGGCAGTTGAGATAAATAAGGGGAAATCTACTTCTAAGACACATTTGTGCAGTTACATTTCAAGTATGCTTGCCAATAATATGTACTGTGGAATGACTTCAACACGTAGAAAAGATGAATTGCAGTATATTTGCACATGATGGTTTCACTAGTAACATCATGCAGAGATGCCTTCCCTTCTCCATGGCTCCTTTCTCTCACAGATACACCAGACTCCTCCCTCTGCTTGCTCCTCCACCCTTCCCAGAGCTCTGGGCTTTCCCAGTTCTATAGCACCAGGCCCAGCATCAGCAAGCCCTTGTGCTCTTCAACATCTTCATAAATGACTTGGACACAGGACAGGTATTGGTAAATATATTCCTTGGACAGGAAGGTATACTGACTAAGTTCACAGACAATACAAAACTGGGAGGAGCTGTTGACTCTCTCAAAGGCCGGGAGCCCTGCAGAGAGACCTCAAAAAGTCAGAGGGCTATGTAATCACCAACCACAAGAAATTCAACAGGGGAAAGTGACAGGTTCTGCACGGCAGAACCTGGATGCACAGACAGACTGGGGAATGAGAGGCTGGAGAGCAGTGCCACAGAAAGGGACCTGGGGGTCCTGAACAATGGAAAGTTGAATGTGAGTCAGCAGTGCCCTGGCAGCCAGGAGGAACAATCCTGTCCTGGGGTGCCTCAGGCACAGCATCACCAGCTGGGCAAGGGAGGGGATTGTCCCCTCTGCTCTGCACTGGGGTGGCCTCACCTCGAGTGCTGGGGGCAGCTTTGGACACCACAATGTAAGAAAGACATGAAACTATTAGAGAGCATCCCAAGGAGGGCAATGAATGGTGAAGGACCTTGAGGGGAAGCTGAATGAGGAGCAGCTGAGGGCACAGGGTCTGTTCAGCCTGGAGGAGACTGAGGAGACTCAGTGCAGTTACAGCTTCCTCCTGAGGGGAAGAGAAGGGGCAGACACTGATCTCTTCTCTCTGGTGACCAGTGACAGGACCCAAGGGAGTGGCCTGAAGTTGTGTCAGGGGAGGTTTATGCTGGATATTAGAAAAAGGTTCTTCCCCCAGAGAGTGGTTGGGCACTGGAACAGCCTCCCCAGGGAAGTGGTCACAGCACAAAACCCGGCAGAGCTCAAGAAGAGTTTGGGCAATACTCTCAGGCACATGGTGTGACTCTTGGGGATGGTGGTGTGCGGGGCCAGGAGTTGAACTTGATGATTCTTGTGGGTCCCTTCCAACTCAGCATATTCTGTGATTCTGTGAAGCTTCTTGCCTGGAGCTCTGAGATTCCCCAAGGAGAGATAGTGAAACAGGTAGGAAAACACAGCAATAGAAAACGCCACTGTATGGCTCATAAGACCTCATATCCATGGCCAATACACAATCACAGTTTATAACAAGAAACATCCCTCTCCAAATACCTGCTAAAAGCTTTTAGAGACCAGTACTGTCATAAGAGAGGCTCCCTTCTTGGTCTCTTGTTTCTGCCCTGCCAGATTTACTGGATAACCTTCTCTGCAAAGTGATTCTCTAAGTCCCAATGGGAAGAAATATTTAGAGGCTGATGCTGCATGTGATAAACAGCACAACCCTTGGCAGCAGTAAGCCAGACCCTTCTCCTCAGCTGTGACCACAGCTTCTCCTTGTTAAGCTCTTTATGTCATTAAGTGGCCCCACTGGGAACAGCAGAAAGCACAACCGGGAACATTAATGAAGATCTACAGCATTACAAGAAAAAGCTCAATGAATCAATGCCTCGTGCCTTATTCCCATGGCTGTGACCTGTCCCCATTAGTAAGAGGAGAGGGTTTGAAATGGGAGAGATCTCCCCTTCTGTTTGTCCCTTGAGAGGTTTGTACTGCTCTGCACTGATAGATGTTTGCAGCCAACAGAGGTGACTCGTTGCCCTCATGCATCCCCTGTGTCAGTCCTCACACCCAAATGGTGCAGACACCAGCAGCTGGGACCAGCACTGGCTCTGTCACACAGCTCTTCTGTCAGCTGGTGGCAGCTATGTTCACTGCAAAAGCAAACACCCACCTTCTCTTGTGACAAAAATGTGCACAAGGGCTCAAAAGTGCAACCAGCAGGAAATACAAGGCAGAAAGGGAGGATTAGGAGATTTTTAGGCTGCTTTAGGAAAACCCAAAAAGCATGCCTAAGACAGAGGCTTGCTCAGAGGAGAAGCAGTTCTTATGTCCCGAAATGAAGATCTGAGGCATATGTTCAAAGTGTAGCACAGGAACCCAGGTGCATGGCCAGGGGATTAGGAAAGGGTTTTACACCTGCCCACATTCACTCACAGCTGAGTTCATGCTCTGATCAAATGGCTCAAGCAGCAGGGGGGGCTTGGGTGAAGGAAGGGGTCAGGGGGATGGAGCTTCGTGACTGTTTCAAAGTGATTAAGACAGACCCAGATCAGACACAGCCACAGGCTGTTGTGTTCTGTGAATGCCACCAGTATCTCTTGTCCAGGTCCCCTCTCTGCTGCACAACCCTGTGGAATGAGGAGTGCTTTAAGGGTTCCTGCACCCACAAGGACTTTCTGCAGGCAGGAACAGATCTATACTGGGTCACACCATAGGAACATATGGGCATCTACCTGCAGGAATGAAGATCAGTGAAAAACGTGGAAACTTTTATTTGATATTTCTTGTACAATCTTGGCAAATAAACCAGTAACCCAGAATCGCTCAACTATATTAAATTCCATACTAGTGTAATCCAGTCACAGGATAGGGAGATATATGCACGTACCTATCCATGGCACAAAAGTGGCTCCAAGGCTGTCTGCACAGAGTTATTCTGCTACACAGACCCTGGTTTTCCCTTGTTGCTCTTAGTACCTAGTACTGTATTTTTTGTCAAGAGTAGTAGCAAGGACTATATGAAATGAAATGAATTTTGCATTTCTTTGCAAGAGATTTTTTGGTAGAGGCAGGAGTCCTCTTTCCAGCAATGGTAATAGGAGACCTCAGTGTTCATGCAGAACAGCACTGAGGGCATAAGGCTTATACTGAGGGTAGATCAAAGGGTCTCTGGACATTTAGAGCTTCCTAGCAGTCTTGGCAGGAATCTTCACAGTGCATTCAACATAGGTTCGGGACATTGATAATAATGCTCACACTGGTACCAATCAACCCCATCAACCTTTCCCTGAGACACTGCTTTCTTGCAAAAAGGATTAGCAGTAACAGTTTTCTGTGGAAAGGAAGAAACAAAAATTTTGGATTTGTCTGCGATCCCTGTGTATGTGTCAGGAAGTCACAGCCATCCCCTCTTAGGTCTGCTTTGCTCCTGATAGAAAAAAAAAAAAAGGTTCTGTGGTGGCCATGTGAACCTGCTTAGCCCTTCCAGTATGGTAGCAATTCATCTGTGAAAAGAATTAACACTTCCCCACCTTGCTGTAGCTTCCTTAGGCACAAACCGCAGCGCCTGCTCTCTCCAAACCCTTTTCCACCTCACCAGCCCATCAGTGCCTCTTCTTTCTCTAGGCTGATCTCCTTGGCCCTCATGGGTAACCAGCACCACAGAGTGAGGCTCGATAAGGGCTGGGTGTGCTCCTGCCACTTGACCCAGTGTTACTGACACGGTGGCCATGTCTGTTCCTTGCAGGACAGCTTTCCCCAGGTCACTGCCCGGTGACTTGCACAGGCAGGATCAGGCAGCTGCAGTTAGGGACTGGCTGGTACCACACAGACATTTATCCAACCCTTTGTGATGGTCTTTTTCTGACCTTGCCACCAGGCAATTTAACCTCAGGGATTTAAAATCTTAGAGAAAGTCAGCCAGACAGTAACTTTCCCTCAGACTGGAAAATCCTGGAACAGGGCAGTGCAAAGCAACCCCTTTCAGCAGACAGCAGCTCCCAGTCCAAGAGGGCCACAAATCTCCTTAGAAAGAGAGGACATAGAAAGGACATTATCTGTTTTGGCCTCTCTGCTGAAAAGCACAACGAGAGAGCAGGCTAGCAGCAGCTCACACCGAAGCCTGCCTTTCACAGCACAGCAGTGACCAGTGGTGTTAGCTGTGGTTCCTCTGCCCTTCAGAAACACCTTGAGACCAAAGTGCAATGCCAGGTCTGGGAGGCCAGCTCCAGCTCATGCTGCCTCATTATCTTCTCAGCCTTGTTGAGTCTTTGTCTCTAGTGTAGATGGTAAACTCTCAGGGGCAGTGACCATGACTCAGTTCACTGAGTGCCAGACAACTGCTGGAGCTCAGTTAATGACGGGACAACTCCCATGGGTCTGTTGTCTTAAGTGGGAGTTTTGGCTAAGTGAAGACTTCGGGGATTTGCCCAATAATAAGTCAGTAATTCAGGATGCACTTAAAGACATATTCAGTGTGCCTTTGCAGCAACATCCTTGGGAAGTGAGCATTTGTACTCCAGAGCACAACTGCAAGGAAGTCTAATATTAATTAGGAAGCAAACTCAAGGGCCCTGAATAAGTCCTTATAATAAAAGATCTTTTATTGAATAACTGTAGAGGAGTGCAATGCCAAAGTTTTCGTGCCAAAGTAACAATAAATGAACTGCAATTAATGCCTTTAAGGCCAGTCTGTAAATCCAATCTTAGCTTAAACAAAACAAGGAGCTTCTAAAAACATCTTTTAAAAACAGTAAGGGGAAAAAAAGAATGAATATAAACTTAAATAAAATACACAGGTTGATTCAACCTGCTTCAGCTGATAAACGGCATGGTACTTGTTCTGTGCCAAAGTGACACTTGACCTCTATATATCTTCTTAATGAAGTCAGCAGAGAAAGACACCCAGTGAGCCTTTGTAACACTGCAAGCAAGTTGCAAGCTGGGCTTCGCTAATGGGAGCTGTCACTTGGTTTTTTCCAGGTCACAAACTAAGAAGAGCAATTAAATCAAATTGGAGGCTGTACAGATTGGAGCAAGCCTCAATAGACCAGGTACCTAAATCATTAAAGACATAGTTCTTTTCCATGATAAATTGTTGAGGAGAGTGAAACATGCTGCTGGTCATTAATCTAGGCTAATCAGCTTGAAAGCTGGGTTGTTTTATTTAGTAATTAACTGGTTATTTGAAAAAAATGATACATGGCCTATAGAACTGCCATCCAGCAGATAATAATGCAGAGCAGTGGGGAATCTCTTGAGGGCAATTCATGCCTTTTCAATTATAGCCATTGGCAAACTCTGAAAAATGGCTCTGGGTTTGTATTGACACATAGTAAAGAAAAACACTCCAAGTAACATAGCAGGCATCTTGTGCATGCTGGTAATTGCTCTGGCCTGCCCCTTACAGACTGCACTAAAGCAAACCAAATATTTTGGAGGAATCATTCTTCCCATCTCTTGGATTCAATGTTTGTTAGACTCTTCTGCTGGAACTGGGGGAAAAGAGCTGCTGCATGTCGATGGCCAGCTCTGCAATAAAGGGGCCCTTTTACAGGTAGGGGCTGAATCTGACCACACCAATGCACAGTAACCACTCTGGACTTCTCCAAAACTGCTCCATGGGTCCCCACTTGGCTGAGAGCACATACAGGCTAAGCAAAGAAAGGCTAAGCAAAGAAGCTGAAGTTGAATGTCTGGGGAACCTGCTGAGCAGGGGCACCAGCTGATCAATCCTGCTGTCCCACCTGTTCATTGACGGGCAAAACACACAGGACTGGCTGTGCAGCAGTGAGAAAGCATCTTTGCAAGAACACACTGTTCCTCTGAGAGGAACCAGCCAGCCCCTCCTGCTATGGCAGTGAAAGGTCAGTGTCTCCCAGAGCCAGCCACAGCTATGACAAAGTTTTTTCACACTCAGGCCTTCCACTCATTTTGCACAGGGGCATCCAACACCTTTGTTCCAGCTGTGGATGTATAGATAGTTTTCCTTCGGTGACCGTGACAGGTCTTTTTAGCATCATCAGTAATTGCTTCCAGGTGTCCACAAAAAGCCATTCAAATGCAGGGATCATGTAAGTGAACCACATGTCCCCAGAATATTTTTTGTCCTTTGTTAAGTTATATTGAATACATAGACAACAGCTCTGGCTCAAAAAGCTCCTAACCACAAGTTGCTGGGAGACCACACTGGAGTATCATGCACGCTTGTCCTGTTTTTCACTATACCCTGGGCATGAGCTGCTGGCTAAAGTTGGAGACAGGGTACTGGGCTACCACACCAGTGGTCTGATGCAGCAGGACTGCTCTTTTGTTAGGCAAGTTCTCTCCCTAAGATTCAGAGGAAAAGAAATGTATGGCTGACACGGCAGCAATAAGGGTCTGGGCTGGATGGAAGGGCAATACCCTTAGCAGGTGGGTAAGCACTCTGCAGATGGATGGGCTTGTTGCTCAGTCACTGTATCTAACCAACTGTACTTCAAACATATTTCTTCTTTTGAGAGTCTTTGATGGAGATTTCAGAGACAGGAGGAGAAAAGAAAGAGCCTGATCAATGGGGCAGGAAGCAGCATCCACTGTGCAGAAGCAGCATCCACCATACACACAATGCTTGAAAATACAGGCCATGCAGGGTTATTAAATCTGGTTGTGGGGGTCAGGAGAGCCTCCAAGCCAGTAACATCCCACAGAGCAAGCAAAGCAAGTTCCAACCAGCTTAAAAAAGCACCCGCTAATGAAAAACTTTACCAGGAAAGCAGATCACATCAAGGCCACACAGAAGCCTCAGATCCTTTAAGCTGCACTTTGAAGACCAGTGGTGACAGACTGACAGATAAAGGCAAGGTCACAGGCCATCGAGACCCCCTCCAACACACCGTGCAGCTGAGTTGAAAAAAAGAAGAAAAATCATTGTTGCTATTTGACTAAACATTATGAACTAAAAATAGCTGAATATCTCTGATTAGGAGAATTCCAAGAGCTTACAATCCTTGCCGCTTGGGGTCCAATTTTACTCTCTTTTATGATGGGCATTAAGTTTTGGACAATACCAGGGCTACAGAGGGCATATGTTAAGTTGGTCTAAGCCAGCACCACGCGAACCTTTGCACCCTGTAGGCTATTTTGCTGAATATTTCTGTCTCCAAATGAGCTGTAAAGGTTGCAGTTTTTCTGGCAGCAGCCAGCACAGTTCCCATTAACATGTTTCATGAGTATAATTTTCAACAATATTAATAATTGTCCTCATAAAAGTCCATGAGAGGAGCTTAATAGACTAGACTGTTTT
The DNA here is from genome assembly GCF_965178545.1 of Coloeus monedula. NCBI lineage: Eukaryota > Metazoa > Chordata > Aves > Passeriformes > Corvidae > Coloeus > Coloeus monedula. The sequence goes on from NC_138790.1 coordinate 14,182,588, forward strand.
ATTTCCATAAAATTCCTGCCTTTTTAAAAGCTCTCCATGCCTGGAATTAATATTTTCTACTTTCAGATCTTGACCAACTCTTTCCAGGCATAAACTTTCCTACTTCAAGTGGGCTAATGCCAAATGAAAAGCAAAGTGATCTAAAGTTCTGCCAGACCCCGCAAGTTGGGTTAAAAAAGTCAAGGATGAAAGGGGCTGAACTGCCAGTCAGCCTCAGATGACCAGGGTGGGACTTTGGGGAATCATTAGCTCTAAGAAAGGGTTTTTTGACTGCTCTGAAGACCTCATCAGCCTTTGGGAACGCTCACTGCAAGGCCTATCCCACAAGGGATGGCAACCAGCCAGATATGGCCACACAGATGTAAAACCATGATCCAGTTCCATACCAGGATCTTGGGCCTGGGGTCAGGTAGTGGAGGAGCAGCAGCCTGGATTGCTGAGCTGGTTTTGCATGTTTGGCTCATTCAGCAACCCTTAGTTTCCATCAGCAAAGCAGGGTACCAATCTCTGCAGGGACAGAACACTCTGAGCATTGAAAAGAATTCTGGCTGAAGCTGGGCGAGTCTGCTTAGAAACCCAGTTTGAATACCTTTGCTTAGGCTAGTAGGGAACAGAGTTACTAACCTCCAAGTTCAACATCCAGTCATAATTAACACTCTGTGAAAACATGCCCAATTCAAGACAACTCTTAATGCATCAGATGAAAGACAGAATGAGATCTCAGTGCTCGAAACTACAGCATAAACTTAGTCAAAGTAAGGTGGTGTTGGTTACCAATGACTGTAATAAGCTTAGCAAACTTATCTGGTGACAAGATCCATCACAGAGGATTGTTACATCAGCCCTTGATGCTTCTTTATGGCAAGTCTCCTTTAGCCCAGAAGTTTGGTGCAGATGATCACAGCGACCCATTCTGGTCTTACCACCCAGAAATACCAAGGAGTACGAATTCAAACACTGGTAACAAACTGCTTACAAGCAGGTAATTGATTTTTATTCACTCCCTGACATGTCTAAATTCCCCAAGACAATCTGTTATAAGAAAATAAGGAAAGAATCTCAGATTTCTTTATGAAATATTTATCTTGCACTGGAAAATCACCTTGTAAAAACAAAAAATCAACCATGAAAAAGCACAAAAGCTGGGTCTGTCTCAAATATTTCATGGCAAGGATTGCTGAACTCCCTTGGTTTCCAGGGTAAGTGGAAACAAATAGCAGGAAAAACTTCATTTAAGTCGGTGGACCCCCACCCAAGCAATATCAAATGACCTGGAAAATCCAAGATTAATGTAGACAGAAAGAGACCTGATGATCATTGGTGTGCATTATACCTCAGAATCTCCTTTTGGCCGAGCAAACTCACCTTTCCTCTGTATCTTAGACCAAACAGGTCTGTTTCTAGCTTTTTATAAATGGAACTGTGTTATCTTGAAAATGTTTTCTTCATATGTTATACCTCTCACTACCTAACCCCGTTGTCTTCATTGTCACCTAAAGCCCTCAGTTTTGCATGGGGGTGTTTGACTGGGACAATCTTTTCTGAGTTAATTCTGCCCTTGTTCCTCATTAGAGTAATTGCAAGCAAAGTTCACAGCACTGTCCCAGTCATGACTGAGCAAAACATAAGTAACAGAAATGACATTCTGGGGGACCTGAAAACTGGAATACTGGCAAAATTACTGAAAAGGAAATATACGAACTTTTGGGAATTTATGCCATAGTTCTCCCAAAAGGTTCTGACTCAGACTGTGCACACCCTATCAGTCCTCTATCATCTAACCTGATGTGATTCCAAGGTGATCCTTCTGTCTCTTGGCTACAAATTAAGCCCTACATACATTGGAAATGGGGGATTTCAGACACAGCATATTTCAACCATGAGGCATTTCCAGAGAAAAAGTATCTAGCAAAGCACTAGTTTTAGAATTCTGACAAGCAGCCACCCTTGTACTTCTCATCAGCCACGTGGGTTTGCACAATTAAAACACAATAGTTTCTTCCAGGGCTTTGTTGAGCCTGGAATAGCCCTATGTGAGTGTGCAGTGTGGCATACCATGCCCATTCTCTTCTCTCTGCAGGTCTGTCTGCCCAAGGCAGCTCCTCTGCTCCATGCAAACCTCTTTCTCCCTAAATGCTGGAAAGGAGCTGTAGTTTGCTGAGTGTGAGTAGTATTTCTGATAATGTTTAGGACCAGGTGTTGGTAAACTCCAGGAAATACTCAGTTCAGGTCACACTGAAGCCTTTGTTCAACTGAGTTTTTCCTTAAATCAGAATGCAATTTTCACATTAGCATTTATTCAAAAATTATCAGCCCAAATGAATGTGACAAATTCTGGGAAAACTCTCCTACCATACATGAATGAACATTTTGAGAGATTAAATGTCTTATTCAGGGATTTCTAGGTCTTATTCAGGGATTATTTTAATCCTAAAATCAACTGTGCAGGTAAAAACCAGTGCAGCCAACAGTTCCAAGCTGAATTCTTACAATACACTCTGAATATGGCTTAATGCATATTTCCACTTTTTCTGAGGTGGAGTGGATGGAGGCTACTTATAGACTGCTTGGCTCTTTTCCATTATCAATTTTGATTATCAGTGGCTGAAAGAACCATTACCAACATGTAACTGTTCACAATAAAATTTCTTCTGCTGTTGGTTGGTTCCAGTTGATTTCTTTGGTGCTGTTGAATATAGAGTGAAAAGGCTGAGAATCTCTGGAGCTTCTCTACTTTGGAACTGGACTTCAGATTTATTAGAAGTCTAGTTCTCAAATATCTTCTTAACTAAAAATTTGTCTTTTTGGGGTTAAGACACGGTTTTGAATCATCTTGAAGAATATATTTGAAGACAACAGTTTCTAAAGGAGCAGAGCTAATGAACTGACACCAGTCCATAGGGGTACTCCCAGGTTGTCATACACATATATGCAGTTTTCAAGGCAGCCACAATCAAACCTGTGAAATAAAGACAACTATTTTAAAAGGCAATGTAAAATGTTCTCGCCTTTGTTTGATACAGAACCAGCTGTCCATCTGTACAGAAATGGTAGTTTGTTACCATGTGGTAAATCCTACTCCAAAGCCTCAGCAGGGCGGAGAGCTGCTGCCAGCTGTATGTAGCCTGATGAGCCCCTGCTGGGAGGGAAGCTGGAAGATGCTGCCTCACATAGAATCCAACTTATTCATCAGAAGGCTGCCATTCCCCTTCCCATATGAACTCACTACTGTCTTTACTGAAGTACCAGGCTGTCCTTTCCTCCTCTGGTTCCTTCACCCAAATAGCCCACAAGCTCTGGCCAAGCCTTTCTGGGAACTGCTTCCTTCAGAAGGGAAGCCAGCATCTGCAAATTAGTTGCAAGCCCCACTCCTAACATGGAGTGCATATAGATGTATGTCATCTAAAAGCAAAATTCAAAATAAGCTGAGCTTATTGTATAAAAATGAACTTTAAGCTTGTGAAAAACACAGACACCAGAACTGGGTAGCAGCTGGGAAATTAGCTTCTGCTGTACCCAGCTTTGGCTGGCTTGGCCAGAACAGCAGCAACTTCTGCCATTCACATTTGCAGGTGGCCAAAAAAGTACTGCAGCTTTATGGGATGGTCAGGCTCATCTCTCTCACAGGGCTGATGGCTGCTTTCTTTGTCTACTTCACAGCTATTGCCAGGGGAAAAAAATAGTACTTGTTTTTGCAAAAGCAAGAAACAGGTCTGACTTCTCCCTCCTGGCTGGGATTTCAGTCAAGGCCAGCACACTGAAGGCCTTGTTCTCCCCTGAAAGTTCAAGACAGTTTTGTTTAAGAGAAATAGAGGCTTCACCAGCTGCTTTTTGGTAAAAGGAGCCTTATAGACAATAGGTGAATCATACCCAAAAGCAGTCACTTGACATCAGCCACAAAAGCTTCCAGCCTCATGATCAATGAACCTCTGAACTAATATAGGAAGAATTACGATGGCATTTTCCTGAAGCGTGCAGCTTTGCCTCTTTCTTTTTTGCTGGGGACACGATCTCAATCCCATCTCTCATTCCCTTCAGCTCTGAGTGACCCAAGACAAGTCTGAAATGCAAAATGGTCACAGGACTTGTCCCATCTCAGCACCTGCTAGTGAAATCCATGCTGGCCTCTTTATTTTTTTCTAGGGCCTTAGATTTCTTTTTAGCATGTGGCTGCATTAACCTCAAAGGCAAAGCTGTTGGTTTTCTTCTGACACACAAAGGAAAAGGAAGCACCAGTAGTTCAACCCAAAAAGGCAACAAACAGCACAGGCTGTTGCTATCTGTGTCTCCATCAAGGATATAAAAAACTGTGGATTCATTTTCTAGTACTTGTGTGGAGGGGACCAATCCTGGAAGCTGGTGGGCACCAGTCTAGAGCAGCAGGATCCAACTGGCTGCAAATGCTCTTCCTTGCAGATTCACCTCCAATCAGTGTCCAGGCTAATGTTTCATATGTAATTTCGTAACTACATATGTGCAGCTACACACTCTTCAAACGGATTCAGTGTGATACAGGTTATCATTATAGCTTGCAAGCAGGTCTAAATAAAGATTCCATGCACTTCACATGCAAAACAAACTGTAGGTGAAAGTGAAGATGTGAAGCAAAGGAAGGGCAGATCTGTTTTAATCTTCACCCTTGGCCTAAATATGAATCAAATAACAAAGCTGGTAGTGAAAAAAGGCCAAAGGTAGCAGGGAACAAAATCTCTGTGAATGACACCATTCTTCTGGGGCACGACCCCACTGGATTGCACACAGCTGAATGGCTCCAGTCTGATCCAGAGGGGTTACTCACAGCAGTGAACGAGTGATCCCGAGATGCTGGCAAAGCAGAAGGGTGAGACCATGGATTGAAGCTATGGGTGCTGGGACACAAATGACCCTGGACCTTCACAGTAGTCAGGGAGAGGTTTAATTTTGGAGCGAAGGAAGAGGCAAGGAGCAGTGCTCTGCTCAGGTAACAGGATGCATGTGACGTAATTTTTTCAGCTGCATTTTGGCTTATTACTCTTTTGTCCCTTCTCTTCCATGCTCTCCTGGAAAAGAAAGAATTAACAGTGGACTTGCAGCACAGCATTTCCTTTCCAGTGGGGTTAGTGTTAACTGTACTAATCCAGAGTGATTTCTTTCTGTCAAGTATTATTTTTCAGACTCTTGAAGTCCGGGCTCCTCAACGTAGACCTGCAACAAAATAAAGGAGGGTGGTACCGATAGCTTTCAAAAAGAGAAAGGAGCTCCTTCAACAGCAGTCATGCTGTCACCCTCCAGTGTTTTCAGGAAGAGAGTGGATTGTTTCAATATCAGTTTGAAGTAACCATGGCAGAGACAGATGTTTGGTTTTAGAGAGCACGCAGTAAGTTTATATTGTCAGAGCAAACACTTGGGACTCCAGAGCACAACATCCCTTGTTGTTTACCAAGTGTGTTATGCCAGAATCAGAAGTGAAGATGCACTTCATAGTAACAAAAGAGGACAATGGTTTTATCCTGCAATTGTCAACAGTGTTACAGTGCTGAAGACTTTAGTTCAATATTTGCCAAGCAGTAAAATGAGCAATGCCTGTCAGTTTGTTGACCTAGATGCATCAGTTACTAGCAAAACTATATTGAGCAGACAGCAGCTCAGTTTCAATTGTTGAGGACCAAATTCCAGCCACAGAACTAAGTGTTATTAGTTACATTCAGATTAACAGAAAAACTGCTGAAGTATTGTTTGGATGTTGTCACTGGGATACAACAAACACCCTTATGCTGAGACACTTTGAAAGCAAGTTTGTAACAACAGTTTTGTCAGAGCCAGGCACTACAGCTCCTGCAGACTGACATTCCAAGGGGGATTTAAAACGCTGTAACCATCCTTCCTGGAAAGGCTGAAAACCTTAAAAAAAATGCTACCTTTGCCTTAATGCAGAATAATCACTATGGCTTCATTGACAGATGTCCTACAAACATTAGGCTACAGCAAATGTTGGCATGAGGGTACATTTTTACCAAACCATAATTCTGCAATCACCTGCCTCAGCACAGCCAGGAAGGCTTGAGCTGGCTATCTGTCCCTGCTGGGAAGGCTGATGGGCCTGGAAAAGTGCCTGCCCTTGTCATATATCAGGGCATGTATAGGGAGGATTAGTACTCCAGTTTCACCAAGTCCTGGGTAAGTGGCACAGGCCTGAGGCTGACAGCAAACTAAATGTCCTGTGCTTGCACTCACTGTGACACCTCCCACTGCCAAATCACTGATCTATAGCTGCAATCCATGTACAAGAGTCACAAACCAGCAGAATGGGCTGACACATTCCTGCAGAGAAAAAGCAAGCAACAACACTGAGTTAAAGCAAAGATCTAGCATCCTCTCCTCTGTCTACTGCAGGCACTGTTTCAGGCTTCAAAGGAATGACAACACTTAGACTTCAGCTAAAGAGCTGACAGTCATCGCTACCCCACCAGGCCGAACATGCAACTTCATGCCTGCAGGTAAAAGCTGCTAGAATCAGGACAGGATCAGCATTTGTGAGAATCCCTCTTCACCTACATCACAGTGAGACAACTTTACAAAAAACTTAATTGGTGAGATCTGCTAGAGAATATGCCTTTGTGCTGCACTGGAGAAAAACTGGCAAAATACTTTTGCCCATCTTGCCCAAGGAATCTCCCTTTCACAGAGCATCCTCTGCCACTCACTGGCCTGGAACAGTGTCCTGCATCAATCACATACTGCAGCTCCTTCCAACTGCATGGACTCTGCACATGGGGTGTTTACTGACTAGCAAGCACACCAAAACAGGCATGACAAATACCCAGTATATTAAAGGCAGAGGCCCACAGTTGGCTCAAGCCCATGCTTTTCTAAGACAATGCACATATGTCACAGAGATTCCTCTCCAGCTTATCCAAGCTCTCAGAAAGGCTTTTCATTAAGTTTTAAAAGAGGCCTTGGATGCTAAGATACCATTCTGCTTTCTTAAGTAATGTCACAAGACTTCTGGTTTGGCCACACAGTTGCTTTTTAGAAATGAAAAGGAGATTCCGTGCTTCTGCTTGGGACAAGTGGCAAAACCACTACAATCTTTTTTATAAAGAATGGAGGCAAAAAAAAAAGAGGGGGAAAAAAAAGGATCAGGAACTGAGTTCAGTCACTCTGGGAACCCAGCCTTTATGTACTGTTTACCAAAAGGATGAGCTGGGGAAAGGGGTGAGGGGCAATAGTGTGCATTAGGTCTCACCTGCTGATTCTCAGGAGTCATGAATATTCTCATAATCCCCATCTCTTGGCCCAACAGGCTACAGGCCTTTTCATCACAGAGTTTGATTTCAGTGAGGATCTGGGAGTTGCTCTAAGCTTCAGCAAGTGGTATAATATTCCCTTGTTTCCACATGAAAACAGCCTCTTGTCATGAACCACTCTCCACTGTTTCTTCTCTGTTACTCGTCTACTTAGTGGCATTCGTCTTTCAGACTAGATTAGATAAATTCTGCTTTGGGCTATGCAGACATCAGTCAGCAAGTCACGATTTCTGAGGCAGTCAGCATGTTTTTTCTTGCATAGTTAAGCATACACAATATAAATGTTGAGACACAGGTATATTTATAAAATGTGATACACGCCTGTAGCTAAAACCAAGACAGCAAAAACAAAACTGAAAAGGGATACAAGCAGTAGCAGACAGAGAAATTTTACCATATATTTTCAAGGCAGATTATTGTAAGAATCTGATCTTTCAGCACCTCACAGGCCAGAGAGTGTCACCTGGTGAGGGTGTAATTTGCATGCTCATAGGGCAGAGGAGGACAGGGAAGGAGGTTGTGTTGGCAGGGAAAGCAAACAGGATGTGCAAAAACATGCAACAAAGCAGTGTCCAGAAATGAACCATCACCAGATAACCTATAGCTAGCTGTACTTCCATAAGCTTTATGGAATTCCAATTTTCAGGCACTAGGCAACGGAAAATTATTTTTTCTGACAAGGGATGCGTTATTTCCTCCAGCTGAAGGGATGGACTTGGCATAAACTGACAGGAGGGAAAAAAGGACTTTTTAAAAGGGAAGCTCTCATTCTGCTTACAGCAATACTATCCAATGATAAAGAGTCTTGGGTCATAAAAGAAACATTCAATAGCTTTAAAAATGCTTTCTTGCAAAAAGATCTAATCGATCAGAGATTCCAGATAAAAACGAATCTTCTGACCACTGGTGAGAGCAGAGGTACTATACAATAAAAACAAAAAGGGTAACACTGCCTTCCTAGTTATTGTTGGAGGATTAAAAAATTTTTTTTAGTTATTTATATGTATTTTTGAAGGGCCTGATACAGATAATATTCCTGCTGGTCTTGCTCGTGAGATAGTAGGCAAGGCCTACACAAAACTATACATCTGCAGTACTGGAATCTTGTGAAAGCATGAAGTGTTTTAGCAAGTAATCCAGGAAGTGGGGGGGAGAAGCTATTCCATTTGGATTAAAAATTTAGTCCATAATTGGACCTAAATTACAAAATAGTTTGCATATGCAAATAACTTTCAGTTTAGGTGGGTTTGAGATTACAACTGTTAGATGAATCATCGTCCCCCTGAGGTATACAAACATAGCACAGAGGAATCACAAATGAAGCATGAGCACAGCTTGTTTTGGGGATGTCCTGAACCTGTGCAGGATGTGGAAGTTTGCTTTTCAAGCTTAATACTACTTACTCCATAACATGTCATTATTGTTAGTCTATAAGCGTATGCAGAAAATATGTTAATATGCACAGGCATCAATGTGATAGGTAACATCCCTTATGCTTGCACTTTCAAGCTACAGTCCACCAACAGAAAATCATTAATATCTATGTTTTTTAAGGCAACATGGGGTATGACCATCCTCATTCATCCCCTTTATGCCTGTGTCTTTTGAATCAACTCTTAGGCCCGATGTTCTTACAGATTTGTCCCAATGTCTGTTTTGGCTTGTGGAAGGTTTTAGTAAAGGATACCTGCAACACAAAATGATGGGCTCAAACAGGCCTCGCAGTGGGTTTGTGCTGGGCTAAGCAGAGGCGGATTGTTGAACTGAACACTTCAGACATGGCAAACTTACTGTGTACAATTAAGACTCGGAGGGAGCAGTATTTTTTGCAGGGCCAGGAGCTGTACTTCAGTGATCCTTCTGGGTCCCTTCCAACTCAGGATATTCTATAATTTGTGTCCTGTTTGAGACTTTCAGAATCCGTTACTCAGGAGGTATGAACAGTTTCCCAAATGTCATGGCACTGACAGTGCAGAGGGCAAATTTATGACTCTGCAGGACAGCTACAGTGATATTCCCACCTCATGTTTTGCTGGTGGCCACATTCCTCCAGCCTTCTTTCTATAAAAGTATCTTCAAGGATAAAGAGTTCAAGCAACTCTGGTGTGAAAAATCTCATTGCTCCCAAGATTCAGTCCCGGCATGCAGGAAAGCTCTGCCTTCCTTACCATCAAACACATGATCCAAGATCAATCCCTAAAACAAACCTGACTCTCTTCAAGAAGTGCTGTACCAATTTCAGACACCAGTCTGAAATACTCCTTTGAAACCCACTGGTGTTTGGTGTATGCAGTACTCAGCTTTTGCCTCAGCCTCACCTCCTTCCCAACTAAAACATGTAACACTGGGGCTGTTCAAAGGTCATTCTTTGTTTGCTTCTTGACTGCTCTTAAGACAGATGTTTCAAGGCATGAGAGAGGATATAAGCACATGCACACTGGGGGAAAAAAAAGGTGTCCAGGTGTTTAAGCAATGCCAAATGTGAAAGAATTCCAATTCACTGCCTTCTCCTTTAATCTGGCAATACCAAGGGACCAAGCATGTCACGACTTGTACCCAGAACACTTTCCGCTCGGGTTGAGTTCAGACAAGGTCTCCATTAACTCCCCAACCTGCAAGAAAATTATTTGAAACAAAAGGTTCAGATATGTCCTTTTCCCTCCAACAAGCCTGGAAACAAATGGTACAGGAACAAGGTCAGAAAGGAATCATCCGCCTACCATACCACTGAATTCATTTACCTACCTCAGAGCCCATTCAAGGAAAGGGGTGGGATGGGGAACAAGGAATGATATAAAGCAGAATGAAGCTCTGGGGTCGCTCGCTACATTACAAGATTTGACAGGCCTTTGCCAGCCTTCAGCTTCTTTGTGTCTTTCACATAATAGAGAAACACAAACTGAGCAGCCTGTGATCTGGGGGTTGCACTATTAGATGGAGCAAACCCTTTGCAAATGCTAATAGTATTGTAGCATCCTGTCAGGCAGCAACAGAAAAAAGGATGTTGATTTTCACATGAACCAGAACAGACTCATTGTAAGGAAGGCTGCAATGAATGTTCCATCTCTAAACATCAAAAGCTAATGGCAATTGGCTTGTGGACATGAGGCAAAATGCTGTTTCAAATGTTCCTAAATACAGGGGCCATACTGTTACCTTAATACTTACTTCATGGGGCTGGCAAAGACAGGGCAGTTGCTTGAAACAGAAGTGAAAATGGTCTTCAGTTATGATTTCCGTAGTGAAATAATACCTACGTTTAAAGAGGCTTTTGTTGTGCAATTTACTGTTTTCCAGCAGTCTGGAAGAGACGATCCTTTATGAAACATGAATGTGCAGATTCAGTCCAAGGTAGAGTTTATGTCACTTCCAAATCATAAAGTTGGTAGTAACAGAGCACAAACATGCTTGTCCTTTGCTGTTCTAAGGGTGGCAGCTGTCAGTCCTGTCCAGTAATGCTTACCCAGGTGTTTCCTGAAAAAGTCTCTAAAATGTTATAGAGTACGTAACACTCAAGCTATTTCTGTTCTAAAACTTATTATAAAATACCCTTTTAATTTAAACTTCACATCTCCTCCTGTATTAGGAATGGTATAAGGCAAGGTGTTACTGCATCACGATGACTAACCCTCAAAAAGCTTGTTGTTGTCCTTTGGGTGAAAAACCTGAACAAATCTCACCTTGCTGATTGTCACTACCAAGGATAGTTCAGAAAGCTGTTTTAAAGTCATACTGGGAAACCATCACCGCTCTGTAAGTCCTCTTGGAGCCGACAGACTCCCAAGAGCAGCACATAAAGTCTTCTATCAGTGTTCTGCAACACAAACATACAAGTATTTGCAGCTATGCACAGTAAACAGCTTTTCAGGAGATTGGAGACTAGAAATATTTCTGGAATTGGCACTGGAACAGCACCTAAAGCAAATCCCAAGAAACTTAAGAGTCAATTTCAGAAATGTGCCAGAACAGTTTGTGAGGTTGCCTCTAGAACTGTTTCACCACTACTTTCAGAACTACTTCCTGAATCACTGCTAGTCAAAACTAAAATAATGTCTGTTTCAGCACTTCTTACAGAACAAGAACCTGGATAATTTCACCGTTTCATGCGCTGAAGCACTGAGGTGATGGCAGATGCAAGCAAGATCTGTATACACAGAAATATGCATGGGCTTTCCATTCCAGCATCACGGTATAAACAACCATTACAATCTCTGTACCATTTCAGCCTCTTCCCATCCTTTCTATACAGTATTTTATACTGAAAAATTCACAGCCATATGCTGTGAAAGGTCTCTGATTACAGCCATCTAGAACTTATAGCACTGGTGAAACTACAGCTTTAGGAGTTATCTGACTATGTAGGACCTATCTTGCAAGGGTTTTACAATGCATTTTATTTATCTTACTGAACAAAAACTAGCAAGTGATTGATCATGGTCTGTAAAGATTACTGCAAGGGAAGATGGATTACTGAACTAATTAAAAAATAGAACAGGATCCAAGAGCTTTAAACTGACATTTTAAAAAAAAAGGTTCCTTGGATATGGTAAGTTTTTTCAGATAGCCATAAATGCTAAGTTCTTGTGAGGATATTCCCAGTATCTGAGTGAACTTCACCACTGTATATCCCATCTGTGCAATGAAGCATTGCTGGAAGATTTCCCTGAAGCACCTCAGGACTCAGAAACACATTTCAAACAGTCAAAAAACATCTTACGCTGCAACTCTTTAAGAACACAGACAGTTCATATGGCAACACCTTCCCTGACATAAGAACATCACACAGACATCTCCAGTACCAAACCCCACCAAGAACAAAGAGTTCTAGCTGACTCAAGGGGTCCTGGGTCAGGTTTAGAGATCCCAATATTTCAACAGCTCAAGTGATGAAATCTCTTGCATCTTTATTAATAAAATTAAGAATTATTAAGCTACATTTAAGATACATGAAAATTCACTAAAACTTTAGCTTAGGTTCAAAAATATACTCAGATTAATGTGGCCTTGATGGGTGAAATAGAGCAAACCAGTACATTTGAAATAACCAAGAACTTCACTTGATGTATTCACCCTCTAACTTTACACTTGGTTTTTACACTTCTAAACATTTCCAAGATTTTAATTTCTCTCATAGTCTGGTAACTTAGGATGAGGTTACTAGTAACAACTGAGAAGGAATAATTCCTGACATTTGAAAAGACACCACTTGTATCTTTTCCATGAAGAAGTGTTGGAATACCTCTTGGCCATTAGTGTTTAAACCTTGGCTCATAAATGGTTCATTTCATAAAAACCAGAAATACCTTAGCATATCTGCATGATAGTAATTAACATACTTTGGAAATGAAGAACATCCATTTATGGAACAACAGTGTTTACATTTGGTGATTCCCCTCCCTAAGCTCAAAAAGATACTGAAATTACAGACTAGTCATTGCTCCTTACAATAAACTGCTTTATGCAGAATCTGAAGGTAGCCTACAAAATACAGAAAAATATAATGAACCAGTTTGTGCAAACCAGTTTGGAATAATATATTCTTCAGTACCACATGAAGTTTAGGCAGTTCAAATAATTGTGTTTTCTATCTCAAAACTGTTGTAATATTCGGCACATCCTTCTTATGCTCCAGCTACTCATCTAGTAAGATACTCCTTGCAAGGAGCAATTTTAAAGTAGCCAACTAATAGCACTGTAATCCATTTTTAGTAACTTCCTAGTAAGATAAGCACAACTTGCTGTAACCCTTTTTTCCCCTAACCTTAACATAAAGTCCTATTAAAATCAGCATAAATTACCTGTTGCTTATTTGTAAAGATGATTTTCGGTTAGTTTAACCATGAAAGCAACTAAATGTAGAGCTGTAATTCTACACTGAACCTAACATGTCCATGTCTGCAATTCAAGCTTTGTGGAGCAAATCTGCTGCACCTTCAATGTCACAGTTTCCAGTGAATAGGGGTTTTTTTCAATTGATTTTGTAAAACTTTTCTTCATCTAAAAGAAAGAAAGAAAAAAAAAAATTCCTGAATTCACAGGTCTGTAAGGTGACTGCTCTTGAACTCTCACACCCATTGCCCCAGTCTGCATATTTATTTTAAATGCAGCTAAAACTAATGCCCTGTAACAGTCTTCATTTATACCCTGGGTATCACTTCATTATCTCAACTTGCAGAGAGAGAAGCTTTCACCATAATGATTTTCCATACAAGATCTTTGTCTAAATGTATTACATAAATGGTACATTAATTTATATAGTAAAGGTAACACTTGGTACAGTCACCACTAACCTGGTGCTGACACAGCACTTCTGAATCAGACATCTTGGTATCATTAACATACACTGAAATCATTATACTTGTTCACAACTTAACAAATGAGAAAAAGAAGGTCAAAGTGACTTCTTAGGTGCAATAGCACCATGTTCAAAACCCACATTTTATTATTCCTTCAGTTACATTTTTATTCAATAATAAATACCTAGTTTCCATGGATTACATCATGCTAAGTCTTAGATGAGCAGCACAGACAAGTTGGAACTAAACCCATAGGAACATCACATTAAAAGAAATGAACATTGGGCCACTGGATGCGATATTTTGCAACATTTACATTACACAGAAGTTTCAAACAGTGATCTCTAGGTAAATGCAAAAGTTTTTGTTTGTTTCTTCGTTTGGTTTGTTTACAAAGTACAGACTTATTTCACTTGCTATACACAAAGGTGTCTGCTTTCAAAACTGTGCAAACTTACATTTCTGAAGTTATCTTCAGAGAATGGTGTTGACACAAGCCATTTTTTCATTTTTTGGTTCTCAAACACACATTTTCAGGAATTTTAATCAGAAAATCTCCAAAATGGAAAAAACTCCAGTTAGATCATCCTGAAATATTTAACCTTTCAACATAATTTTAATCTCTATGTTAGCTTTTTGTCCACATGGCTGAATATTTTACATCCAAACATTTGGGGAATATCTTACCAAACTTTGTATTGTTTCCCCTGAGAGCAACCAAAACAATATCTGTTGGAAAACATTCAGATTCCTCTCTTTTCATTTCTACATATCAAAATCAATTGCCTTTTCAAAAGGGAAAATAAATCTAGGTCAGTTTTAAAATGTACATAATCAGACAACTGCAACTCAAACTGTTTCAGGCCTAACACCTTCTTCCACACAAGTACTCAGAAGTGTATACAGATCCTTTGTGGCAAAGCGTGGGTAGAGAGATGTGGTGGTAATTAACCACCAGGCACCTATGATAGAGAGCTTATATCATGCTTAAATTTATCAGAAGCAACATTTCTATGGCAAAACTGAAAGGCAGGTTTCAGTGCCTTACTAATTTTACTGAATGATAGACATCAAGTGGGTGTGGAAGGATCTTGTGCACAACATTCTTATAGAAGTGATTTTGGTCTTAGAGTAGCTATTAGTAAAAATGAAATTACTGACATTTTCCCTTTTTTTTTAAATTTGGAAGTTGGACAAGTTGGAATTGTATTCTATCTTTTTACATTTCACACATACTCCAACAGGTTACTCTGTACCTATGGAAACAAGGAAATCTGAGTCTGTGAAATCCCGGAAATGAAATGTAATCGGCTGACATTCAAGAGTAACAACAGATATCAGGAAAGAACAGGTAAAAGGAGCAGCTGCTGACATTATTTCCTGAGTCTAAACCTTTTAGGGTTTCACTGAATAGCAGTCTGTGCTTTCAGGTGAAAGAACTACAAGAATTGCTTGGCTGACATCTCTCAATAGTTTAAGAGTTTAACAAAATCCACCACTTCCTCTCAGGATCTCAATACTGTGCTTTCAAATCTGTACCACAGTGATCAGCAAATGCTTCAACACGGAGCATAACAAATACAAGTGGCATTACTTAGAAGGGCATTTTAATGTACATACAAAGACTAAAACGTTATGTCAAACTCTCAGGATCATCTGCAGGCAAGAAAATGAGAACAGATAAAATCATTTTATGAATCTGATCCAGCTCTACCATACAAGACACATACTAAAAATAGAAAGCTTTTTTCCCTTTCAGGAAAAAAGACCTTAAATATACAACTTCAGCAAGCTCCCAAGCTATCTCATTGATACACAAATCAGATTCTTCTGTGCATGTAGCTTTGAAAATTAAATGAGCAGGTGGATTTTAACTGAACTTCTCAATCCCATGAGACATTATTTTCTTTCTCCTTCAACATTTCAGGATGCTCCCCAAAAGATAGGAAAGAGAATGGGACACAAAAGCCATTTCAATTCAGTCTTTGTGCAAGGTATCCTGGAGAAGGCTGTATTCTTGTGTAAAGTTGCTGTTGAAACAGAATGACAATTATTTTAAAATATGTACAAATGCAGCACTTGGGTTTATGGATTTGAGAACTAACAGAAATGAAATTTGGAAAATACCTGCATGCAAACATTTTTGCTAACAATATACAGTGTCTTTAAGAAAAACAAAATAACCAAAATGCTTCCATAGCAAAGTGCTCTGTTAATTTTTATTCCAGCTAGTCATGCTTTCTTCTCTTAATACAGATAAAAATATTGAACTGAGAGTAATGATTCACAATACTTAAATAACTGGTCAGTAAATATATTTTCTATTAAGTTTAATATCTGCTTGTAGTATAAAAGCAGCAAGTATCGTTCTGCAGATTAGAAGCTAGAAGCAGCAACAGCCAGACAATGGAATAAAACAAATAAGAATTTTCATAAAGTCTGTATGAAAACATGCATTTAAATGAGATGGATAATAATTTTATACAGAACAATGAGATAACTGTAGCAATCTCTTTATGATCTAAACATGATTACCTGCTTGAACAATCTACTTTTCTTGATGGAGGGCTTCTATGAAGGCTTCAAGTTTCTCCTGGATTTCCCGAACTTTTTCTGGTGGAAATAAAAGGATCACTGTTCAAATACCTATTACTATTAAGTACTTCAGGACAGGTACAGAAAGAAAAATAAATCCCACATAAAACCCAAGAACAAAAACATGCAAACACAAACAAAAATTAATGCTGTCATCAATATTACCCTAAGCATTTTGTTTCGCAATTACATAGGTTTATAACATTTTTTACATCAGAAAAAAAGAAACCCAATCCTCTTCGAAGAACTACTACAGATATATGTTATGATTACCCTGCTAATTTTATAATTCAAAAATTTACTGAAGGAATCCTGGAAACATACTTCAAAAAACTGAATTTTCCACCAGATCATGCACAGCAGAACTATTGTACACTTGTTCCATGCAGGGAGCTGTTAGCTTTTAAATAATGCCCACTAGCCCCTTTCTTCTTTAACCAAATATCCTCATTCTCCAAATTAAGTGTAACAAACACCACTAATCATTCTAAATAGAGTTGAAACCTCATGCCCTTTCACCCACGAGAATTTCAGGGAACCATATGTCAGTATTCAAGACACCTCCTCCAAAGGGCACCTACAATGTTAAGAATGTTTAAAACTTGCATTTTATTTTCTTGCATTTCAGTAGTAACCAGATGGATGTGGGCAGAATCTAGTTTTTTATAAAAACTAAATCTGGGAGTTTACTTCCCTACCAAAACACAACTTGACCACAACTACAAATAGTTACTAAGAATGAAAAGGCAAAATCGATTGCAAGAAATCCAGGGGTTTAGGCATTTTTCCACTCTTTTCTCAATTCCATACAACAGTTGTCATCATATAACCTTTTTGATTTATTAAATTGCTTATGAAGCAAGATTTAGAACATAGTTGGAATCCAAAGCCTGTGAGATTTCCTGCTTCTCTCTCACCACATCCTCATTTGAAGCTCCTTCTGTGTGTGATTATAGGCATGAAAAACACACACTTCAGAAATATGAAGGAACAGGGGGAGAGCAATAGGACAGACAAAAATAAGTTAGATGAGCATAAACACAGACAAATATTTTTTTCCAAGCTAAAAATACTATTGGATTAAAGCCACATGTTCCCTTGTATAAGATACAGGGTTTGAACATTTTAAAAAAACCCTTTTATTAATGGTTTCTTCTCTTTATCAATACCATATGTTATCAACTTGCTTTGCTGAGCTAAGTAACAGCAAAACAAAAAGAAAAACAAAACAACCAGCTTTAAATGGGGTATGTAAGCACAAGTGGAAAAAAAAGACCTCCAAAGAGAACACTAACATAGCTACAGGAACTGAAAGTTTAATCTAACAAAATGACAAGCCCATAAACAAACACAAAATCCATTTTAGAGTAATAGTAATAATAATAACTCAACAAATTCCTGCAGTCCTGTTCTAACACAAGTAGAGAACTTGAGTTAGCATTTGAAGTATGGAAAACAGCCTGCATGAGTATGAAGGAACCTCAAGCTTCTATCTTTATCTTGCAATTCCTAGGTGATGAAGGGTAAGCCACTGACACTTTCAACACTTCAGCCTGCCCTTCCCCAGTAGTGCTTATCTAGAAACACAGAAGTACAGTGAAGCTGAATCACACTCTAAGTCCTAAAGGAAACACCAAAGAAGCTTCTTGAATTTCAGCTGATTTTTTTTTTTTAAGGTATTTTGATATTAAATGAAGATTGCAGTCAGTGTGAGGGCAAAATCTATACCTTGGAAGTTAAGACACAGCAGTAGCTGATTTTTACCAGGTTAAAAAAAAAGAGAAATTCTGATTCAGTTCAGCAGAATCTTTGAAAGCTGTCAATGAAAAAAAAAAGATAGTCCCATGATCACTTTTCCTTCCTGAGCATAAGCAAAGTGTTTTCATTACTATCTTTTTAAAAGAAAAAAAAGAATAGGTACTGCATCCCAGTATATAAACCTCTAGTGTAAGGAAAATGGTATTTCTGTGGCATTTATTTAGGCGACTACTTCGCTCTGCTTCCAATACTGTTGCTCTATGAATGTTTACAAAATCAGCCTTTGAAATAATGTTCTACTATTTTGGACAGCATTAACATAGTTTTTGACCACACCATGCTGGATGGTGCTTTGACCAACCTGGTCAAGTGGAAGGTGTCCCTGACTGTGGCAGGGGGGTTGGAACGAGATGACCTTTACAGTCTCTTCCAACCCAAAATATTCTATAATGATTCTGGGTTTGGAAATTATTAATCCTGGACCCTGCCCTCCAAAATGAACAGGAGTTGTCAGTGATAACTGGGGATTAGATCTCATGACCCAGAAGATCTCTTCATGTTGTGCTTTCAGTGGCTTTCTGTGGCACTTTTTCTTCCCAATTGCAACATGTTTTCCCAAGTGTGTTCTTTGTATTGATCAAGCCATTAGACCTAGTGAAAGGAGGCAGATAAAACAGTATTAAATGCAAATATTTTCCTTTCTCAACTTCTTGCTAATGAAGTATTCTGGCCCTGAAAACTAATAGCATCAGCAAAAACCTGTAATTATTATTTCATCCTTAAAAAAAGGTTTGTGCCAACAAATATATTCTAATTCTCTGATTAAGGCGTATTAAAATAACAAGATAGCAAATATGTATTCCACCAGAATATACTGAATCAGCTGTGTTTGCTCAGAGAACAGGCATACTAAAATTGACTGCATACTATGAGCACGTTATTAGTTTTTATACTTGGACTGAATTGAAATGATTACTTAACTGTAATAATTATGAGGTCTTGAGGTAATTTAATACTTTGAAATAATATGTTGGCTATTCTTAAAAAAGAACAGTTACAATGAGTGCCAAATAGCTGCAATTATTCATGCTATGCCCTGTATTTTTAGCCATAGTAAAGCTTTTTGCAGCAGCAGAGCCCAGGCAACCTGTAACACTCTCCTGCAAGTCCATTCTGTAGCAGAGAAGCAGTCAGCTGAATTGGTTTACTTTTGAAATAGGCTGAGGGCAGAGTTATGCATTTATACAATGCTAATCTTAATAAACTAGTAAATATAAGTGCTTGGATAGAATTCCAATAGAGGAGTCTGCAGTTCTGGGGTAACTGTCTACAGTTTCATGAGCACCATGTGACTTTGTGGAACAACAATTCATTCTCACAATTCAAGGAGCAGATGTTACCCAGCTTTAGGGAAGTTCTTGCCTCTATGAAATGCACAAGCTCGGTATCCACATTTGTAGGGTTTTGTCTGACACTTAGATCAAACTACTGGTGATTCACACTTGTAAATTACAGTACATTCTGTTTTGAGGAAGTTTATCAACATGCCAAACACAGAAAATCATCTGATTTCAGGTCAGACCACTTATTGCAGAAGCAAATTTAGGGGTAGACAAAAAGTGACCTGTTGCTATGTCTTCTGATACTGTGTTTTTCCAAGGACAAGTAAACCACAGATTAAAAGCATTCAGTTTGCTAGCAAATTACTTCTGCAGCTGGTTGAATTACCCAAGTTTTTATATACTGCTCCCATGTCACAAAAGGGACTTTAGCAAAAGTGCTACGCTCTTATTACAAGGTACTGCTTAAGTTTAAATACACATATTGCTTACACTGGATTCTAGAAAGATGATGTGCTCTTTGGTACCTCTAATGCAGACCTGAAGTTACAAATATGCAATTCTTCCAGCACCTGTTAAACACTGATTAAAAATCAAATTAAATCAATGAAGAATAACTGTAACTAAACCCTTGTTTCCATCTTAGAACAGTAAAATTCACAGGCCTAGGGGCCATGAATGGTTATTCTATTTCCCATTTACCCCATGTTTACCTAAAAGATAAGCTGGTTCATACATCAACTCATTATGCCTCTTGATCTGGTCATGAATATTCCCACAATCCTCCCTCCATATCCCATAAAACTTCACTGACAGAATGAGGAAATTCTTTATTCAGATGTCTTGAGATCCTCATTCATGCTCAGTCTCTCCTTATCTCCATATGAAATGATAGTGCTACCCGCTCATTTTTTTTTCATTAATCCTGTGATCCTAAATCTAAAAGGCTCAAACCCAGACTAATTGAACTGTAATGAGGATTTGGATACACTGTGAATGCAGAAAGACGCAGGCACAGAAAAAGTCTGCTTTTCCTAATATCATAAACTGGTCAGAAGGGAACCCCCTGAAATATTCAGTCTTACAAGGAGGTTTGCTTTCTGATTGCTGCCTGACATAACCAAGCTTAGCTACCAATGAACAGTGCTAAAATGAAACAGCTGAAGCAAGTTATCAAGCAAATCTCCGAAGGTAAGGCCAAATAATCTAAAATAATATTAAACACAAATTACAAAAGCAAAGTACATTACTGATTTATTTCATACACACTCCTAGAGGCAAGAAAAGGTTTTCTTGTATTTTCCAGCTGCGTTAACTGGTTTAATAAGAGATGCGGCCTTTGTCCACAAAACCTGTCTTGCTTATGGTTCTGAAGTTAAATTTATTTTGAGACATTCAAATACATATTTACATCTATAAAACCAATAGTTTTAGCACAGAATTTTAAAGATGTTCACGTCTACCTGTGCCAGAACAGGAATAAAACCACACGAGTACTTTGAGCAAATCAAAAAGCTTTCCCTTCCCATTTACAAATGTGCACATATGATATCAAATTTCAACTGCAGCCACAAAACAAATTCTAAAATCTTTCTGGACAGAGATCCATTTTATTTTGTACTTTGATGACACTTACAGCATGAAACGACCACAAAAAAAATGTGTTAATACCTTATTATAAATCCTCCTGTTCTACATTAAAGTGATTTCCATCTCCAACTAATGTTTACATGGCTTTGATATTTGAAAGCTCATGGTTGTTACTCCTTTTGCTCTGGATTGTGTTTAGACTTGAGTTCTCCCCTTCCTATATTTTTTTTTTAATCTTCCTTCCTTTCTTAATTCCTTCCTTGCCTACAAACATTCTCACTGCTTGCTGTGCTACTTCTATGTTATGGTTAAGTTAACCACAGAGGCAGAAATTTGGAATTTAGTGCTATGAATGCATCATCTTTCCTCTAGTAAAAAGGAAAGCCCTGTCAGTCAGAATCCATCACAATGCCCAGAAGCACACAATTAAAAACTAGTGATGTCAATCTGAAGTTTTCTATTGAAAGACGATTTTTACCTTAGGGCTACCTAAGACACAAACTCCATAGCTGTATACAACCCCTGTGAACAGTCAGGTGGAGAAGAGGGGAGGGGGGGGAATCATCCCTCTGGAGTTCAGCCTTTTGTGCCACATTCCTTGATTTTCTGAGGGCCATGCAAAAGCTTTACTTCTTGTTAAAATGGTGTGAGACAGCACACTCCCAGCCACTCCAAGAAATGCCTCAGAAAGCAGACTTCCCAGCCACAGTTACCTGCAGCAACACACTCACTCATGCCTCGTGTAAACACTGCCATCATTCCCTGATCATTCCAAGGTCATGTCCTGCTGAATTTTAGAAAATCCTTTGAAACTACCTATCACATTTTTTGCCAGTTTCCTCTTGTTCATGTACCATATTTTCCTCTGGATAAGGCTGAGAGGAAAGCTAAAGTTTTAAGGGGGGGGGGGAGGAAAAAAAAAGGCAAAACCACCCAGGCTGCCCTTAAAGAGACAGAACATCATTTGTCAGCTGCAAAGACAGATTTATAAGTAGAGGGCCCCCTCTGTTCCTTTAAGGCTGCAAAACAGATGGGAAGTGAATGGACAGTCAAAGGGTCAAGAAAACACATGGGAGGTGCTGCTTGTATGCTGTATGTATGTTCCCAGCAAAAGAAAGAGGTCAAGATTGTAACTGCATGGCTGGGTGCTGGAAAGGCCTTTTCTTTAAGCTGTTACAAAGACAAATGCTGTTCTTCATCCTGCTGTCAAACTGCTATAAATATTGTTTGTCAAGAGAATTTCAGCAGTTACAAGTTTTTTTAAAACAAGGCTGAGCAGGATGAATCATGTGAATGATTCTTAAACAATTAGCTCATTAGTGTAATAAAAGCACTGCAGAATCCTGAAAACTTTAAATGGAATTTATAATAGTTCATACAGTAAATCCATGAATCATTAAGAATATACAGCCTTTAAAATGCAAGCTTGCAGAACATAGCTGGCATGGTCATAAGTTACCAGTAGTTAAGACTGAAAGAAGATGCCAACTGATGCTACATTGTAGTAGCTGTCCTTTAATGTTATGTTTCTTATACGTGTTCCAATCTATCATGAGATTTGAATTTGCATCCAGTTTGATCTCCTTTTGCATGGCTATAACAGGAGAAAACATCAAGAAATATAGTATCGTATGAAGATACAGTTTTGTTTTCCATTTTGTAGGCAAATCCACCTCTAAAACAGGAACAGATCACTGCCAAATTGTATATTTAGCCTGATGCAGGAACATAATAAAATTAAGAGGTCATTTTAGACAGAAAAAACCCCCAAGTCATGGCTGCCATCACTGAAGTTACTTTGTTGCAAGTATTAATTATTAATCCCTTCATTGAACACCTGAGCAAAGCTATCAGCTCCCTGTAGGAAACAATATTACCTTTACTTCACACTAAAGATAACCAGGCAGCAGCAGAAGACAGCTTGTCTGAAAACACTTCAGTCATTTTTGCAAGCTACTGAGCACTGGAACAATATTTTAGCATTACTAACAATCATCTTTAGCCCTGGAAATGGGAATTGTGTATTGTGCTGTTGAAATAGTAGATCACTAATCAATGCCTTGATCTACAGCTGCTCCAGATTCACTGGCAAGAGCTCTCAGTTTAACAAAACAGTTTTGGCCACACATTTGCCCCCTCCTTGGTGGAACAGAACAGAAGCTGGCTGTGCTTCTTGGGGCAGTCCCTGGGGCTCCTCAGGCTGGTAAGCATGAAATCCTTCTGTCTCTGACAGAGCATTTCAGAACTGAGCAGCTGGGCTGAAGCAAAACGGACAATTATGTAGACTACTGACTTTATACAACAGACATTTCCATGAGCTATATTACACATCAGTCCTGCTTGTCTACAGAATGGAAACTAAGTATAACCAAACTGGGATGCGAGTTCACAAACTATTTCTACTCTGTCACTGAGGTTAGCCTAATGTACCAGTGATCATTACCCTGTATTAAGTTGCAAGTTTATGAGAGTCACAAGGTCTGCAATATCAAGGTAGGACTTGGGCATCTTTCAGTCCTCTGTCTCCATCTCAGATTTTTTAATTAAAACTGCTCTAATAACTCAGTCTTTCAACAGAACTTAGGTGTGTTGCTTACTGGACAGCTGGAAGGAGCTTAGTACCAGAATGACAAGGCAACCTTATAAAACAAACTCAGACCTTGAATCAGACTTACAGATACAGGAAGACTGAACTTCTAATCAAAACTGTTAAACTAGAATGAATCAGAATGTGGTGATGCTCATTATTTTGTGTGGAAATAGTGAAAAGCATAGAAGCAAACCAGAAATACTACCCAATGATTCATCCAGTGATGTAACAAAAGATTAGCTTTTCCTTATGCACAAAGGACATACACAGCTATGAAGATAAACTACTTATGTAAAGGCTACTGTAACCTTAATGCTATAACACTGTAAAGACTTTAACGTAAAAAATAATTGATATATGTTGTTTCTCCACCCAAAAAAAAGAATACTCAGATAATGAAGTAATATGCTGTCAGGACTATTTAAGTTAAAGTCTCTCTAGAATATGGCAGAAAATGAAATGATGATTAGATGAATTTTTAGATCATCATAATAATTTTTAATAGTCAGAAACTTAAGTCACCATATCCTGAAGAAAAAACAAATGGTTCTATTATTTTTTTCTTTGCTGTCATTCCTATGGGCAAAGTGAAGTCTGCTACAATTGACAATGTGTAACATACATGACAGTGACCTCTCCAGCCTTTGGAAATGGGAATGTTACGTTTCACAGCTCCACACTACTTTAGAACAAAAGCATATATTGGTCCATTTACAAGCCTGTAATTTATACCAATAGTAAACGTCTCCATGATAAGTAAATCTCTCCATGATAAATTTTGATTAATACATACCCTCATAAGCAACCAGTACTAAAGAGAAAATAGCATCCAATCAGATGTTTTGATCCTTGCACAATTCAGAAAATTTTAGAAAAAATATAAATTCAGCAGACAACACCACAATGACCCTCAAGTACAAGAGACATGGGTCTAGAGTAAGATTAACAGGCATTAAACATGTCATTATTCATGTAGCAGTTTATCACTATTTTTCAATGTCAACTTTAAGTGATAGGCTTCTTTTAGTCAGTGACAAATGTGGTGAACTTTGTAAGGATCCGTTTTAGGACCTGGACATCAGTGCCTAACTCTTCATCAATAACTAAGAAATCACAGCAGACAGGCTTTGGTCATCTGGGATTCTTAAGTTAAGTAAACCATCACTCCATCACAGGATGTCTACAAGTGATCTATGTTCCCCCTTGAGGATTACTTCCCTCTCTGAGAAGACGCAGCTTTCTAAAGCACTTTCTGCCATGACACTAAGCAGGAACTACATTATCTGCACTTTGACACACAGACCATCCTACACATTCTTCTGGTTTTAATTCATTAGTTTCATGCTGCTGCCCCAAAACTCAAGAGAAAAAAAAAAAAAAGAACTTGAACATTTAACTAGTGTCTTTCATATCAAAGCACACTTGCTTGGGTCAATTTCTTAAATTATCTACATGGAATTAAAAACATGATAGTCGTGCAAAAACAATTAATTTGCGTTCTAACAGGAAGTTTGCAAATCTGTTGTGAGATATTGCTTTGGTTCAAAATCAGGGGAAATTGGAGACAACTGTACAGACTGATTCCAAGCACACTGTCCCCAACTTCCTGCGTCATGGAGCACCAGGACCTCTACAGAGCTCAAAGGGAGCACAGGAGTCATGCTGCCACCAGCACACTGGTGACACCAGCACAAGCTTGAACTCATTAAGAAACAGACAGCCCACATTTTGTAACTGATTGAGACTGGGGCAGAAATAAATGTTCTCTCAATGACAAGCAGCCTCTGATAAGATACAGGCCATATTAATGTCCTCAGGGAAGCTGCTGGCAGGGGACTGTGAAGATAGCAGCTACCCTGCACATGCTTAGCAGAAGTTGGAGATCTGTTTGGTGATTCCCAGAGGGAAATGGCTGCTCTGCTTCTGTCTGGGTAGAAGGCCACACCATCCCCTGGTGTAATATTCTGCCAGCTAAGGATGAGATGAGTGAGTGCTTCTCACTGTTATGACCAGGTGAAAGGAGAATGAGATGAAAGCAAGACTGCCGACACTTCCGGAATTTTCTTACAACTATGAAGTAACTGTATTTCTACTTAAGTGGCTTCTAAAACTCCAATATTTAGGCACTGTGAAAGAAATAAGAACACAAAATAACCCCAATTCTTCAGATTGTAATAAAATTACTCTTCCATTAGCATGTCCTAAGATGCTTCCCTCTTTCCTCTATATCTGTCTTTGGGCAGCAGGGGTGACATTTGGGCACTACCTTCAAATATCTTGAAAACGATACCTTTTTTCTGTATCTTGTAAACACTGAAAACCACACTGGTTCTGATTTAAGGACTTCTAACCACTGCCTTTTGAGCTGTTTTGTCCGCCTCTAGTTTCTAGGGGAAAATTACCTATGATCTGCTTATTTGAGAGATCCTTCCCCCTACAGCTGAGCTTTGCCCCTATGAAACACTGTGACCTTTTAAAAAGAAGTTAAAGCTCATAATAGAAGAGCAAAGGGAAGCAAAGGCTTCAGAAAGCCAAGCCAAAGCCTGATTTTAAGGAGCACTTGTAATCAACAATGTCATGAATGATAGAGGTCAAATCAAAACACGATTGGCAGTCATCTCAAGGAACTGAAATTTAATTAGGCCACAGTAATGATCACAGTATAGGATTATTTTTACACAACATTTTTGTTCTGCAGCTAACAGCAATGAAAGAAAAAATGTAACCACGGAGCAAGTAATTACATGCAAAGTACTCTTCACAGACTTTATCCCCAACTTTGCATAAATGCATAACAAAAAGGGGACTCACTTGGATTAAAACCAGTTTGTTACATAGAACAGACACAACAGAATCCACTCAGCTTAGCCAAATCACAGGAACTTCAGGTCCTGAGTCAGCAACTAACATATGAAGTGCCAACCTTAGCATTCTAACTCCATTAAACTGGCAAGTTTATTATATGCCTATATGATATTAAATCATTCATGCTCCCAGTTGGCAAATGGTTTACATTCAACAAGACAAAAAGTAAATTAAAAATTTAATGCTGTGACTTCAAAGCAATGACTTTAGATATAAAACTTGAAAGTATTTTACTGTAACTCTGGTTTGTTTAGTTTTTATATGTTTTAGTCTTTACAAGAAAATAATTAAGTTCTGCAAACTATTACATTTCACAGCTTACAAACGTATGACAGAATTGAAACAAATGGCCCTAAGCTGCCTTTTCTTCATGTGAGGGCTTACTCCTCAAATGTTTCAAAAAGCTTTTGTGCAGAATAAAGCCTCAGCTAGCCCACGACACCTGTACAGGTGTCAACATTACTGACAAATGAACTTGGAGGCTGATCCATTCACATCCATAGCTAGCAGTTTCAGGATCAAGTTTCCACAGGCATTCCCACCTCCTGCCAATGACTCTCCCATGCACATGGTTTTACTTATAATTTGGTGAAGAACTGGGTTTTCTTCTCCAGCTTGTGAGGACACAGGATATTGGATGAATAGTATGCTGACCTAGGAAAGATGCTTTGTATGTACCATATTTTGTTTATCCAGTGGCTTTGCAACATTCATAGTTTTGCTGTACAAAAAGAGTAAAAAGAGAAGAAATAGGACATGTGTATTTCTTTTGGGTCTGCGAGATTTCAGTTCTAGTGAAGTGAATGGCAAAGCTCCAGCTGCCTGCCTGAAGCTTGGATTCACCTGAAGCATTCAACATCTATGTGCACCACCTAGAATGCTTTAGATGCTACTGCAATAGGGAGAGATGACACAGCTTTAGGATAAGACACTGGAATATCCACTTCCTTTCTGAAATGATTAAAGGATTCAGTTCCTAACAGTTTTTTCTTAATAAAGTGTACTAAACTAGTATTTTCCATGCAGTTGCTAACCAGAAATGTGCAGCTGAGAAAAAAAAAAAGACCATCCTTTACGATCTTCATAAATTACACGCCATACAAAAAAAACAAAAAAAATCCCCGAGAGGGAATCGAAAACAAGAGGACAAGGACAGTGAAGTGCATATTCCCCCGAGAGGCGGAGGGGAGCCCCGGTACGAGCGGTGCCGCCGCTCCGCCCCGCGCCCCCTCCGCGGCCGCTCAGCGCCACCGCGCGCTCGGCACCGGCACCGCAGCTGCCTGAGCTCCCCAACCGCCGCGGCCCCGCGGAGACACTGAGCGCGGCGGCACATAAATGCTGGAAACACGGAGGTAGCTCTAGGACGCGTCTGACTGGGAACTCAACGTTTCAAACAACTACCATGTTAAAAAGTAGTCTACAGAAAGGTAAGATTTATCTACGTGCTATCAGTTTGGCACTGAGTATTTCTGCTGAAATTACTAGTCTGGCATTTGTGTTAAAAATAAAACAGCAGAAAATACATTATTTATATTGAAATTGAATTCTTTCACCTATGTATTATTTTTTTCCCAGAAAAAAAAAATATTACCAAATACTGAAAAACATAATTAAAAAGACAGTTCTAGGGAAGCTGTGACTAATTGTATTTCATAAATAACCACCCAAGCCCCCATTTTAAAATACATTTAACATTTAAAACCTTCAGCAACTTCAGAGGCAGCCTGCATGAATGTTTAGTATCATTCACTTTGGAAAGTTAAACGCAAATACAGGACAAAACAGTATAAACTTGCAAATACTGCAAAAGATCACTGATAAAATTAAAGGATATATATTGACTCATCCATTTTCAAAGGTACTGTACAAATAAAGGGTAATAAAAAAGAGCAAGTGAAAAAGATTTGTGTAGAGCTGCACACACTTGTGTCTAACAAGGCTGCAGGAATTTGAAGGCACTGACTTGCCACCATTAGATTTTCCTTCCAGCCCGAAGCAGTGCCTTAAAGCCTGCAATACAAACAGGGCAGTCCTGCCAAGAGGCTTTTCTGTGAAATTTTCCTTTTAAAATATTGATGTTTACCATTGTACTGTTAGCTCCTTCTACCCCATTTCACTTCTTACAGAACACAGCGTACTTAAGACACTAATGTAGATAAGCAAATACTAAGTTGTGTGGAATATAAATTTCAAATCAAAGTATTTTGTCCTTCAGCAATGAGCACAATCGAGATGCAGGTGCCAAGTGGAAAGTAAATGTAATTCGTCCTGGTTTTGGGGAAGCTATCCAAGTCAAGGCTATGTTCCTCAAATGGCAGACAACTTTGGTGAAGAACTTCAATAAAAATAATGCCCCAGAGTTGTGAGGGAGGTTGTGAACAACTGCATTAAAACAGGTTCCTACCAATTGCTGAATAAGCCTGCAGTACCCAGTTAGACATGAGAGAGACAAGAGACAGATAGCATTACTCTTGTTTCTGAATCCTCATAATAAGAAACCAATAAACACATCTCAACTGTACCTATAGTTTAAAAACATGACAAGAAAAGGAAAATATCACAGCTGTTACTTTTCACACAAGAACTTGGAGTTGTTGCAGATAGACCACTGCAGCATCAGCTCACTGTTCAGTAACAGGCAAAGGAGGAAACAGACTACAAGAAATTACTGTAAAAAGACCAGAATAAAACTCGGAAAGCATCATAACACAAGTGTATAAATCCATAATATAGATACTTTGCAAATAATTTGTGCAAAGTCTGCTCTTTTACCTCAAAAAGGGTTTAGTGGAACTAAGAAAGAGGAAAAGAGTGGCAAGGCTGATTGAAACTAGGAAACAATGTCCATGCAAAGAACAACTAGACCATGAGAACTTTTCAAGTCAGAAAAAAGAACATCAAGTGCAGGTAGCATACACATCTATGAAGTCATGAATGGCAAAAAAAATGAATAGAAAAAGATTACTGAATGTTTTTCACAGTGCAAGAACTAAGGAGAACCAAATGAAACTGGCAGGTGGCTCAGAAACAAACAAAAGGAAGTACTTTTTCTCACAATGTGTAGTTGAACCCTGGAACTAATTGCCACAGGATGTTGCAGATGCCAAAGTTTACATGAGTTCAAAAAGCAATTAGAGAAATTCACAGGAGGAAAAAAAAGTCCATGAATGCCTATTAATCACAAAGATATTACCTCAGGATTAGGAAATCTTGGAACTACAGACCACGGCTCTGAGAGCATAACAGGCAAGCCCTACTGTATTCTTATGTTGTTCCCACGCCTGCTCACTGCCAGGGTCAGGACACTGGGATACATCAACCACAGGTGTATCTCTCAGTAGAAGTATTCTTACAGATTGATTACATTTTAGAACATTTTTAAAGTCAATTTTCCCAATTCAGCTGTTCATATTCTCCTCTATCCCTTTTTGTACCTTATAATCCTTTCTTCCAAAAGGACTCTAATCCTAGGGCTTCTTTATTTCCATAAATTTAGTAACCATTCACTGGTACTAGTATCATGATAATACTTACGTTAAGGAGTACATTTACATTACATTTAAAGCACATTTTTGAAGAAAAAGGAACCTTCAGTACATTAAAAAATTAGTAATTTGTTTAAAAGATATGTTTACAGTCTTTACCTAGAAGAAAACTTGAGATATGAACACTGAGAAGCAGCAAGATTCAGGGCATAAATGTCAAGGAATATTCTTATATAGGATTAAAATTCTATTCAAGGCTATAGAACACAGACAACAAAACCTGCTCAAGTGAGTTTTACCTTCTCATTGTGTGAGCTCTCATAATGAGACTGGGTCACCCATGTTACTAACAGCCATTAACCAGTATCCTGAATAAACAATAAAACACTTTCAGTGCTTCAGCACTTGAAGACTGATGTAACAGTAGTGAGACAGTGTTCCCATATCATCAGCATCAAGAGGAGGTATCCCAACCTCAGGTCTATAAATAGTTTACATTTGCAAATAGAGTTTCTAATCAGGAAGTGAATCCCAGCCCCCTATTTACAAATTTAGACTGGAAATTAGAAGACTATTTGTAACCACCAGAAGAATGACATCCTGGAACACATTTTCAGTGTCAATAGTGAGCCCCAACAAGTAACTGATTTGAAGAGGGAGCTCAAGATATTCGAATCAGCTGAGTTATATAAACACAGCTGCATGGAATAGAGATACTGGACTTCGTGTTTCAGGAAATCGCTTCCCTTCCTAATTAAAATACCGATAGGTTATGAACAAGGAGTCACAGGAGTGTCGCAGGAGTCAGGATTTTTTCCTTTAGTAGAGTCCTGAATTTTACTAAGTGCTACAAGAAGGAAATTATAGCCATCTGAGAGTTCAATGCTCTATGCTATCAAAATCTGTCTCAGGAGTATAAAAAAAAAACTTCTGCACCATAGAAAAGCATTCTATTCACCAAGGGAAAGGCAAAGAAACCCCCTTTTCCTGTCATATTCCCATAAAAATCACTGCCACTTAGCAAAAAAAGCATGCAGAAAGAACTCAGCTGATCTGAGTACAGAGCTAAGCAGTGGTAGTTTTAAAACCTTCCCACAGGTACAATAAAGCAGAACATGTCATCATACATTGTTTTGTACTGAGTAACAATTATTTCCTTAGAATAATGCATGTGGGATCTGTGACCTCCTGAATTTAAAGAAATACAGTGCAGTGACATGTTTTTGCTATATAGTAATTTATGAAATGCAAACGACATACTTGAAGCATTTATACCAATGCACTGACACCTCAGGTTATGAACACACAGGCTGCTCCTACAGGTCTAGTCTTAGTTTACAAAACAACAACCTCAGTTGTCACTGCTTTGAAATGGGAGCCTATTACTGAGGCTGGGGAGAAGCAAAGTTGACAATGCAAAAATTCTAAGTCAATTTCAGTGCAAAATAAAGACACACTAATTTAAACATCATGGGCATCTAAGGGTTCTTTTATTTTGTTTTGAAACATGGAATACTTGAGGATAAATCAAAATTGCCGGGGTTCCCTATATACCAGTGTTTGCTCAGGAAAAAAGCCCAAAAAATCAGCATCCAGCATCAAAGCAATAAAGCAAGCAGCACTGCTTGAAAAGGAGAATTTTCTCAATAAAAGTCTGCATCCTACTATGCAGCTACCACTTACTTGACCTCAACATACACAGAGAAGAGGAGAACCCCTTACGTTGTAAAACATGTTCTATCTACTCCAAAAGAATGTTTACATGAAGGTTGATACAGGGTTTGAAAAGCAACACAAGATGTTTAGAGAGAATTACGTACCCATCATGAAAATTATACAGTCATAGCACCTGTTTCAGAGACCAGTCAAGAAAACCCAGGCAATTTGCCCTAGATCACCAGAACTCCTACTCACAATTCCAAAATATTACATTTTCTAAAGGACAACAAATACAATACTGGGATTTTGATAACAGGACTCCAATACTACAGTATTTTCAGTGTGACCAAACCAGCACTATTAAAAAAAAATCCTTATATTTTGAGTTTATTATAAGCAAAACATTTATGTTACGTTTTGGATGTAAAAAATGGAAAATATGATTCACAGTTCGGAAACTAACAGCTACTGCAGGCTTCTCTGTCCCACTGAACCTTGAATTATCAGAACTTTGCTAATTAAAAGAAGAAACACTGATCACAATATTAATTTATTCTGAATTAAATATCCTAAGTCATATTTAAGACAAAAATTAGTTTCTACATCAAACACAAAATAGAGGTCTAAGAAGAATGGTCACCTGTGATGTGAACATGCAGTATTAATGTAACTACAGGAACTTCATCTACCACTAGCTTTTTTTCTTTTCCCTTTTGCACAACATTGTTTTTTCCCCTCCCAGACCAGGTGCACAGCTGGGGTTTAAGTGGAAGTCTCACAGAACAGCAGAATGCTGCCAAAAAGACAACTGTACGTGTACAAGACACGGCCCATCAGCTAAAAGTCAGTCTAAACCCTACTCGATGTGCAGGTAGACAACAGGAGACAGCCTCATCCTGGACTGTCACCTTAAAAACTTTCACTGCTTAAAATCTTATTATATTAATTATAAAACCCTTCAGCACTTTTTGAATGACCCAAAGCATTAAACTACTGTAAACCCTCTGGAAGGAGGATCTCCCTTTAAAATCTTACTCTGTTTTAACCACGCTTTTTCAATATACTGCTGCCATATATTTATATCAGTGAAATTTCATCCAGTGTAAATGATATCATTTACACTATACTACCCATGTCCACCTTTGAATCCGTAAGATCTGACCATATTTAAGAAAACTTCTATAGGATATTAAATAAATGCCAACACATGAACAACCCACATCACACTGAATATTCTCAAGGACAGTAGTCAGAATTTGCTTCATTTCAAGCTCATTCCAAAACACTGTAGAGTGGGTACTTACTGAGATCCTCTGCAAGCTGGACTCTCTTGCCAGTTAGGAGCATCACCTTTTTTTCATTGTCCTCAGCAAAATCTTCAAGCACTTCCTTTACATTCTTCTCCAAACGCCTTACTGTAAAAAACCAAAACAACAAAGCAACCAAAAAAAAGTGAGTGGCAACACTTTTGCAACTCCAATGACCTAAGGACAAACTTTTGGGAAGGCCTGTTAGAGACGCAGTATGTTACCATACTTACTAATCTGATAGGAGAAAAGGCAAACTTCTGAACACAGAAGCCCCTTCTTTGGGCCATTATGAAAGGACATCCTTTGACAAAGATTTTTAAATTTCCAAGAGTGTTTTCTCTCTCAGCAAAATTACTATTGGATGAGTTTTCTAGAAGGAGATAATTTTTTGTTTCAAACCCTTCCACTGACTGTGAGCCTTACCTTCAGTGTTAGCGAGCTGCTGCCTCAGTGTATTTGCTGTAATCGCCAGCATTCGCTGTATTCGCCAGAAGAGGACGATGTCATTACATTCGAGCTGGAATGACAGAACTTGTGGTGTCAGACCTCTGATGTCCAGTGAACATCCTACACACACAAGAATCTCTTGACACTTTTAGCTGCAACTGTAACATCATGTATATATATCCAGATCTTGCACAAAAATCCCACAGAATTACTGGTGTAGGTAACAAGGAAACACATCAAAAATACTTCACAAGAACCACATCACCCTTATTTAATGAACTGCAACACCTTCACGTCTTGCTATTTTCAACAGAAAGAGCTGTATCATGGGAAACCATGGAAAAACAATTTGCACACACTTTATGCAGGCTGGGGAGTGTAACCTGATGCTCACTGTTCGAAGCAAATACACTGAGAGACAACAGCTGAGCTCCAGGCTGTGCCTCCCTGCATGACAAATGCTTCTGAAGACAGGGCTGGGCCAAGGGCTGTATTCGATAACAACAGAAGAGACAGTTTCTACGCCTGCAAGAGGGAGGCACTGCAGGAGGGAGCATTAAGTTCACATTAGGACACCCTAAAAAAGACAGTAATGTGAATAGGAGTTTAAGTGTCATGAAGAGGCAGCTCTCCATGCTGTGATCTCATTCTCTCTTATCTCTTACAGGCAAAGGTATTTCTAAAGTAACAAAAGATTTCTGGCTTCGTGGCTCAACAAAAGACAAACAAAGTGAAGAGATCTACCTTTCCAGTGATTTCTCTTTGATTTACAATATAATGGTAATAAAATGGTGTATTCTTTCTGTGACCTGATGCATACTGTCATTTGTTGCACAAGCTTGGGTTTACAAAACTGGGAAGCCATTCATAAAGACTTGTTTGGAAACTCCGTAGCTGTTCATTTTTTTCCCATTGATCACACATGGTTCCAAGCATTAACTCTAAACACTTACTGACCATACTTTTCCTATAAATCCATAAGGATGTTTTCTGAATATTTTGTATCAGTAAAACAAATAACTATTAATGGGAAAGCAGGAGAAATGGATATCAACAACATATCAACAGCTGTACACTACTGCTTTTAACCGTGCATTTTCATTACACATCAATTAGAAACAGACGTTTAGGTCATGGCTGATACCTAGTGGCCATTTTACATAATTACCACCAGGATGGCATTTTATCCATTACAAGCCTGATGTAAAATGTAACTGAGATCACCAGCTATCTGGTCAGGCTACTTTGAAGTATTTTTAGATTTTTTTTCAACTGAAATACAAATATTAAGGCAAAGCACCAGTGTAGATGAAAAACATCTGTTCTTCAGTTTACCTCTGAGTCCACAAAGTGCCTCTGATAATAATAGAAGCCTCTTCGACATAGATTGCAATGGTTCAAAGCAGACTTCAGGAAGTATCTTCTATAGATTTGGTGCCATGTGTCTTTAATCTAGGAAAAGAGTATTTAAATTTGACTAAATAAATAAATACATACACTCACTATCGTGCTTAGATTAATGACTGCATTTAATTTTAAAATGTAACTCCAAATTCCACTATTGATATCACGTACCATGTGTTTAAATATTTCTCAGAAATTTGTCTGCAACTGGGATATGATTAATGTTAGTTACACTTGGCAAACACTACAGATGACTGTCAATTTAAAAACCTACTCTTCTATGCACATAACTGAATGCTTAAAAATACTGTCTGCAGCCAAAACACGTTTAAATTATATACTACAAAACAATCTTTACATTAACACTGAAAACACATTTTTGAGTTGTACCCATTAATTTACCAATTAAACCAGATTAAAGCTTAGAGAAATATTTAATAGGTCTTACGCAAACAAACATTTATAACTTTTCTTGATTAGGCTTATTATGTTTCAATTCTTCAAAATTAAATATGTGCATTGAGATGCCTCTCTGGAAAACCCATAAAACATAATTAAGAAAATCAGTTGCTTAGCTAGAAAAAAACCTCAGTTTGCACTCAGCCTCCTCATGCAGAGGATGTGGATCACTAATATGACCTTTATAAAAAATGCTAAGTGCTGTACAGGAAAGGAGTAGCAGATATTTAAATAACTCTATACCTAAAAGAAGTGCATGTATTAATGTTGAAAAGGTAGCCAAAGTTACTGCAGAAAATAAATCACTGCTAAAGGAAATCTACATCTATTACTTACTAATGTCTGAATTCTCATTTATTTAAAATCTTACATTTTATTAGATAAGGGGTCTAATTACCCTTAAGAGTCTTTCACTGCAATGAGATATGTCATTTTCCAGAACATTTCAAAAGTACAATACACTTGGGACACTAAAAAAATCCTGCCTTTTTCCAAGTATTTAAAAAAAAATTCCTCTCTCTTCATTGTACCAATGAACTTCAAACTTCACATACGACCACACTGAAAGCTTTAGGATGTACAATATGTTTTTACTGTTTCTTGCTCACAAAGGCCTTGATTACATCTGAACAATAATTTCTAACAAGCTTTGTTATAATGTAGGCAAGAAAATCTGCTCAGCAGATTCTGATTCCAGTCGAAACTGACAGATTCCAAAGTGCTGTACAGCCTTTGCCTGCCAGCCAACAGAAGTGCGTGAATTGCGTGCAAGCTGTCGTTTAGTGATTCGTTTGGAAACATCTGCATCACAAACTCAGTATGCACATGGAGTCTCTTGTTTGCTATCTAGAAAACATTCAAATGTTCACAGGGAGCCTCCATGTGTCTTGTTACAATTCTGCATCTCACCAGACATGGATCCACTGCTACTCCTCTTGCTTCCAGGTTCTTTCTGACAGTCGTCACCTCATCATTTGCCAGATAAGCTGGATGATCTTCATTGCACTTGATTAATTTCTCAAGTTCATTTTTTGTTTCATTACGAATATTCTAGGACAGGAATGATTAGTTGGTATTTATTATTAGAGACTCAGATCATCAGCACCTCCTCAATAAACACTTTATTTGCTTAATAAGCCAGGGCAGAAAAAGCCTCTGACACTACTACCTATCACTTTTAAGTTACTTCAAAAGGAATTTGTGCAAAGACACATCAACAAATACAGCATGTTTAATGGATAATTCACTGTTAATTTAATTTTTTTCCTGCTTCATTATATACAGCAATGTAGAACAAGAATAAAAGGGTGGGAAAAAAAATCATAGCTTTCCCCTCCATGAATATCTGCTAGATGGGTTCACATTCACATATCACCTGTGACACTGATGAGCATTGTAATTTTTGCCTGTTAGCTAGCAGGAACTCTCCACGGATTCATACCTTTAAGCTGCTGTTCATAGAAGTTAATTAATATAGGTTGAAATCACTATCTTGTTCCCACACCTGGCTGCAAACAGCTGCCTGTAAAACTCCTTTCCCTGAAACAATTATTTCCTACTCTACCCTTTTAAACTCTGCTTACTTCTTTAAAGTATGAATCAGTTTGACAAGTATCTAGAAAAAGTAATATAAAAAGCCCGTCATCTCTGGGCATTGAATGAAAGGTGCTATTAAAATTCAAAAAGAAATTTCCAAAAGCTATGAGCAACTGAGAGGAGATGTTATGGTGAATATGGACAATCAGAAGATATAACTATGATTACAATGCTAGTGATAATGCTATCACACACTAATTAAATCCAAACAGAGCATGACAGGAAACTGAATGTGACTTCTGTTTAGAAGGCAGGCATGAAACGTATAGAAGAGAATAGCCCAGCTTCCACCTGCTTTCACTGAATTCTTTCTACTGCAAGAACTTTAATACACATATCAATGGCATAATAGCAAAGATGTAATTCAGCTGAAAAATGGAAAACAGTTTACAAGTCACTCTGTAGATGCAGCAGGGAAGAAGTATATGAAATTCCCTGTCGTATTTAAAACAATGACGAGATTTATTTTTTTTTTGTAGTCATCTAAATAGTGTGAAGAGAATTGGTAGTTTTGAAAAGGTAGTGAGTAATAATCAAAGTTTTCTAAAGGTAGTGGACTATAAATTCTTTATAATTTTCTTCCTTTTACCTGTTCTTTGGTGCGGCCTACCCAGTACAACCATCTTTTTTTCCAGTCTGGACCCACCATATCTTCAATAACAGATTCAGCTGAAAAAGGAGGTATGATATTAACTATCAAGCAAAATATACCACCAGCCAAATTTATACTTTCAAAATTAAGTACATGAACAAGAATGAACATTTTATGTTGGAGAACATAAAAAACCATAAAATACTGAGTCAAGTCAGGTGTCTTACTTAAAGCCATGGTTGATGTATTTTACTAAAATTTAAGAATTACTTCCAACCAGTAGATACTTCAAGAAGTATATAAAAACCACAACATCCCTCTAACGAGACCACCCTCCTGGTTTCAAATCATGCATTTAAAAAACCCCAAATCTTACCTTGCTGCAACTTGCATCAAAACTGATTATGCTAGAAACCATAAAAAGACCAACTATTTTCCCTGAATTTACCCTGTTCTCCTACACGTGGATTTATACAGTTTTTTGCCTCTATAGATCTCTATTGCCTATCTTTCAGTTGCCTCATTGCAAGAGCACAAGAGCTTTTGAGGCTGTATTCTGATGAGTGTTTCTATCAGTATCAGTACTATTTCAAACACCACTGTGTCAGTTGGGCTGATACTAAGGCTACACTTCAGTGAAGTCAACTAGGTCTACAC
Source organism: Coloeus monedula (assembly GCF_965178545.1). Taxonomy (NCBI): domain Eukaryota; kingdom Metazoa; phylum Chordata; class Aves; order Passeriformes; family Corvidae; genus Coloeus; species Coloeus monedula. The sequence continues at coordinate 14,220,517 of NC_138790.1, forward strand.
CGGCCTAGATTAAAAAGGGAAGAGTGGAATACATGACACCACTCACTGTCTTTGAGCCGACTTTGGAGCGTCTCTTCCATAAAATGAATGGCTGCATCCCACTGCTGCTTATCAGATATTGACCGGTCTTCTAAAGCATTGTGCTGGATCACCCGCTGCAATACAGAATGCCACTTTAGCATGCAGTAAAAGAATTTATCCAGGATTTAGTAGAAAACCCATTTCTAGTATTCTTTTCATTTTTCAATGTCTGCTGGAACAGATTATATTGGGCACACACAACATATTCAAGAGGCACCTCTCAAAGCACTGCCAAAATTATTTTCGTGTGCCTCTAACTCTTTTTCTACAGTCTAGCATAAATAATGTAAAACTAAAGAAAAAGATATGAAATCCCTCTGGATTACAGAATCTATAAAGATGGTAATGAAATTATGTTATTTTATGTGGCTAGACTGAACAGAACAAATAAGCTGATGCTAAACAATTCTCACCAGGCTGCCCTTGTGCAGCCAGTGGGTTATGGAGGACTTTCCTGAACCAACCAAAAAAGTTTTATTAGATACTATTTAGGGCAGTAACTAATAAAAGATAATAATGAAATGAATTGAGAAACACTGAATTAAAACATTATATAGAAAAGGTGAGATGGATACAAAAACAATCATCTTATGATTACAGCAAAAGAATGCAAGAATACTGATTATTCAACTGTAATAAAAACATTTCAAGGCAAAAAAACCCACTACATTATACCAGGCTATCCTCTGCTCTCTCATTCCATCTATGTCGTTTAATAGTTTCTTCTCTGACAGCTTGTTTCAGCTTATCAAAGATATCATCATGCTCTTTTCCTTTTTTTTCTGTCATGAAACGGGAAAATTCTTCTTGTAAAGTCTCCCATGCCACCTGGAAAGTTAGCAAACAATTCCTCCTGAAATGGACCATTACACCATGTACCAGCTGATAAATGCACATTTTTAACAATTCTTGCCAGTATGAAAATTTGGAGACTTTCCAAAAAAACCATGCAAGCATAAGAGTAAGACACTGACTTTTCTTTTGCTGTACCCATTACTAATAAAAGCAACACTAAACTCTGCTTCACTGTATTGTAGCAAGCGGAATTCTGTTAAACTTGCATAAATCTATTAAATGTGAATATACCTACTTGAGGGGTTTGTTAACCTTGCAAAAGTAGGTTTGGGTTTTTTCTTTAATAGGCAAAATTCACCAGAAGAGAAAAATACAGTGTTTCTGCTTTGTCTGCTTCTGAATATCAAGATCTTGCCAGCCTTTTCTAACATGTAAGCTGTTAAAGAACTGCAGTCAGCCATTCAAACATCACCTTACCTCTCTGGAGTTATGCTTTCATTTTGAATTTTAACTAAGTTTTTAATTTTTTTTTTTAATTTAAATAACTAAATTCTCACCTCTACTGCTTTATTAGGCAGTTGCTTGTCAGTCCACTGCTTCAGCTTGATGTCCACAGTGGTGTTAAACGTCCCTGAGTTTGCAGTCTGTGCTGCTGGCAGGTATATGTTCTCAATCACATGAGTAGATACCCTTTCCCATAAAGTTTTCTCAAGCATCTCCTCCCTAAAATGAGAGTTGTAACATGTGATGGTTTCCAGTACACAAGTTACTAATAGGTGTGCATTCAACTTGTTAGGAACACAGAAAACAAGACTACAGATCGCAGGAATACAATACATTGTGCAAGAAAAACAGTTTACTTGTATTTGAGAATTTTGTTTACTAGAACTCTATTTTAAAGGCAGACTTCTCCTAGTAAATTATGAAAAAAATAGAAAATTACCATACCAGTGCTTTGGTGTGACCTGAGTCAAACTTATGACTTCATCAAGAATCTCATTCTTTGCTTTCTCAAACAGTTCATTCTGTGCAAAAGGAAGTAATAAGATTAAGTATAGTTTGATCATGTTTCCATACAAAAGATAAAAAAATCCAAAACTGTTTTTTTAAGGCCTTTAAGCCTCAAATTATTCCTCCTGGTCATGTTCTGAACAATGGGTGTGCATATCATCAGCTACCCTAGTTTACCATACATCTTCCCCTCCATCTCTCGCATGCCTCTGTCCAGGCATGGCATTTCAATATTCAGAATCTCTACAAAAGAATTAGAAAATGAGATCCTCATTGTTTTGTTACTCTCTGTGTCTGAAAGACCAGCGAATGTAACTTCTCTTTGCCAGTTTTATCACGATTAAAGAAGAAACACTGACCTATCCCTGGGGGCAAGTTAGGTCAGGTAACCGTATACTAGAAGAGCAAAGGACTTAAGTGTTGAAGTATCACAACTTTGAAGAACAGTATTTCATGAAACAGAACTCAGGATTTCCTTCCCCTACAATAATCTACAGTCCTAACATTTTGAAATGTCACTACTTTATGTTAACTTTAAGAAACCTTTACAAATGAAATCAAAAGGCATAAATTTTAATTCGTAACCTTCAGCCATTTGAAGCACACCAAAGAAAGCAGTAATTTACCCTGTCAAGCTCTCGCAACCGGGGGTAATTGTTCTTCCATTCTGTCTCAAGATTGAAACGTGTGGCTGCAAAAATCAAAAACAGGGGCTTATTTTTTTTAATTGTCCAAATGCACCGCATGACTACCTTAAAAGTTGAGCACGTCTTAAAATTGCCACAAATCTTGCTTATGACAAACTCTCCAAGCACTTTAAGCGTGTCTGCAAATGAGCAGAATTTTTTTTCTGTCTATGCCAAGATACTCTGTCTACAAATTGCAGAATTCATGCATTAAAAAAGCACAGTGGAGGCATTCAACTTCCAGCTCTGCACACATCAGCCCTGTCCTGGCTGACCAGATGGTACCTTTACATAGGAAGCCATTTCATAATCTTAAGTGGAAGAACTGCATTTTGCCCACAGAAAAACTTCAACTTGATTTTTTTCTTCATACTTATTTATTCCTTTCATTTTTAGAGCAAGTGGTACTTCACAACATAAATTACTTTTTTAGATTTTTTTTTAGAAATTACCTGGGGAAATTATCAATTAATGGGAAATGTTGCTCATATAAAATGTATGAAACAATTGCCCAAGCATGCTGGCAAAACAGTATTACAAGCACATAGAAGAAATAACTGTTTAACAGCAAGTTGCTATTTCCCTTGCTTTTTGAAAACATTTACCTTTAAAAGCATCTGCTTGCTGCTCCACAGACTCTCTCACCATTTTCCAAAAGCAGTCTGACACAGCAAGACTTAAGTTCTTTGTTGTTACCTGATGTGCTTTCAGCATACTTGTTCTGTAAAGAAAGACAGCTAGAAGAATTTCTCTGTATACCCACGCTTTTGGGCCCCCATTTTCTCCTTTCTAGAATACAGGTTTGCTTCTTAGAGCAGAAAACAACATGTAACTGTGTACCTAACACAAATTCTAGTCTCTTCCTCTAAAATATTCAATGTAGATCATCACCAAAGCAAGGGGAAAAAGCTCCAAAACAACACACAGGAACAAAAAAACCCACCCCAAATAAGTTATTCTAGAGGTTGCAGTGCTACAGGTACTACAGTCCCAAAGATCACGTACCGTACTTTCCTGAGAAATACCAGCCTGTGAAATCAAAACTCTGCTCAGTGAGCTTTCCTCAGAACACACAAACTACCCCTTTGAATACAACATCATCACACCAAGACAACCAATGTTTAGAGGCACTACAACTCATTTTTGGCCTGGATTCACTCCTCTCAGGTGCATTAAGTGCTTAGACAAAGGCTGAAACTTAGTTCTTGTAGAGCCAGTGGAGAGAGACACAAACCTTGGAAGAGTGGCCCAGAACTGCAGTGGAATCAATTGCTGCCTGAAGATGCCTGCCTGTCTCCACTGACTTACAGCAAACAGTAGGAAACCAGGATAACTTGGTCACCTCAACAAGTACTTAATTTAAACATAATAAATCTCAATTACTATTTCCATATTGCAATCCTTTTAAATTCAACAAGAAAAGCTGATGCTAGCATTTACCAACACAGGCTCATTTTAATAGAATGAATAAAATAGCAACATACTTTAACAGCCTTGAATTTTGAAAAAATTCCTCTTCATATTCTTTAATAGATTCAATGCTTTCACTGCTGTTTCCTGCAGAAAGAAAAGAGTGCTGCAACAGTTCCATTTAGACAGCTTCCTGGGCTACCAAGGACAAAATAAGCAGAGCTCCCTTTACCTTTTCCAGTAACAACTGCAAAATAACCCAAAGCTTTCATTGGGAAGAGTTTGCCTTCAATGATTTGCTGGATCTATGAAAATAAAGGATTAAAAAAACATCATTAACTTTGCACAGAGACATTCTTTCTTCCAGCACAGTTTTAAAGTCAGATCTACTTATATCTGTGCATAGACTACTGCAGTTTGTCATGGGACTATGTGTTCTTTTGAGATTGAAAACAAAACAAACAAACAAACAAGAAACGGCATAAATCAAATAACACATAACACAGCAGAACACAAAACACAACAAGAATGCCTATCCCAGAACATCCGTAAGCCTTTTTGGGAAATGGAACTTGCTCAGGTCACCTTCACAAAAGGAATCAGTATTATAGCAAACTGAGACTGAAGTCACAGAGCTCATCAGTAAAAGCAAGGCCTGAGAGAGATTAAAACAACAACCACCAAAAAAAATAATCATACTGAATACAGAAATAAGCACTCCAAACCATCTAGAACAGGCAGGTGAGGTCCAGTATCTCTGACAGCGTCTCAAGTATTTTACCATGTGTGACTTCAGCCAGCACAACATGAGAAAAAGAGTTTCAACTCACCCTGTTTGGACTAGCCACATTTTTCTCTGCAAGATCAACCTTAGTCAATACAAAAATTGTCCTTTTTCCTTGGGGATCCATTTGACTGACTAAGTCTGTGACAATACTGCGTTCTGCATCCACTGACCCATCTGAAATAAATACAAAGTTTATTTTAGGGACTGTAGCCACCAAGTAAGTTTCATGTTACAAGTTTAACCCAGTAAAATTAGACTTATGTTCCATTTTTGGATACACACAGTGGAAAAACTGCTTTGTTCCCAGAATTGTAACAAACCAGTCTGTTGTAGTTCGGTAAGTTTTGAACAAGTACCAGCTTGCTCAAAATATTCAACATTATATTATATTCAGTATTATTGAATGCTACCTCCAAAAACACTGGCAGAAAACTTGAATTTCTTTATCACCACCATTTTTCTTTGATGCTAAAAAACCCTTATGAAAAAGTCGCTTTTTGCCACAGATTGTCTTAATTTATAAAAAGACATTCCACAGCATGCTGTTTTTTACACTACACGAAATATCAGAAAAGGAAAAATACCATCACAACAGACTCCAGAGTAACATAAGAACCATGATTAAAAATATAAATGGATAATCATTTAGACTCTTAGTACCTTGAATACAGAGGATGATGGCATTAGGATTCTGCATGTAGGCCTTGCTGATGCTAAAGATAGTTTCTTTTGTATCTGGGGCCATACCTGACGTCACAGTCTTTAATATGAATATGGAGATAAACAGTTAAAGAAAAACAAAGAAAACAAACATGTTAAAAAAACTCCAACAGCTAATGTTCTCCCCAATAACACTACCTCATTTACATGTCTTCATTTTTTAAATGATTGCATACTTACGCTAATGACTCCAGGTAAATCAACCAATACCATTCTCTGCAAACCAGGACCTTTCACACTTAAGGAGATGGTCTGTGAAGTAAAATTGAAATTAGAGGTTTATACATTACCTACTTTGAATGTAGTTACATAGACAAACACACATATAAAAAACTAAATGAACACATATTCACACACATATACTTTAATCAGCAACAACCTGTAATTTTAAATAGGAAGTACAAATTTTAATGGAAGTAATTGTTGCATAAAACTGATTTTAACATCCCAAATACATTGTATAGTGCAAAATATGAAGTATATGCAAACTGGATTCACCACAGTCTCCCAGTTGAAGAATACTTGCAAAACATATACACGTACAGATATTTGCCATTAAATGTTTGACAAGTCTTACCTCAGTGCTAACAGTGCACCCTTCTTTCACACTATTTCTCATTCTGATTTCTATTTCATTTCTCAAAGCTGCAAGCTGTTATAAGAAAAGCAAAATATCAAATGCAAAACTCTTTACAACTGATAGAATTACCTACACAGAAAAACACATTTACTTAGGGATGAAGATCTCAGTTTATACGTATTATTTCAAATGCATGTGTAGTCAGTCTGGTAAATGTGGAGGGCACTAAATGACAGATTACCTGCAGAACCCTTCATGCTTCAAAAACTGTCTTGGCACAAGAAGCACTCTACATTTTATCCACTTCAGTGCCAGCCAAAAACCACATTAAGAGATAATTTAATAACTAATACAATGTCTTGCCCCACTAAACATCTTTCACTCTAATTAAACAGGGGCTTAGAGATCACAGAGACACAAAATTGTTCAGAGAATTAATAGAAGTCTCATTAACTTCCAGTCACTTTATTATACTTACATCCTCCTCTTTGGTCAGATCAAACTCCCGAGAGCTGTCTTTGAATAAAGCCACATGGTGGGGACCTTCGCTAAGGGTTACCTAAATGTTAAAAGCTTTAATGAGAAAGCATAGCAAATCTAACACAGAGAAACATGAGAAATATATGGCATATGTGCACCTTCCTCTGTAGAAACACAATTATATGTAAAGCTTATTTAGCACAAAATTACTTAATGGTACTGCTACTACTCAGACAGCACACATGGATCATATACAGACCTGCAGAGGTTTTGTCATTGGCTGAAACAACTCCTTTGCTTAGAGGCCATTTTATAAACCTATGTACATGTATGCTTCAATTAATGTCATGATTAGAGGGAGAATAATACAGCAAATGCAGATTCAGAGATGATGGTGTTTCTTACCTTGACAGGGGAACGTGTCATCATCTCCCCAGACCCCCGAGGGAATATGCGAGCTTGGGCGATCATTTCTAACACGCTGGTTTTTCCCGCACTTTGATCTCCAACCACCACCACCTTTAGTGAAAGTTTAAACAGCCACTGGCTTTTGGAAGAACATTTTGGAAGTGTAGACAAAAGCTGACTAGGAAGACATAAATCAACACTAACTGTATTCTGCTTGATAATAAATGCATTGATTTACAGATGGAATCTTTAAGGAAACACTAACTTGTGGTCAAGCAAAAGAATTGACTTGGGCTTAAGACAGCACAGTCCACAAAGCACCCTGCCAGGGCACCTAATGAAGAGATGGAGGGCTTGTTGCTCTCATGGCAGGCAGCTCTTCTCTTCTTGTACAAAATCCTTTCAGCATGCAAAACACTACTCATCTGGCAGATGCTGCCTCTGCCTGGAAAGTGCTGAATTCTGAATTTCTCCATCTTGGCAGTTTCCTATATGCTACAGGTGGTTGTGCAAGCAGGAAGCATTCCTGGCTCTCTCCTACACCAGCAGTCAGGCTAACCCCTTCCCAAATTCCTCTCCAACAGCAGCACTGCTGTGGGGAGATCAACAGGGCACCTTATTCGTTCAGCTCCACTCACACACAGGGAAGCAACGACAAAGCTGAGGAGGAAGGGGTGCACGGACTGCAACCATTTAAAATGAAAAGCTGAGCACAGCAGCAGTAACTGAATCCAGACAGGGTTCATCTAAGAGCCAAAACAGGCTTAGCCTGGTTAAATCCGTTATTTTCAAAATTATCTTACTGCTTTTAAAATGAAAGACATGTCTTAAGCAAAAAGGTGGAGTTACAAGAAAATACCCTAGCACTAACTCTGGATTATACTGGAATATAATTAAATGCTCTATTTAATTATAAAACTGGTGTTTCAATATAAAACACTGAATTTGTTATCTACTTACTCGAGGTAGGTGATCTTGAGTGTTATAACTGGCATCATAATCAGACAGGATGTCAAGTACTTCAGAATACATATCAATCAAGGACTTCTAAAAAAAAAAAACAGAGAGAAAACACAGCCAAGTAAGAGAACAAAGACTGGGTTTCACACTACTTCTTCTGTAAACTTGTGTAAAAATGTTTTTACTTTCTCCTGATGGTTTGAAACCACATCTGTCCATACCGCAGCACAGATCTTTGTTCTATGAAATACAACACCAAGTAAAGTCACTCCTTGACTCCTCTGGAATAAAATATTATGGCATCTTGCTGAAGGAGGAAAATGAGACCTCCCTATGTACATCATAAGAGAACAACTCAGTGCAAACTTTGCAGCTTTCAAGTTAAGCTAAAGTGAGTTTTTTCCATTAAACATCTATTTAGTTTGATTTGTTAATGGATATAGAGTATACGTACTATAGCCACTAACATGGATATAGAGTTATCAATCTTATTCTGTACAAGTAAGACTCATCTTTCAGTTCCCAGAGGAAAGAGCAAGATCCCTATTGGTTAACAAATTATGCAGAGAAGCAGAAAACATCCATGTTTAGAATGTTCAGGATGCTGGCAGACAAAAACAAAAGCCAGTCTCACTGGATTTATACAGTCATTAAATGATGTTCCCTGACCCTGTAACTTACTCCTACCAAACTAAGTAAGACTCATTATAAAGCACAAAGGTATCAGACTGTGTGTGCAAGAAGAGTTGGAAGCAAGATTATTCGAAAATACAGTGAAACTACATGAAAAAACCAAGCCACATTTCCCAGTCACTTAGGTAAGTTATTTAGTTAGACATGGTAACCCCTTCGTGTTTTTCAATTGAAGCCACTTCCAAAAGTCACATAGTTAAAAAATAACAGATGTATAAAAGTCGTAATGACTCAAAAAATTACAGAGGTATCTTAAAACAACCGTTAAAAGTTTATATATGAATTGACAAATGCGATTTAGAATAGCACCATGGAAAATATGGTGTAATTATATTTCTACGTGGTTTTGTAACACATAAATACCTTCAACTTCCTCTGATGAATTCCCTTGTCATCTCTTTGCAGTACCAATTTTCTTAATTCTTTGTTCTCCTTCTCTAATCGCTCGAGCATTCTTTGGTATTTGAGCTATAAAAAGTAGTAGAAATATATTTGTGCAATTATGGACATAGTAGATTCACATGAACAAAGTTTTACCTAGGGAAAACCTAAAGTCCTTCAGGCAGGTCTTTCAAAAATACAGAAATCTTTGTGATCACTAATTATTAAGAATACAAGGTCACCAAGAGAAGAGTGTTAAGAATTACTTCTTTTTTGCAATGCAACTCCTTTGCTTCAAAGGTTTTTATAAGACCACACTATTCAAACCTCGTGACACACAGACCAATCTTCAAGCATCTTAAGTATCATTTTCAAAGAAGCTACACATATGGAATCAGACAGAAATCAGTGTCAGTGGACTGGTAATTCAATCAAAATGGAGCTTAAATGTAAATTTGCAAGCCTAGTTTAGACCCTTTCTTCAGCATAAAACCTCAGATCGAGACACAACTCTAACAGCTTAGTCCTTTTTAGGAGATTGTAATAGCACTGAAGATGAGAGATGTATGTAGTTTTGATATCCACTCTGGAAACCTTTTTCTACAATGTGGAAATATATTTGGCCTGAGTGTACTTTTAAGAACAAATCAAATTTCAATGTTATTAAAAAAAAGGTAAGTAATAAACGCACTCAAAACTAGCAAATATATAATGAGGTTAGGAAAAACCCTATAAAACAACGTAGCTGAGCCACATAGCTACAAAGAGCCAACCAATTTAGAAGCCTGCAGATAAAAGATTAATTGTACCTTAACATGAGCAAGAAAACCAAAACACTGACAAATATGAGTAATGTGCACCATCCCTGAAAAAATCTAGCTTACGAGTAACTAGTTCTGCCTCGCTAGTCAACAAGGGATTAAAACTTGGTTGGAATGAGGTCTTGCATTCTGTAAGTCAGTGTCAGGGAAGAACAGACTACACTGACCTTTGGTCTGTGCCAACACAGGGGACTCTACATTGATACACTCAGAGACTGAAAAAAGCACTGCACTTTTACAAATATACTTCAGGTGTGATTTTATCTAGTAAATCTGGGTCTGCTGCACATAAATCACTACTTAAGGCATCAATAATTCAGAAAAGTCACCTGAGTGCGTAGAAGTTCTTCTTGAAGTTGATCAATCTTCTCTTTGTCAGAAACCTATGAACAAAATAATCATGGCTACAGTTACTTGTTTAGTTTAAGAACTTTAAGTAACCAAATCACGAACTGAAAGCTTCATTCCAAATAAGAAAAGTGACTTTACATGCATTTTACAGCAAGTAAAATTCTTCAATTAGCATTTTAAATTTAAAGCTGATGGAAAGCTCCAGCTGCAACACGAGGTTCACATCAGAGAATTGTCTGAATTTCAGTACATGCAAATGTAAAAATTAACCCTTCAAGACTTAACACTGGGAAAGTGGACTTAAGGAAAAGCAGCTTCACATGGTGCTGAGTTTTCTGGCCACTGAACTAAATGTAGTTTTAGTGGTCCAACTCTCAGAATCTTATTATGTTCCTTTTCTAAATTAGCACCATCTTAATGTGATGAAATCACTGAACACCTGCTTGCTACAGAAACTACTTTCAGGTGAGTATTCACTACTTACGAATATTCATAAGGATCCTTATTTCATATTTGTCAGATTTCTAAATGGGCTGGACAACTTCATACATTTTAAATAGGCAGGACAGTCTTGAAGGGTTATTTCAAAATTATTTAAATTACATTAAAAACTGGAAAAATTAGGGTATTATAGTACAAGAGATTTTGAAGTTCAAGGCATTAATGCAATAAGATCAAGCACTAAGAACCATTATTAGCCAAATGTTCCTAAAATGTGTTCATCAAGATGTAATAAACAGTTGTTGAAAACAATCCCCTTTTAATATCACAAAGACCAAATGCATAAATGGTGCTATACAAATTCCTGGGATGTAAATATTTACAAACAACAAAATCTAATGGTTGACTGCTGAAGTATTCCATTTAGAAAATATTATAACCTAAACAATTACTGAAAGTGTCAATATTTAAATTAAGTTTAACATGTGACATTTACAACTCAAGTTAGCTTCAGATCAGAAAGAGCATATTATCTAATATGCAGAGGACAGCTGTTATTTAGATACAAATTAATTCCATTGCTAAAACTTCACAACAGTTGTTACAGACTAAACAAGAAAAATCCATAATTATTCATCGTGATCAATATGATTTAGCTGTTTAGCCTCAAGAATTGTGTCTGCACTTTATAGAAAGAAATTCAAGCTGACGCTTCCATCTTTATCCAAGTATTTTCTTTCAAAAAGAGCAAAGAGAAATGCTGTAAATTAACTTTTCATTGCTATTAGTTAGTTCAGGGGTAGCAAAAGTACATCAGAAACGGGGTTAGTTGAACACAGAAGACTTGATGCGTGCAACCACAAGGTGGTATATGTAAATAAACATTTACATATACACATACCTTCAACACCTCAGAGATATAAGGGGAACATAAAAATAGGAAAGCAAAGAGAATGATGTGCAGAGCCAAAAGAAGCAAGAAAATTTAGGAAAGAAAAGGAAAACAAAGTGTTTCCACGTGCTGCAGACTTTCAAAGGAGATAGCATTTTCCTGCTCTCTGCCATTCTCAAAGGACTTGTGGGGCCATGATGCACCTCTGAAGTGCTTCCCTATAGACACCTCCAACCACAGGCACTGTCTGTGTGGGCTGATGCTTCTGTCAACACAGAAAGCCAAAATATTGCACAGCCTCAAGTTGCAAGATCTGAAGCAAAGAATTATCTACCACTAGATGATTAATTCTAACAAGGAAGTTAGGTAAGTTATGTCAAAAACAACAAACAGCTCTAGAATGATGTCTTTGCCTCAGTGCTTGGTGCAGGTGTGACTTCAATGTTAGTACATACAGTATTTTGAATATGTGGTCCACAATATTGCCAGAAATTTTTAAGTTGCCAATAAAAGCTAAAGCTAATATAACAATTTGAAGTACTAACAGTCACGTAAGACTGATCTCTGATTTCTATCCCCCTTCCCCAAAAAAATCAACTATTAAAGCATTTTTATATAGGCATATGAGTATTTGTTTAATCCAGTTCAATATGTTTTGTGCATCAAGATTCCTCCGTCATTCCCCGTTGCCACCAGAAATAATTATGAGAAAAGAATACTGAAGACTTAATTTTAATCAAGGGTCCTTGTACACAGATATCTGTTCACTAAGACACCCAAAAGCTCCTTATACAGTTACACATTTTTCACAGCAGTTGCTTTTCAACAGCCTTAGTCATATATTGTATAAAATAATTATGCGCATCTGAAAATTCAGTACCTTTGAAATCAGTTATTGGTCTTGAATACTCTCTAACTAGACTACAAGTTTAAATTGATTATCTGCAGAACTATAATGATTTCCAATAATTTAAATGAAAATAGCATGGCCCAGACAAAATGCATTCAAGCAGCCATGCGCAGTGCAGCTGTACCAGACTAAACAATTTTACTGCTAAATATTTATCAACAGGAGACAATTACATTTTTGTTTTTAATACCCTCTCCTGATTGTGAGATGGTTTTTACTGTTACTCAATTTACAACTGCAGGAGATTTAATATTGAGTAAATAAATTAAAATGGAAAAAGATGCAAGAAAATTAAGCAACAAAATTTTCAAGAACAGAAATACAATTATCATGTTCTCTTATAGACAGGCAAGCAAGCCAACGCAATTAAAAAACAAAAAAAGGTTAGTTTATGCCCTGTCAAAATGGCCTGCAATGACTTTTTTCAATGACAGTAACAATTTGTTCTTCCAAAGGAGAATGTGGATCAATGATCGGAATCTTGGAGCCATATCCTCATATCAAGGTATTAAATAAAATAGTTTGCCATCTCTTTCAATTTGATTCAAGCACAAAGGTTAGTGTGACAGACAAAACTTATTCCTTGTCATAAGGCACATATGCCAAATGGCACATTGAATGCTAAATTAAAACTTTCTATATGCAAAGGAAGGTAGACTTTCAATGCTCTGAAAACACAGAGTACCTGCCATGGAGGGCAAGATAACATTTACAAAGACAGTCCTTGCAGTTTCTGCACAGCTTGGGAATTGTGGAATTAGCTGAAACAAAGTACTAACAAAGTAGAATCTCAATCAGAAACAAATTTAGTATCAAGCCCGTTTTTCTTCCTGATTGTGTTTATTAGGCCGATAAATTCTTTACAAGTTCATATATTTTATTATAAACTTCAATCTACTATTCCATACTCCAGCTCTCTCAATAAACTGGATACAATCTGACAAGGGAGCATGTAACTCTAAACCATATAAAATAATATGGCAAGAAAGTAAAACATTAAAATTCTACTATACTTTCAGAGAACACTGATTTTCCTCAGTTGATGGACTAAAAAGCATGACAATTACAGCTATGCAAATGTGTCTAAAAGCTTAATTCACATTTAGTGCATTCCGCTTTCTGTGGGATTTATCTTCAGATGTACAGAAGATCAAATTCTGTATTCAGTGCTCAATTCCAAAGCTGTTGAAAACTACGAGTAATCAGAAAGCTTTCAAGGAGGCATAAAAGTGGCTAACAAAGCAATGTGGCTAAGAATTACAGATTGCAACAGATCAGACAACTAAAATATCCCAATTTGAGAAGAATTTCCAATCAATCTCAGCCATAGAATTAATAAAATGATCAGACCTTAAATTAAATAACTAAAGAGAAGTGCAAATGTTCAACAAGCACAACAAATCAGTAAAAATTCTGCTTTAAGATGGAAAACAGACAAGGGACTACCTTTGATGAAGATACAGTAGATGCCGTTACTATCAGCAGTATTTAATTGTCTGTGCAAAATTATTACTAAGGAGCTGCTGTCATTTTCAGACTGGCAACAGTATAAAGCAGGGGAGAAAGTTCCTGGAGATATATTCTCTGTAAATAGCTACACTCTTACAAGATAGAGCTCCAATAAACAAGGAACAGTAAACAGATTTGACATTAATTCATGTACTTTCCTTAAACGTATTTTTAATATATGAACTTTAAATAACAGTTTTTATAGAGGCAGAGATAATACAATTTCAAAGTGACACAAAGTACCTGTTTTGCTTTTAACATCATGCTTTAAATGCAACTTGGTTAAACTGAAACAGGACTACACATCTGTAGTGATGTTGGCCAATTATTTGCGTCCACGATTTAATTAGTTAGATTTTTCTAGCTCAAATGCAGGGGGCTGAAGTATTTGATTAGAGTGAATGCAGAACATACTGTCCCTTAAGCCATCACCTTTCGCTTCTGCTGGGAAGAGAAGCCAGCGGCTCTGCGCGCTTCCTCTTCGTGCTGCTGGATTTGTTGTTGTAACAGAATGAGCTCCCCAAGCAGGCCCTGCCGTGAGTTTATAAAAGGAGAGGAAAAATTTGGGGTGTAAGGAGAACAAAGTTAAACCAAAAGGCATGACAAAGACAGATGAAAAACAGGTATGAACAGGTCAGTTCAAACAAAAGTGAAATTTCATTAGCAAGATCTCTTGCTAGCTGGAGTGGATAGAGCCAGCAAAATCATGCATTTTGCAAATCCAGGTAGACCAAAACAACCAACATTTAGCTACATTTTACAATTATATTCAACTTTAACTAAGCATCTAAATCTTTTAAAAATTCAACTATCCCAGCTCTAAAATACTATGAAAATATTCAGTTCAGCTTTGTCAGCAGTTCTTAGCATTTTTCTTGTTCTTTGTTTTTATTCCCAGCAAAATACAGAAAGTTTATAGCAAGACGATTTTTGCCTGCTACTTAACTTTCTCAAACTAGCAGAAGATAAATAGTTTCTCAAGCATAAAAAAAGAAGAAAAATCTCCCTCTCCCCTTTTGTAACACACTGCAGTTTAACTTCATGCTGTCATAACCCTTTCTGAACACTCCAAAAATCCCTGAAACTTGATGGTTATTCCTTTACTCATTCAGCATTTCCATAAAGCTTAGTTTTCTTCTCTTCTCCCTCCACACCAAAGAATCCTATAATGGTGAGCTGTCTTTCAAAATTGGTTGAGAAATACTATGCCAGCATCTATTGGAACTTTATGAACTGTTTATTTCAGAGAATGTAGAGAAAAGTATTAATGAACTATTTAAATAATGCTCTTTAAAAAAAATTACATCTTCTAAGAAACCATTCAGTGAAATAAAATCTTTCAAAAATGTACTTCAGGAATCAAAACAAACTCTGAAACAGACCTTTAGTGCAAGAATTCAAGACATCCATCGTCAAGTTACACATTTGTTGCATGAAATACACACACAGGCATGTACACATAAGGATAAACAACACAGAAGAGAATGGATAAAAGGAGAGACACAATCAAATGACCAAATATAAACATTTGTTAACCAGTTATATGTGTAATTTGAAGCATAGGAAAATCATCTCACTTGCATTTTACTGAACCACTTTCAGATTTAATAAACGCCTCTAATGCTGGACTAGCAAATGCACTAGAACTGTGCCAGGAACTTAGGCAAAAGATTTCATTACTATACAGCAGCAAGGAAAGGAAGCCTCATTTAGTATTAGATGAACAATAATAATATTTTACCATTTTGCAGACAAGGAAACTCTCAGTATGACCCAACACATTCCCTTTAAACATTATACTATGGGTCAAAAAATACAAGAGAAAACAATGAACAAAATCTGCCATGAAGGCCTTTCAGCATTTTGTAACGGAAGTTTGAAGTCACCGAATCTAGCGATTTAACGAGCAATTACGTTCAAAGACATCTGGTACATGTGACTCTCATTCCACAACAAAGTATGAAAAATTCCTTTTCACACAGCTTAATAAAATATTCAGATAAAAAATCATGTCATTTAAAAGGCTTCGCTATAACATTTTCTTCTTTGTATACATAAATCAATAATCTTAATAATATTATTTAATTTTTATTTTAGTTCTTCATTATTGTTTTAAATTAAAAAATAAATTAATAGAAAAAAATTAAGAACCTTAAATAGCACAGAACTATACACACAGCACCCCAGCTGGCATAAACCAAGACACAAACAAAAATATTTACATCTCTCTGTCATTGGACATTATCACTGGGTGGTGTCCCCTCCACCAAAATCAATCTGTCCAGTGTAAAACTAGGTTTATTTTAAAGAATGTTTTCTAGAAAAGCCAACATTGATCAATTAATGCAATTTCAAAAATCAAGTTCTTTACAATCGTTACATTATTCTTTTCATTGTCAAAGAAACAATATAAAAGGTAGGGAATAACAGGAGTTAACAAACTACAGTAGTTGACATATAGAGACAAACTCTGACATTGTTACTGTGCATTCTTTAAACTTCTCCCACCCCCTATTATCTTATATTAGAAGTTAATATACTGTACTTCAGCTGAGTATGACTCTTTCTATAATTTACAAGGAATAAAAAGGAGTGAAAATGATAAAGTAGGTAAAGAGATAAATTTCTAAGAATTTGAATAAATGTAACAATTTTATCCAGAGTACCTATAACATGAAACTGGGAATTAAGTTGGGAATATAACAGCACTCTTAATAAAACAGATAGAATTATGGAAACTTCACTGTATAACTTCCAATGAAGAACTAAAGAAACAAGAATGTTTAAAAAAAAAAATCCGAGTAAGTGACAGTCCTTACTCAAGTCTCTTTTTCACTCTCCAGCAGTAGCTGTAGTCAAGGGCTGTGGGATATTGTGCTGCCCCTTACACCACCTGAAGGTGACCCTGTGCAGGCTGAGCAAGACAACCACACACTGCAACTGCTCCACGAAGCAGCAGGGTCTTCAAGGCAAGAGATGGTACCAAAGAACCAGAGCAGAGAAAGGACTACCTAAGCCCCACATCAAGATCTGAGTCACAGTTTTCAATCCAACTCCATCACACCTATAACCAATACACATTTTCTTTAATGTTAAAGGCTAAGATTTGGAATTTGTTTGCTTTAAGAGGAAACTATTTCTTAAAGAATGTTTTCTTGGATATGACAACAATGCAAGATAATTTTCTAAGAAGGTAACCCAGCTATTTCAAGTACAAGCCTAAACTAGTGCCTCACTTATAATACAGTATTTTTACTTCACTATATTTTTATAACTATCTTCACTCTTCTTTCTCTCACAACAAAATTTCTTATTTAATCCAGGTAAAAAGGGATTTAAATGCCACATACTTAAATTACTTATCTGAACACTCCAGTAATTCTAATTTAATTATCTTTGAAAAATAGTGTACTTTTTGGATTAAATGAGAGATTATGAAATAAACACATTAGGTGAGAAGAAGCAGTACAGCCTCATTTGATGTTCGGGACATCCTTCACTCTGTCAAAGTTACTTTACAAAACAACTGGTTTCTCACTCATTCTACTGAAAGTTTTTAGAGACCTGTCTGAGAATCACATCCAATAACAATTCTTCAGAAAATTCCTCCAAACAAATAATTTCTAGATTTATTAGAAATCTCTTCACAACAAAACAAAGAAAACCAGCTCATCAGACACATTTAATACCATACTACAGCATTTTATGTACCCATACAATCACAATTCTTAAACTAGCATTGGTTGGCAGTGGTAAGCATTGAATGCAAAAAGGCCATCTTATCCATTGTCTTGAAAATAGTAATTTTGCCTGCCAATAACTTGGTGATTATGCTCTGTTAGGTATTCATATGTGCCTAGTTTGAAATACTCTGACCAAACTGATCATATTAATTAGCAAATTAAGAGTTTCATATCAGATGTAATTATTAAGCAAGACAAAATCATACTGATTTAATCTGGTGGTATTTTCCATACCACAGCCAAAGTTACAATGCAGATGTCACTGCATCCCAAACAACCACAGGACAGTAACAAGTTTTAATGATATTACTGGTATTCAATAAAAGTGACAGTTATTTCAATTTTCAGAGACAATAAACTAAGATGGCCACTTCTTCACAAATCAATAGTAAGGTATTTTTTATGTTTTACACAGTGAAACCTGTGCTAAGCAATCACTCTAGAGAAAAATATATAAAGTTTACAGACAAAGGGGAAATAAAAAGCTAGGTTAATTCTCATGTAGAAATCCATCACTGTTCTACATGGAGAGAAATAATTGTAAGATGTGAGCTTTGTACAGGTTTCACTATATATTGCCATGCAGAATTAATGTAGGATAAATGTATACATGCCTGCATATACAGAAAAGTTGTTTATGGAAAAGCCCCAGTTATAGTTCAGAAACTTTCAGGTGTAAAAATAATTATATGATAACTTACAAATTCCCTGATATATATTGTTTTCCTTCCATTTTTGTAAAAGAATTTTGAAAAATAAAAAGTCTTTAAAGAATGAGCAACATGACAATTTAAGAATTTAACAGAAAAGTTCATGAAAACAAAAAATTTAAACTTCACCTTCTTAAGAAAAAAAAAGCTAAAACTTTAAGTACCAAAATACAGTAACATTATTTTCCAGAGAATAGTAACAAAAATACGATGTATGCTTTATCTAGATAAAGAAAGTAAAAACCAGACTGCTTTAAGAAATGGAAATTCTTTACTAAGGCAGAAATTCTTAAGTAAGAATTACAACAGTGAAAATGTCAACAGAAATGAAGTTGCAAGCAGAAATGCTTAAAAATAAATATAAATGCCTAAACCAATTTCAGTAATAAGTTATAAACTCAAGTGCCATGGAGACCATGCTCTGAACAACGGCAAATGCACATACAATTCCTAAAATCACATTCTTATTACAAACCAATTTTCTTAATAATGCAATTCCTAAACATTTTTATGTCTGCCTTGTATTTCCTTACACCAAAATGTTTGTTATCACTGCACTATTTTTATATACAAAAAGCAGTAATGCATACTGAACTAATTTTCAACGATAAATTCTTTTCAAGCTGCTTCAAATGAACTTCTGCAATGGGCTACTGATGCACTTTCAAAAAATAAATACCTGTTTATAAAGACATTTTCAGTTCAGCAAGTGAGTAATTACCTTCTTGAACTGTTTGTCATTGTCGTATCCCTGGTCAGTAGCCCGGAATGCTGTTTCTCCTGGAGAACCTAGGACATAATTGCAGAAACTCACAATAAGACACAAAAAGCACTTAAAAAATCTCAAACTACACTTACTAGAAAATTAAAGCTTCAACCCCTATGAATTAGTAATTCAATAATCTTTGAAGTTCCTATTAAAATAATTCATTTTAAGAAACTGAAGAAGAAAATCAGTTTAAAACTCATCTGAAAATATTATATCTAGCTTATGACTCAGATTAGTTATACCTCAACGGAGCAGGCAGCTTCAGTTAGACTATTAGAAGTTCTTAAAATATTGTAAAATGAAGTAATTTTTGAGAAAGACAGAAGGATAATACAAAATCCACTGATGCTACTGTAACAAGAAAAGATGAATCTTTCCTATTGTAATGGCAGGTTTTTGAAAGAAGCTTCTGGAACAAGCCTGAAATAAACAGCATCTGCTAAGGGCCGTGGCGAAGATCTATCAACCATTCATCTATTCATTCTCACAAGGGAGGACCTAAGTCAGGAAAAGGTTCTTCACTCACAGGGTGGCTGGGCACTGAGCAGGCTCCCCAGGGAAGCGGTCACAGCACCAAGCCTGACAGAGCTCAAGAAGCTTTTGGACAATGCTCTCATGCACATGGTGGGATTTTTGTGGTATCCCTGAACAGGGGATCCACAGAGTTGGACTTTATGATCCTGATGGGTCCCTTCCAACTCAGCATATTCTGTGATTCTATGAAGTATTTCTAAAGTATTTGGAAAGTATTTTTAAATCCATATTAAGTTGCTGTAAATAATTGCATTTATGTTGATATTCACTCCTCTTAGTATAGTAGTGCTTTAACAGTTTGCTTTAAAAAGGCAGGTTAAGGGCAGGAAAAAGGGCTTTTACACACCTAACAACAGAAGTAGATCAGAAGCTCCTATGACTTCACTAACCAAATTGTAACCTGTGAAAAATCAGCAGAAGAGGGGAAATAAAAATTATAAACACAAAACAAAATGCAAAATAAAGATGAGGGATCTTTGTCTCATTTGGAGGACCACACAATCATAAATGGCCACTATGCCAGTGGGAGTATGATAACAAGTAATAGGTGACATCTCACTACCAATCAGTAACAACACAATTTTAAAGTGTTAACATTTTAAACAGCCAAAATACATAGGAGATTGTAATCTACTTGTCACTCTGCTGAATTTGGGCCTTACTTAGATTCTTGCTCAGTTTGTAAGATTAATAAATTAGTTCTGCCATTGACAGTATTTTAAAGAAACAAAACCACACTTATGCAGATATGAAAATATTTTCAAACACACTTAGAACAATGATATAACCCCTCACAGATAAAATCTTTCAAGAATACAAATTTATGTGTTTTGATAATTACTAAGGCATAATACATATAATCATGCAGTTTATTATCAGAATGAGCGAAGTTTTGAGCTGTGTTCATTAACAAGTCAGATATTATGATCAAATTTAATTGTTCTCAGTTTTAAAAAGCCCAGAGATAGAAATGTCTCCTTTAAATCTGCCAAAACCTGAAAACCATTAAGCCTGCTACTGCCTGGATACACTGAATAGACAAACCAACAAACCATCCCTGTGTCTTTTCTGAAGGTTTAAAACTCTTACCTGCTCCTTTGAAACAGCCCCAACTAACCTAAATCTCCAAGCAAGTTTTTTCTGGGGCCACGACCAGATGGAAAATATCATTCAACACAAAAGAATCCCTTTGTTACAAATCTCCTATTTCACATGCTTGCAACATTAAGAATCTTCACTCTTAATAATCCAACTCTTTTCTCCTGTAACAGCTCTGATATTGCTACTGCCCAGTGACAATCTCACCAAGTTCTAGCTGGATACATCCACCTTCTCTGACTCACTGAAGACTTGAGCTTTCAATCTGTTAAGAGTTATACAAGAACTCTAGTTTTCTATTCAATTTCACATTTTAGTTCTTTGCAATGGCTACTAGAATTCTTGTTTTTAAAAATGCATAACACTTACCTGTGTCCAGAACACTTTCAGTAAGAGATATTCAATGCAAACACAAAGGTTTTCAGGATCTGCTTTGTTCTAGTGTCTAAGGACATACCTGTACCCTCATCATGAAATAGGTTCAGCTTTTGAAATAAAAACTTAGCTGAAAATTTGCTCTCACCAGAAGAAAGAAATCCTTTCAGTGAAGCGAGGCTATCTCCGATCTTGTCAAAGTCAGGCAGAAGTCTGGCAAGGTCATCTGCATCAGGGAGGGCTTTGAGAAGTTTTTCTAGGAAAACAGTGTAACAGTTAGTGAGTACAGATTTTTTCTATTATTTTTGTGAACAAAAATAGCTTAAGCTATAAATCCTAGCAACTGTTTCAGAATATGGCTTTAAAGACATTTTTTTAAAAGTACGAAGAAGTTTCTTTCCACATGCACCTCCCCCCAATAGTGTTGGGAAAGACCATCAGATCTGAAAAACCAACTGCTTTTTTAGACTTTGAACTTCCTGATAAGTTGGTTGCCTCAGTACTTTATAATTGCTGAAAACTTACTGCTGCATTTTATCACACTTCATACATTATTCTTTCACATACTTCATAGAGGATGTTTTAAAATTACACAAAACTGTAACTATGCTCATGTCTTGAACCTTTTTAAGAAAAGCTTAGTTTTCAATTTCATAAACAAGCCAATTTTGTAATCCTTAAAGTAAAATTACTAGCTTTAAAGTACTATAAAAATGTAGTGTCCACTTGCAGCAAGAACAAGAAAACACTTGTAGCAGTTTTCAATCTCTGCATTTATCTATGAAATAGTCATACATGGCATGGAGGTTGAAACTAAATATCTGTAAGGTCCCTCTCAATCCAAACTCTTCTATGATTCTAGGCAGTAAAATCTTCATGGAGATGATTTAAAAAAAAAAAAAGAACACCACGTTTCTACCCTGCATATAAAATATAAGTCAATGCTTGATTTTCAGATTTCTGTCTTTCACCTGAAAATATACAGAAGCCTCTACTGCAACCTGAAGGCTCAGGAAAGCAAGAGTTTCTATTTTTACTTTTCTTTTCTTCTGTATCTTCAAGATAATTTTGTAGATAGGCAGGTTCACTATTCTGCATTTTCAACTGGTCTTTTACTCACATGTATTTTTTACTGATTTGTTTATATCTTCACTTGTAAGTCATTCATATAGAAAGAAAGAACTTTCTGCATAATACTCCCAAAACCTGTGTGAGTCCCCTTGATCATGCTACAACTCTCACTAATGGGAATATACAGCTTTATGAAAGGACCAAGAACATTCTCAAATGAAGGGATGCACTATGGAATATCCATGCTAAACAGTGCCCAATTTCTTCTTACAAACACACTGATACAAATGCCTTGGTGAAACACACATCAAACTCCAAAAATAAAAGTTCACTCAAATTCCAGCTAAAAAGCTACTCCTGGAGTGAGGTCCTGAGGACCTACACTCTTATGTTTAAGTTTTACACATGCCAGTCTTTAGACAGAGTAACATCATGATTTTGTGGTACCGAAGTCGACAAGTTCATCAAGCTCCCAGACAAAGTCAGGAATAATCCACTTATATTCCTCGAGATCTGGCATCATGTCCTTCCACTGCTCATATGTCTAACAAAGAAAGGAAAAAAATAATGGTAGAAATAGGGAAAGAAATGTACATAGAGAAGCATATGAGCAACTACTACCTACACATAAAACATACTAAGCCACCATCTTTAGATATGAGTAGTACTTTGATTTTTTAAAATCTATAGTAGTTTTTAAACAATGTTTCCCATATTCACTCACCTTTATTATCATCAGTTAACCAAGCAATGACACCTTGTATTTTTGTGGCTATAACAAGAACTACTCTTTTGAAGAATGTAATAACAAAGACAAAATGCATAAAATAGCTTCCAGAGATAAATACCTTCTTAGCTGTATAACCACCTCCAACTGCAGATCCTAAGATGAGATAGCGAACTTTGAGAAGCCTGGAGGCTAATCTGGCCAGCCAAAAGTTCCTGTGGGACTGGCATCCATGTTTTACATTTAAAAGTTTTGTTTTGTGAGGGGGAAGACGATTCAGAGAAGAGAACAGCTGAAGGGATATCCTTAATGGAGGTCTCTGAAACTTTGAACTTGGATAGTAGGGATGATGCGTACTTCGGGAAACAAGATGCAGGTTTTGAAGCGGTGATTTTCTCTTTATTCCATAGCTGCTATTTGCTAGACTCCGGCAGATGACACTAAAAGAAAGAAATAAAAGCTTTAACTGATTTCTTCAACACACCATTAACTCAAACACCTCTTTAGAAGCAATTCGCATTACATTTTAGCTGGGTACAGATAATCTTATTACATCACCCTGAATGCACAATTTCCAGCTACTACTGCTATGCTTATGAGGAAAATAAAAAGCTGCAAACATCGTTAATGGGTATAATACTTTTAGTGATTACAGATACAAAACCTTAACTACAAATTCTGAAGTCTGTTACGAATTACATTTAACTTTCACACTGTAATAATGCAAGTAACATCCGTGTGGTAAAGCACTGTTTGGGCTGAGTCCACAGAAGACTTGCAACATACAAGAAAACAGTTTGGCCTGTCTTATTCTCTAAATGAACTTTTAGAGAACATTGAGCTTGTAGAGGATTTTCAATCTTTAAAAAAACCCAACACACAGAAAAAAAATCCTTTGTAGAATACATTTGTCCTATATCATCAAAGCACATTCTCCTTTGGAGTTGAAGCATGTGCTTAATGACATCTTTCAGGTGCTTTCACTTGCTGTGAATTCTAGGATTACAAGACGATGGTTCTGTCTTGGGTCACGCAGAGACAAGATTAGTTCTGGAGATGGCTGCACCATGTGTGCTGATGCTTTCATGAAGGAATTCAGACTTAAGAGTGAAAAGTCTGGAAGACTTCACTCTGAAAGCAGAGCTCAGCCATGAAAAGCACACGTTAAAACACAGGAGCCTTATCAATCCTGCCTCCAAACGCATGGCCTAGAATAAAATTTGCGTGCTTTCAATTACACTATCTGCACACTGCAAGAGTTTGAGGTAATTTTATTAGTTTAGGGAAAAGACAACTACCCGGAAAAAAGTAATTTCTTCTGTAACTTTTTGGATGTACCATCATATCAGAATAGTTAATATTAAATCATTTATTAATGCAAAATATGTGTGAAGTTACAGGCTTGAAATTTCAAAGTTGGAAATGAAAGCTTGTCCTTTGATGCTTTCTTTGGGGTTTTCAATATTATCAAGTGCATTTACTCACAAATGGGACAAATACAAAAAAAAAGAAACTGCTTCACACCACTGACATGGCAAATTATTAATCCCATAATCCTAGAACATTTAAAATTAACAGATTTTAAAGAGAACAAGTGAATCATACTTAGTGGAAAATACTACAGCATTTTCTAATAACATGCTCTCCATGATCTATACAGTACTTTGCCTCAAGATTTTCAATGTACTAGAGATGACAGGTAGTTCTTAATGTCCAAAGAAGTAAAAGACTTTGTTATAAAAAAGACTTTTAATCCAGAAATTGAGCTTTTGGAAGATAAGATAAAAATCAGAATTCAGACATTTTTCTCTCTTAAAGACCAATTTTGCTGACGATCTACATTTAGAAATTTCCTTTAGTGCAATGGAAAGCTCAATAAAGGAACTCCAGAGACTGCTCTGCAAGCCCTCGTTCCTAAATCACTATGGTTGTGAAGGACACCCTTTGCTGCTATACTACACTATCTCTGTAAGGCTGGGCCTTGGCAATAAGAAACTTAGAAACTAGAAATAGATTAATAAGCAGGAGCAAAACAATCCTTAAACGAGTAAAAAGTTTCTTCTCTTGGACATGGAATTACAAGAGGCTCAGAAATTAACTATGAACAGAACCAATACAAAAGTGCCTCCACATTTGAAATGTTTTATTTGCCACTTTTGAAGCCAGGTTTTTAAATCAGGGTGTGATAAGCCTGTATGAAGCATGCTGATGACTGGGCTGTTCTTTATTTTGTTTTGCAGTCATTACCATTTCACAGATATTTATTATTTTCAGCAGAGACCATGTGGTAGCACAGACCATGGCAGTCACTCCTAATTATTAGTCTTCACCTGGGCTAAAGGCATTTTGTGTCGTATTATGTAACTTTCTTACCTTGTTTTTTTCTTTTAGAACACATCATTGTGTTTTATAGCATTCAGTCTGTGTGTTTAAACTGAATGAAAAATTGAATTCCACCAGTCTTCTGGCAAAACCTCCATCCACAATTTCTTTTTGAGTGTTATTTCATATTTCAAACTCAACTGCTTTACTTGTACATCCAAAATCTTATAATTCGTTAAAAACCCCACTACACCAAAACTTTCATTTTCTATTTCTTCTCTCCTCCTGCTGCTAAACCTCCTGATGAATACTGACCAAAAAAATCACCTTGAGATTTTCACTGAAACTACAGTCAGATTGAAAAGGATGGCAGAACAATACTATTAATTGAAGTACTTAATGAGTTCCAAATTTCAAGCCTCTGCAACGTTGGTTTTAACAATAACAAAAACTATCCTTCCAGACATGAGTAGCTCTGCCTGATTACAGGCCTGCAACCTGCAACACGACACGGAGATTATAAATGTCCTGTAAAACACAAAAAAGTGGCCTGCTGTGCCTGTGACTACAAGGCAGACGTAACCCAGCAAAATGCACTGTGGCATTTTCTTTCTCATTCAGCACTAGACAACGCTTATTTTCCTACTGCTGCTCCCAAATAGGAGCTGGAACTAGATGATCTTCACCTTCCTCTTCCAACCCAAACCATTCCATGACTACGAAATTTGCCAAGGAACATCGTGCTGCTATCCGCCATTCACTTTCACTGCTCCAGCCTGGAATGGTGTAGCAGAACGGTGGAGAACAAGCGGGACGCAAGGCAACTGCTGGGAGAGACAACGCCTGGACACGAAAGCGGCCCGAGCTCCCCAGGGCGAGAATGAGGGAGAAGCAGCTCCCTTCTGCATGCACCACCTCCCCCAGGTCCCAGGGGAGCTGGAGAATGGGAAACTGCCTAGCTTGGGGGTACCAGGCTGCCGCCTGCAGCAGCCTCAGGCCCAGCCCTGCGGCATTCGCACCCGCACCACGCACCCCAACCCACTGTGCCTTTCCGCCTCCCCCGCGGTTGCCAGGCCCGCCTGCAGCCTGCCGGGGCCCGTCCCGCTTACCAAGCCGCCGCTGCCCGCGTCCGCCACATCCTAGGGGCCGGGAGGGACGGGGAGCGGCCCGGGAGCCGCAGGAGCGCGGCCGGCCTGAGGGCAAGGGCAGGGGCAGCCGCTTCCGGGCACCGCGGTCCGCGCGGCCCGACCCGCCGGAAACCGCACCTCCCCGCGCAAAGGTTCCGGGCTCGGCGACGGAGGAGGAGGGACGGTTTAGAGGGAGCACCGCGGGGCTGGTCAGTCAGGAGCGGAGAATCGGGGAGGCCTGATTCCGTCACTCTTGGATCATGGATCCCTGCACCGGGGTCGTGGTTCCCTCATACCGTCGTCCTGGATTCGTCACACCCATCGATCTGTCACTCCGGGGTCCGGGATCCGTCATACTTGGATTATGTTTCCCCCCGCATCGGGATCATGGATCCCTCCCACCGGCGCCATGAATCCCTTGCACCGGGGTCCTGGATCCCCCGCACCGGGCTCTGTGCCCCCCTCACACTCCAGCGATCGCCTCGGGGCCTCATTCCTGGCTGCTCTCGGGGGCAGGGCTGGAGAGGGCGGTGAGGTGAAGCCCATCCCGGATGGCGCTACCAGGGTCTTCCATGCTGTTAAAGATAAGATTCTGATGAGTCTCCAGCTGTTGTTGTGTTTGGGGAGTGCATGACATGGGTGGCAGCGCTGCCTTGAAAGCTGGAAAACACAAGGTGTTTCCCAGTGGGCTTTCCCAGTTGTTGGGAGTTTTTTCCAGCCACATTGAAGCGGGAGGCAGAGGAGGCACCAGGAGAGTTCATCAGCTCCGTCCGTGTCCTCTCACACAGGATCACCTCTGACTGGGTCATTTCTGAGCAGCGCATGCCACACCTGTCCCTAAGGACCACAAACATTGGCGGGTTCACCTGGCAGTGCCAGTGCCTGCTGACTTTAATGGAAAGTATTCCCTTGTGCCTGATCTGAATCTTTCTTCTCACATGTCCGCAGTGGACACGGATAATATTATGTTCTCCAGTTACGTGTTTGAAAACTGTTGCCATGATCCTTCTCAGCCTCCTTTTCTTTAGCTAAAACAACCCTAAGTTTCTCTTCCATATTTTATGACTCCTTTGTCATTCTTCTCGGTGGTCTCCTGTAAATTGTCACCAGTTGATTCAGAGCTTCCTTTCTGTAATGTGGCCAGAACTGGGTGTCCCATGCTGAGAAACAGAAAACGAGATTTGGGGTACTTTAGAGGTCAGGCTTCTGTTTATACTGTGGGATTTTTCAAAGCAAAATATATTGCACAAGGTTGACATAATACATACGTGTATTTTCAGGACTGAGATAAAAGTTGTTGGGATGAGGTGAGGCTCGTGTTTTTATCTCTTGCTTGCCTACTTTGTGACTTATTTATTTATACGTTTAAGGGACTATATTTTAAATCTTACTTTGCTTTATATTTTATCTTGACCAGTTGTTTTTGTGATTCATGTATGATTTTTTTTAAGGCAAGTTTCAATTTAAGAGTGATGATACTCCATAGGACATGCTAACAAATAACTTTTTATGAATAAATACTATGTAATTCTTACTCTGAGCAGTAGAGAGCATCATATAACTAAAAGTTCCAATTCAGGCTGCTTTAGAGGTGTTTTCTCCAGGAGATAGTGAACATACTTAAGAAAATGAACAAATGTCATCATCTTCTTTGGTTCTGGATTAATAGACTTTGATTAAATATTATCACAGATTGTCAAATGATGGAAATTATGAACGTTTTGCACCTTTAATCTGTCTTTTTTTTTGTTTTCAGTTGTGAGCGTATAAATACCCCTATAAGGGCGTTCTCTGGGAGTGCAGAACACCTTGGAGCTGGAATAAATCTACGAATAGTGAAAAGATTGTATGAGCCTTTATTCTCCCCTGGAGACCCTGCTTTGGTGGGACAGAGCAATCAAGGACCCCTGCTGCACCCTAGTTTGCTACAGACACTAGAAAGAGCAAGGCTGATGTTTGGGAAAGCAGCAAAAGCTGACCAGACAGAAAAAGCATGTGTGACAGTCCTGTTTTTTCACCCCTGGCACCTCGCAAAATAATGGGTCATTTCCCAAAATCATCAGCCCGCCTTAGAAAAGGTGCCTTGACAGTTGTTTCCTGTCTGTTACAGCTTCTAGATAGCAATGCTTATTTTTTCACATGTAATCAGGTTTAATAGAAATGGAAATAATTAGGTTCTTTCTTTTGAAAGTTTAAAACTGTGACTCTCGTGTAATAACTGGAGTTCCCTTTGCTCAGTCTCAGAAGAATAAAATGGTAAGTTGAGATGCTCAGAGCCAGTTGCAGTTGGAGGAAGGAGAGGATAGCAGTGAAGCTGGGTATGGAGAGTACCTTGCTCCTCCTTGATCTTTGTTGCAATTTATCACCTTTACACAGCTTAGTACAGATACATCCTTGTCAGTCCAGCCTCTGGACTCCTTTTGGAAGTGGTGTAGGTGCCAAGGCTGAACAACTTGGCCCCAGTGCTTATCACCAGCATTTTCAAACACATCTGTCCCTGTGCTGTGCATGGGTGCACATCTTTTTGCATTAACTGACCTAATTCCTTAATTTTCTCTTCTCTCTTTCCTGCATTTCTCCCTTTTCACTTTCTCTGAGCCTGCCCACTGGGGGTAGGCAGTGGTCTTTCCTGTTGCTTGAGATACGGATTTGTACAAGTCCATGCCTCATGGTAGCAAAATGCTGAGGAATGGGAACTAACTTGATACCTCTTGTTCTGTTTCAGTCACCCTAGAAGTAATATTTTAGTTTTCTTAATATACTTGCTGGAAGAACAGGTTTGCCTTTCCTGACCTCATTCCTAAAATACTTCTTGTGTAACTTCTTAAAAAGTATCAAAGTACAAGGAAATAGTAGTGAAATGGGAATGAATCACAAGACTAATCAGCAAATGCCGCCCCAAAAAAAAAAGGAGGTGGTAAAACTCTCAGTGTTGTTTTTCTGCCAGCTTCCTTTTGGCTCTGATTTAAAGGTCAGAGACATCTTATCCAGCTTACTGACATCGGTGGGGAACTCCAGTTTTCCCCAGGAGTGAGTAAATAACCTCAGTGGTGTCTCCCAAAGCTATATAGTGAGGTCAGAAGACATTCTGTGAGGATATTCTCAATAAGGAATAAAGGACCTGGTTACAGATCCTACGTGGCTGAATCCTGACACACAGTCAGTCCATAAATCCACCTGCACAAACTGGGGCCCCTTTTTATAGTGCCAGAACTTGATTTATTTTCCATGGCATATGTGGGGATCACTGCTGGACATTTAGTTCAGACTGGTTGCTAAGAGTGTTAACAACAGCAATGCCTATTTTGGTTCTTATTTGGACACACTCCTGGTCTCCAGTGATTCCATAATCTCTTGAAGGATAATACTCCCCTCTTGCCCTACCCTAAAAGTTTCGTGCCAACAGCACTTGCTTGCACTTACCAGAGTTATTTCCTTGAGTCATCTTGTGGCAAACACTTGTAAGATTAAACTTTTTCTTTCTTGCATTGTTTCTGAGTGAATTCTACATGAACCCTCACAATTGCAAAACTCCAACAACAGAATAGAGGGAGGAGGGATAAAGTGTTACCTGCTAACCCCAGAGAGGGAGGAGCTCCCTACTTCAAACATCACCAGAATTATAAGGAAGGTGTGTACTTAGATCACTTCCTCAGTGTAGAAGTTCAGGCACACTATGCTGAAGACCTGTCCTGCGGGTGCTCTAGAAAGTCTCCAGAGGGTCATTTCATGGGGGAAAATCCTGCCAAGAACCATTATGCACAGCTTAACCAGGGAGAAGAGAATGAGATGGTGAGTTGTATCTCTGTCTAGGTCTTTCTCAGCTTGAAGCAGAAGCTGGCACGGGTTCTGCAATAAAGTACTACAGACCGTAATTGAGTTATTGCTAGTTGGGGTGTTTCCTTGGCAGAAACAATCAGTTAGAAAGGGATATAATTTTTTTTTAGCAGAAAGAAAATAAGGTTGGTTGTGCCCATTGAATTGAACCGGTTATCTCCTCCAACAGGGGATGGCATAATAGATTATTCATGTGGTGTTACAAATATAGATGGATGTGGTTTAATAGGAGCTTGAGGGATGGGCCAGACCAGTGTCCCCAACCATTTGACAGCTGAATCTTCAGGATCAGCTCCAGTTAGAAAACTGGAAACCTTGGCTTTCTCCAGAACACAAAAACACATGTTATGTTTGCATACATTAATGGCAAATGCA
Organism: Coloeus monedula; assembly: GCF_965178545.1. Classification (NCBI taxonomy): domain Eukaryota; kingdom Metazoa; phylum Chordata; class Aves; order Passeriformes; family Corvidae; genus Coloeus; species Coloeus monedula. Next base: position 14,251,121 of record NC_138790.1, read on the forward strand.
GTCTACTGAATTGGCAATCTCAGTCTCAATTGGCAGTCGCTATGTCAGACTGAAGCTGGGATTCCTAAATACAGAACTACTATATTTCTTTCCAAAGTTTCCCAGGGAGAAATGCATTTTGTAACAGCTGGAAGTCCTATGTTTACACAAAATATCTGGTCTCCTGCATGGCACTGCTCTTAAATAGTAATGCCAGTGCACTACTGCACTGAATTCAGTGCTTCTGAGCTGCTTTGGCATTACAATGTGTCATGAGTCAGCTATTCACATGGATTCTGTCCCTCTAATAGATTCTGCTGGAGATGTCAGATCCATGATGCAGCTGTACAACAACAATTCTTAGGCCTATCTGGCAAATGCAGTGCTTCTCAAAATTCCTGTGCTGCAGAGCCACTGGAGCTCTGCTGTGAGTGCCTGCAGGATTTCTGGGTGTACAACAGCAAAGCTATTGAAACACAGTCACTTACAAGTTGACACAACTGTTCACTTTCAGAAATCCTGGAGAAGTCTTCAAAATCTCCTCACTGAGAGTCTCCTGTTCTAGTGAAAGAGACTGTGTCATGTGCAAACATGGATATCTGTTATCTCTAAAGACAAATGTAGATTTTCAGGCATCTCTCCTAGCCATCCAGGCGAGGGGAGATGCCACATTTTGCATAATGCAAACCTGGGTAATCTGGGATGTGCTGGAGAATGCATACAGAGTCACCCAGCAGCATGAACAGAGCAGTGCAGGAAGCACAAGGCACTGGCTCTGAGGGTGGGGACTAATTAGCTCCGTGTAATGCAGAACCCGACTTGCTCTGCCACCCAGTTACTAAACCTGCTGGCAGCACCCTGCTCCTGGCTCTAGCCCTGGTGCTGATGTGCCACTGCTCCCCAGCTCCAAACAGCTGCTGTGTTTGTGTCTCTGCTCCACCCTGCTGTGTCCTTCTAGGACTATAAACAGCTTGTTGTGCTCTCACCACTATTGGCGCTGTCACTAGCAATACCAGAATTGAGCTGGAACTAATTAGGTTTAAGTGGATTGTCTGGTGCTGTGTACAGTCACACTATTGTACCCTGAATGTTCACTTCCAGCTGTGCACTACTGGGACACCCAAGCTGTACTTGTATGGAGCCAGTTATCCCAATGATGTTCTTGTTTCTCAGCAGTATCATACTGAGCCCACGTGTCCTTAATCCGGTGCTCAGGGATCTGCACTATGAATCTGAGGTTTTGCATGCACAGCTGGTGTGTGTGCCCGGTGTTGAGTCAGTCTCCACGATGAATCCCGAGTGTCTGGCAGTTGCCATGTTCTCCATGCCTGCAGTGAGCATGATCAGTGCTCATTCACCTGGGGTTCCCAAATGGAAGTCAAAGAAATAGACTGTGTGAAGTGTGAAGTACTTGAGTAGTAAATGCAATTAAAACAATAGCTCAATTATGCTAAATTAGGCAGGAATGCATGTATGTTTGTTACATTTATGTAAGGGAGGAGAAGAGTATGAGACAGAGGAAGATACTCATGAGGATGTATGAGATACTGTAAGAGGATGAGAAAAAAGCGATGTGTATATAGAAAAAGAGAACAGCTAATGTGCGTATTTATGTGAAAGAAAAAAAGAAAGTAATATGTAAATGAGAGTAGTTGTGAAGAAAGAGACAAAGAAGGCTCTATTTAAGTAGAGGAGTGAAGAAGAATACATGAGGTAAAGACAATTATATGCAGAGGTTCTTTCTTTGTTAAAATAGCATATTTAAATTACTGGCAACCACAATGACTGGCAGCAGCACATAATATCTCTCTGACCCTGCAGCATCTTTTTTTAAATTCAAAGCCATGAAAAGTATTTTTGATGTTGTTTTCAATAGTCAGTTTAATCTACCTGAACCAAATATTAACAAGCAGTTCTTGATTTCTCAAACAAGATCAGATCTTGGTCCAATAATTAACAGCTGACATTGTGCAAGTGCCAGTTCTTCCAGAGTGGAATAGTTCAAATAATCTGAAAGCATGCAAGTAATTCATTTGAACTCTGGATGTGCAATGCTTCCTTGTGTTGAACCAGCTGTCCAATTTGCTGAGAAAAGTTGGGGAGCTCTAATGAGAAGAAATGCTTTGAAGTTTTCTTCTGTATTTCCATTTCTTGGTATAGTTGAGGTGCTAGATAGTCCTGGATTTAAGAGTAATCACTCTGATTTAGGAAATCTAACCTGTAGACCTGTATATCCTTGTGTATGTCTTTGGGTTTACTTTACACTGCTGCAGAACATTTGCTTGAATGAAAGTTCACTCTTCTGCTACACAGCTAAAACTTAGCAAAGGATATTCAGAGCATGAGATAAACTCTCTCTCCATGACCATTCGTAGTTCCAGAAAGATTTTAGTAGTGTGAGAGAGCTCTGGACACAGCAGCTTGCCTCAGAGAGGTCTGATAGTATGCTTCCCTTCAGAAAAATCTGCTTGAAGACATTTTTGAGGAGTACATTTACTGTGGAATAGGAAGAAAAAACCACAGCTTTATGCCCTCTGCCAATTTGATGCTCTTCTCTGCACATCTTGGGAATAGTCATTACCTTTGCACAAAACCTAAAGTGTGAAGCTTAAGTCTTGCAGTGCAAAAGATTGTGATAGACTTTGACAGGCTACTGGTTTGGGGAGGATTTGCCACAAGCCTGTCTTCAGCATGTGTTCCCCCACTGCTTGTGGCTGAAGGAATGGGAGAACTGCAGTCAGTCAGCTGGTGAACCCCAGTTTACTGCTGCATCTTGGCAGCTGTCTGCCTCCTTTGAGATGCCACAGTTCTGAAGGGAATCTGATACAGGAATTTTATATACTTTGAATTTGAAAAATGTAACTTTTAAAATGGAAATAAAATCTGAAAGTTACAATCCTTTTGCTAATGGAATGATAGTGAATGTTGCTACTGGTTTCAGAGAGAACAGGAACAAACCTCTGATGAAACAGGTTCTGGTTGGTTAGAATGAGATTCAGTTATTAACTTCCTTGTGAATCTTAGCCAGTCTTTCAAGTCTAATCCTATTATCTGTTGTTATAGCAACAGGTTGTTCATAATACTGAACCTGGTGTTGGGGTTGCCAGAAATATGATCATTCACAGCCCCTGTTTAGGCTTCCTGATGGTAGCTACAGGCTTTGTTTTCACCAAAGAAAAAGGCACCTGAATTTGTTTGACTTTTGCATTTAAATTCTGCTGTGCAGATGACCTGGCAGTTAGAGGTAATTTTTCTTTTAAACATAAGTAACAAAGACTTGCTGGACTCTAGAGGGATATGCCCTTGAATGCTGGCTTTGTGTGATTGTAAAAGCAGCTAAGAACCTTTCTTGCCAACTGAGCAGGTCTGGCAGCTTTTTCTGTCCAATAATCCAGGCCCCCTCTTAGACCCTTCACTCACAAGTCAAACCATTTTGTTACAGTCACTTCTCTGAGTGATGCGAGTCTCAAGAGAAAAAGGATGTTAACAGATGAGGAAACAAATTTTACAATACATTACAATTTATTAAAAATTATTCTACAGAGATGAGATGAACTCTGTATACCAGCCTATTTTGTAGATGGTGTTACCTTCTATGAGATAACGAGAAGCCCTTTGGAGTCTTACAGATGGCTAAACTTTGCTTTATTTTCCACCATCTCCTAGTCTGGTGCACTCAAGAACCCAGATTATTTGACTATGAAATGTTTTATATGCCAAATGCATCATTGAACTCTAAAAAGCTGTTCATGCATTAGAAAAATTGTCAAGGTGCAAATCTATATTCATCAGACCCCTCTTCAAAAGAAGCATGTCTGCACCAGCACAACAAAATGAAACACAGCAAAAGTTATTTCCTTAACAACATAAAACTAACCTGTCAGACATGCTCTTACTGGTGACATCAACACGAGGACTTCTGCCAGCCTTGAAAGTATTGTTTGCCATAGTGGACATGCATTTGCTTGGAGGTTTTTGTAGCAGAAGCTGAGTGAGTCCTGAATAAGCTTCAAGAATTTCTAAACCCTAATTACTATAAGTTGTTCATGTGGCTAAATAAACCTGCATCATGTACGTGCCTGTTCCTCCCTTCTTCATGTGCATTGTGGATACCTCTTTTATGGGTCTAATATTCGCCTTTTTTATGGAAGATAATAGTTTTGAGAATTCTTCTAAAGAATTTCATTTTGACTTATCTGACAAGTGAGAAGTTTCTGCTTCAACAAGGAGTTATTAATGTATTAATTTTTTTTATGAATGCAGCATTCATTGCTATAATCCTCCCAGCTGAAAGCATAGGGTGAGAAAAAACTCCTCAACCTAACAGAACATTCTGTACTGAAGTTAAGCATTGAAAGGTTCCGGCTCAGTGAACTTTGGCACAAGTCAAGTTTGGAGCTCAGTCTGTTTCCTTGCCTAGCTTTACTTCTCAGTGATGTGGCCCAGGTAACCTGGTCCAGACATTTCCAAATGATGGGAAATGATTTGCTTTGACAATAGAATCCTTCATGGACATCCAGATGCATCAGTTAACATCTGATGTTTATTCTTTCCCAGCTTACTCCTTGTAGAACTCCTGAGCAGCTGTATTCAGAAATGTCGCACTCATCAAGACACGAACCAACAAACCTGAACCAACATCTCTGTTCATGTGGCAAATCATGCCCTTGAAGGGTCAGAACAGCTCAATGGTATCCTTCTGTCTGTCTCTCTCTCTGTCTCAGGCAAGTCCCTTGTGAGAAGCCACAAGACCCAGCACACAGCATAATGGATATCTTAAAGAGCATGGTCTATTTTTCCAAGATGAGCTATTTTCCTTGTTTGCCTCTCTTCTGTTTTTCAAGATGAGGAATACTGATGCATGCTTGGTTTTGGGGAGAGTATTGGAATCTATGGATTCAAATCACTTTTTGAGTTGAAAATACTCTGGAAAAAAAGGCCTTAAAACATATGCTGGCATAGGGGGACTCAAGATATTTATTTTCATATACTGGTGCATGGTTTCCTAGGCAAAAATACAGAGAAATACAGAGTTTGCTCTAGTTCTCTGGTTATGTTGTTGTATCAGGCTTGGGAAATCATTGAACATTTCAGTGGAGAAGAACACTGCCAGCAGAAGATGTTCCCAAATGACTGCCAATCACATTCAGAGCACCCACCCTCTCCCTTCTTAATTCCATTAGCTATAGCCTTCCTGACTTCTCAGACATTGGGTGTAAGACATAAAAACTGAAAATTAAAGGAGTGATTCATGGGCAGAAGCAAGATGCACATGGCAGCAATCCTGTTCTTCCCCACCCTGATATTCATGCCAATCCCAATTTGAAAATACTATTCCAGTTATTCCAGGTCTAGCCATATACTGGAGGAGGTCTGAAGGTGTGTTCTTTTAACAGTTCTTCCCTTAGGCATCTCTGTCTCCTTGGGAGATCCTTTGCCTTGCTGACAGGCTGTGAAGTCTGGGTCTAAGCATCTGGCTTTTGCTAGTAAGCAATTGCTGTGAAGAGTAAGTTCACATTGACCTATGTACTATTCTGTGTGCTGGTGCTGACACTATTTCTTTAACCTTTTTGGTAAGGTTACAACTAGAGAGAGCTGAATGGAGACCCTGTACCTGTTTATAGGAGCATGTGAATATTAATTGCACATGACTGCCACACCAGCTGCCTCCTAGCAACCTTGCCTGTCTGCTGCCCTCCATGGGCTTCCTTCTATCTGCTGCAGAGTTGCCTTATTCTCTTGGTCTGCTCAGAGATTATAGGAGCCTTTGAAAATGCTGTGTGTGCATCTCAGAGGTGGTATAACCAGGTCCTGTGTAGTGCAGGCCACTTCCCTGTGTCGTTTACCTTACTTTTTCCTTACAGTTGCCAACTTCTTCCCCTTAGAAACCTCTTGGAGATTGCTTAGGATGACAGAGTCTGTCTTTTGGAGAATGCCACAGAGCAGGTGTGCCGAGGCAGCATGTGGAACCACTGGGCAGGGCCTGCATTTCACATAACAAGCAAAGACACCAGCACAGAACCAGGAATTATGCATTAGTCATCCTTACAATTACATTGCCTTTTCTTCTCACCTTATAAATGGATCTTGCAATATCTGTGGCTGCAGATATCTGATCCTCAGAAGCAGATTGCACAGTTGCTGCAGATATACTTGGAAGAAGGAATTGAGGAACCTTAACTCTTATGTTAGCAAATTCTCCTGGTCACCTGATGTGGTTGCAGCCATGGAATCTCCCATCTCCTCTATAAATTCACTGTATACATTTCATTTCACATTCACTAAGTCCCTGCTATCAGTACTGAGAGGAAATTTGGCCACAGTACCAAAACCTGCAGCTCTTAAAATGTAATGCTGACAGACATCTCTTTGATGTTTGGGCAAGTCACCTTGCCTCACTGTAACAATTTCCCCAGCTTTAAAAATGGAATGATAATACTTATTCATCCAACTAAAATGAGTAGCTTCCTTTGGCCCTCTGAACATGTAAAGCATTCTCCAAGTGTTCATTAGATGTTCTTACTAACAGTTATTATTATTATTATTATTATTATTATTGTTATTATTATTATGATGTTAGGCCAATGGACATTAGTAAGCTCCAAAATCCCCATACTGGAGCTGTCATGGAAGATGGTTACAGCTACAAAAGCTGTGTCTATGCCAAGTTGTGCACAGCAGCTCCAGCTGGTGCAGGCACACAGCGTCTCTTGCAGCACCACGCAGAGACACTGGCCAAGTCTCTAAAGTGTAGGGGCATTAGTGCAGATCACTGCTAGGGCAGGGAGCAGCTCTTCTAATGCAGCAACTCTGCACTGATCACTCACCATCCCCTGGTGCAGATGTACTTAAGCTCTTCAGCTGTCTGACCCTGGGACCTTAAAAATCTGACTGTCAAATCTGCATTCCTGACTTGGAATAAAGGTTTGAACATCTGTATTTTGTTATCATTTCTGCTCATGCACACACAAAACAATGTCTCATGCCAAGTTTCACAACTACATAAAAATAGTGGTCAGGCTACAGCAACCTGGATTTTGTGAAGGTGGATGAAAAGTTCTGTTGAAGATGCAAATTTTTGGTCATCATATTTAAGACTTGTAAAGCAGCCAAATACAAGTTCTATGGCTTGTTTTTCACAGTGCCATACCTAACAGTACCTATGGGATAGCAGTGAATGATAGGAAGGTATAGTATTCCAGGCATTTCTTTAGGAGAAAGAGTAATGATTTTCCCCTTCTCTTTGCTGTACAGGATATATTTGGCTACAAAACTCAAGGCTGCCGAAAGGCCTTTTGCATTGCTGGATACATCTTGTCCTGTGGGGCTCTGAGGCTGCTGTTTTACTGGAAGCCAGAGTGGGATGTGTGGGTAAACTGCATCCGATGCAGCCTGGAAGAAGCGGATATTGTTCTGCTTAGAACAACAGTAGGTGCCTACTTTAATCTTTAAATTAGTCCCTAGTATGTAGCTATTTGGAGGGTGAGTTAACTGTAAGGTATCCAGTTAGCTAAAATCTCTTACATTGCTGGTTTCCTGCAATAATATCTTATGTGTACCATTGTTGATCTAACGAACTTCCAAGTATTCCACAAATTACGTGTATGATGAAGATGGGAATGGAGGGTAGCAGCTGATCAGACAAGATGAAAGACATTGGGGTGATAAAACCCGTAATATCTGTGGTTTCAAGACTGTCATTTGTTCCCAGTCCTTCCTCCTCCCTTCTACCATCCCTGTGCTTTCTACATTGTAGCCTTGTGCACAGATTCTAAAGCATCTGTTTGTTTGGCAGAATCCAGCAGATTCTTTTTCCCTCACTGGGCTCTTCTGGCGAAGATGTCCCTCTCTGCCCAAATTTATCTAATGGGCCAAATTAAAGATTTGTCTAGCTCTGTCCCCAGCAGTGTCCAAGTGTGTCATGAGGGATCAGTACACAGAAGAGGGCAAGCTTACACTGCTTGTTTTCTTGGCTCTATGTTTCCATTTTCTATCACCCCTTCCCCATGTCCAATAAGCTTGCAATCCTGCAGTTAGTGCTTTCAGAGCTGGTACATTTTGCTAGTAGTTTCCTAATACAGGTCTCCATCTGTTGAGGACTGAACTGAAGCACTGCAACATATGCAAATGCTGGTTTTATTTCATGGAAGCTACTGCAACAGTAAAAGAAGCAAACTGAAACTTGGTTCTGAATCCCAGCTGAGCCTGAATACTCTAGGAGCTGGCAGGGTTGGTTTACTTGGTTTATTTGACTTGTTATGCTTCAAACAATGAACAATGAACAATGGCATTTTCAACATTTGAAATTGCAAAATGGATCACTGTGTTTGAACTGCCTTCTTAAATGAGCAGAGAAGCATGCAGTTAAAATCCCAGGTTTTGAAAATCATAGATCTGCCTGTAGAATACTTTATAATGAAACAATCTGCATTCTAATAGTCTTGGGGTTATGTTTTTTCTTTTTTAAAAACATCATATTAGGGTTATTATCCCTGTTTAATCTTCAGTTTGAATTTTTAATTACCTATTCTTGTGTGTAATTTTAAAAAGATGTGCCATGCCAAGCACTTTTCAAATAAATTAGTTTTAAAATGATCCTTTGTGTAATTAAACAGGAATTGAATCATATTGTACGTTCTTGTTATCAAAAAACTTTCTCACAGTATGCTCTGGGTGTTTGAAAATTTCAGATTTCCTTCATGATTCTTTGTGTTAAAATGACAGTTTTGTTTTGTTTTGCTACATTCTGATTATATCAGTTCTCAAATGTGATGGCTACTGCTAATGAGGATACAAGTAATCTCATCAGCTAGATCCTTGGAATTATCTTTTGCTTCAATAAAACCTTAATTCTTAAGTCATCATCATCTCTGCAATTGCAATAAAAGAGCCTATTAACTCACTTTTGTTATTGAATTTTGGTTCACTTTAGTTCGAATAATGAACACCTGTGTTATTCACTGTTTCCCATCTCAATCTGCATCCCAATGTCTACTCATTCTGAAATCTAAATTAAAGATAAATATCAGAAAATAGATGTTATTTCCTCAAAAGACCAGTTTAAGAAGAAAAGTGGGCAAATAAATAAGATATATAAATATTATTAAAGTTCTTTTTCTTAATGCTTAAATTATTCCAAAGGACTCGTATTTGGTACAGAAATCTTTTTTACTGTTCCCTTTTCCAACTGAAGTTTCATAACTGCAAAACTGCTCACACACAGAATGTAACTCAGTCTCATAGTTGGCTTTAATGCATATAGTTCAGTGTTTGGGACTGAAACTTAATCATGAGGGCACTTACTATGGTAGTTGCTCTAATCTCTCAGACTGTACTACCAACACTTGTTACCAGGCAGTTCTAATGTTCAATTTACTTTGCAAAAAAATAGGAAGGCCATGAACTCAGTTTGTGGTAAAAGCTTGTGTGAGGTGCCATAAGGAAGGCACGGTGCTGGCACACTTCTTCCAATGACGTGTTAACTCAGGAGTGACTGTGTAAAGGTACTGGCACTAGACATCCATTTTGCAGCAGAGCGCTGTGCTCCTTTTGATCTTCCCTTTATGGTACGGTCACTGCATCTCAGATTGTCCTGTGCTGTTTGCCTGTCCTAGATCTTGACCTGGGTGCACATTCCATCCTTATCAGCCAAACACCGACCTGTATCACTGAAGTATTTGCACTACTCACATTTTTACAGGATGGTGGTTCTATTCCTGTTCTAATGATTTTCTCTCAGTCACAAGTGTTGGGAGGCTTCTGTTGGTTAATCCTTAAAAAAAGCCAGAGGAGGCTCTAGAAAGGCTACTGTAATCACTGACTCCAAGGTGAAAGTGAGTTTAGTCTGGGTTTGGGGCAAATTGTGACACTTCTCTTCTATACTCACTTAGGATGATTTTCGGATTTACTCTCGTAAGACTGTGACATGGATCTCTGTATCTGCATTTATCAAAAGTAGATCAGATTATCCAGCCACTGAGGAAGACTCAATCTTCAGCAAAGCCATAATGAAGCCAAGTTTGCAAGTAAGTAAAGTATTCCCTGCAGCATCTGGGAGATGATGGCAAATCTCAGCCATGCTTCATGGAGTGAAAGTGAGCTGTGAAACATATCCAGCTAAGAATCTTGCAGCTTGAGGAACACAGTGAGCTGTGGAAAAGGAAGAGAACTGTATTCAACTGTACTTGCCTCTGTAAAAATCCTCTCATATTCTGAGAGGGGTTATGAAAAGAGAATTCTCACTATTTCTGAGAGAAAACCTATGTTTTAAGTAGAAGAGCTTTAGGAGACTGGGGTTGGCAGTGAAGAATCAGGCATAGTAATCAGGGAATTTAGGGGTGACTATGTGTCTGAAAGGAGACTGTGGAGAACCGAACGCAGCTGCCCCAGTAACATGAAAACAGGGATGAATGCAGCTCACGGAGAATAGAATAGAAAAGTGCCTGAGCTACATCAGTATTTCCAGAAATGTTTCATCAACACATTTTGCTTTCTTGCCTTTGTATGCACCAATTTATGCTTCAAAGTGCGTTTGCTAGAGTCAGGTTAACAGGAATCACTGTCAACTGTTCTTGCAAAAATGTATCCTGGTCTCTGCCAGTTCCATAGATTTGAGATCCCAGTGAGACCCTGGGGAAAAGGTAGACAATTGATTGATCCAAGCAGACCTCAATGTCCCTCATGAGCTGAGTAAATGTAGTTATCCCATGTCTAGAACAAGTACCAGACAGTTCAGTTCTATGCCTTGCTTAGCATTGTTAAGTTTATGTGAGCAATAGGAATGCAAAATGATACATTTGCTAATATCTGGCTCTTGGTTATAGATACTAGAGCACTGCACTGAGGAATCCAGAAAAGAGCTATTTTCCCTTTTAGGAAATAAATTTCTAACTTGCTAGCATTTCTTTTTATATCTACAACAACTTTTAGTAAATATTTTCATTATAAACCTAACTTTAGCTGAGCAAAGCTGTTGCTAATACTGCTGTGGACATATATTAATGTACATAGGAAAGTTTAGTGCCAACTAGTTTAATCAGCTGGCACATTATGAAGAAAGTGGAGACTGGTCTATGACATTCTTTAGAGGATCAAATTAGTAACATAAAAAAGCCAAATATGGCCTCAAATAAGAGGCCCTTTGAACACCACTTTTATATCAATCAGCACATCTAGCTAGAAATGACCAGATTTCAAAGCAGCAAAGAGAAAACAGTTAAATCGTTCCCTAGCAATTCAAAAGCTTCTACTTATAAAACAATTATAAAGTGTTTTTGCCATTTAAGCTACCTAAGTCCACAGAGTTTTGTGTGGTGCCCAAGAGCTGTCCAAGGACTTCTTCTGACGGGGAGCTGGGTCCCTCGCTTCCCACTCCAGTTTTTAGCATTGCAGATGTTGCAGCTCCTATTGCATGAAATCCTAACTCCAGACCTCTTGTTAAGTTAATGACTGTGGTTATAGCTCCACTTTGAGTCAGTGGATGAGTTGAGTCTAGATTTCATTGGCCTGTAATAATGCTTATTGTGCTCGGTAGGGAGAGTTCCCTGGAGCTGATTTCTTTGTCACTCATGTGTACAGGTGCATAGCCCTGCCTTCTGCCAGCTGATAGGAAGTGCCATTATCTCTAATAGGCTTTGTTATTGTTGTGCAGGACAGGACAGACTCCTCTTGCAAGTTATAAATGACAGCGTGTGTTCCTAATGGATAACTGCTCTGCAAGGGCTTAGCATTAGCAGTGACTCAGTATCCTGGGATGGCCTTTCTTGTCTGTTGGCACATCTGTTCAGCTGAAGGACTCAGCACCATGCTTGGAAATGGCCCAAAGCCCTCTGCTTTCCCCAAAGCCAGACAGAAGACAAGGGAGCTGTTGGCTGAAGACAGGCTTTTCCAGCTGCCTGTGTAGTCACCATGGCATCAGTGATCTCTTACCTTCATTCTGTGAAATCAGAGTGAAGATTATTCTTTTCTTCACAAAGAACATTGCTTTGTACTTGCTTGACCTAAAGATCTGTAGTTTACTGGAACCTGCACTGAGGTGGGGATCCCAATCTATAATTCAGCTAGGGAGTCACTGTATGCAATCCTGTCTTCTCTCCCTCATTGCCCCCATATAATTTCCTTTCTTTATACTTGACCCCAGTGAGGATGCCTAGCTGAGCTCTGTGAGAAAGCCTGGGAGTATTTTTATTTGCTGTGTTGCATGTATTGTTGTCCCGGCTTTGTTTTGCAGGTGAAAACTATCCAAGTGCAAAAAATCCGCTATGTCTGGAATATCTATGCAAAACAGTTCCAGAAAGTTGGGTGAGTTCACTGTGCTGGTTGCACAAGTCTCTGAGGAAGTCAAGCTTCTTTGTGAATAATGTCCTAAGGAAAACATCCCTTTCTATTTTAGAGTCCTAGAAGACCACCACACTTGCTCAGCTATACATGATAAATTTGGTTCTGGTCTCACCTGCAATGAACAGAATGTCAGGTACACATTTTAAAACTTGAGTACTCAACATACAGATTTCAAAGAGATGTAAATTCACTGTTGTTGGTGCACTTCCCAGGAGTTTCTTCTGTATTTATTAATATGCACATAATTTTAGATGAAACAGCTGTGCATGGAAATATTGAATGAAAAGGGCTAGACAATGTTGTGTATTCCTTGTCAAAGTTTTTGAAATGTCTCAGTATTCGTAACTGTTATTGTTCTCAATCAGGAAATAACTATGTCCTGTAACTAACTTAAGCAGTTCTTATTTGGAGTAAGAGGAAGTCTCTGTGAAGGAGTGCACATAAGTTCTGTGTTTGCTTCTTCACTGGGGCTCCAAATCGACTAGTTCTGGTCATTGAACTTATTCTCATAAACTACTGTATCATTCAGCAAGTTACAGAATATGTATTCATGAAACTGCTAAATAGAGAAATAATTTTCAGTTGATTGAATACTGAGAATCCAGCTCCTGACCTTAGCTCATGTCAAATCTTACATTCCAATCACCCTTAACTTTGCAAAATTATTTGGGTTTGGATCATTTAGTTTTAGATGCAGAATTCCTTTGTTTATGGTGTTTCAAAGTAATTTTTGCATGATGGAAACATTTGCCTAAAAGGTTGTGTTACACCTCTTGTCTGCGTACGTAAATGTAACTGGAACAGTCATCTTTTCTGACATAAGCACTGTAGGGACATTTAATTTTTTGTTCTTGAAGGAAAGTCCTCCCAGCCTTTAAACTGGGATCAATAGAAGCTCTCATGACTAGTGAAATCTGCAGTTTCTTGAGTGAGTGGCATTTGTCACTATTTTATCTGTGAGTGATGTATCTTTATCCCATACAGGAGAGTTATATGTGGGCCAAACACTATTGATGTTGCAGTGATCCCTGTTTGGAAACTACTCATCAAAGAGGTTAAGCATTTCTGTTGCTTTTATTCTGAGCTGCTTGGGGAGGCCAAGTGTGCATATAATTGATTCTATATCTGATTTAACTTCCCACTACTCTTCAAGCACACTTCTTCAAATCCTGTTGAAACCTGTTCCATGAAATCATCATAAATTCATTCATTCTCCATTATTCCCTATCCTCCATCCCCATGCCTGTGTGTCTGCTTGGTATTTCTTTGTATCTGTGTCCTGGGAGCTAATTCCATTTGCCTTCTGAGGGCCATTGAAGGTTTCCAAGCTGCACTGGAAATCAAACCTTCCAGACAAGGGCTGTCTCTTAATCAGCAGAGATTAAGTGAACAGCAGTACCTGGTACACACCTGCAGCTGCAGAGAGATCCAATGAGCTCATGGCTCTGGGCACAGCACCACACACAGCACCAATATCTTTTTTCAGAGAGGAACAGCCTATATGTGGCCTGAACAGGGTGTTTGTGGAGGTGTGCCTATGGTATGTGAGCTCCATGCTCACAGCACAATCTGCTCTTCTCTCACCTTTGTTACATTTCTTGTAAGAAGTGAACAAAACAAGGATTGGGCTGAGTCATTCACATCCCGAATAACATCCTATTGGTCCAGATTATTTGGCCCTTCTGTCAGGTGAAGATGGTCCAATCTGATTGGACTAAAGTAACTGCTAAAAAATTTACAAAGGGGATCAGGAGTCACAATACTTAATGTCTCTTATTCCAGACCTTTTCTGCAGTGTCTAGATATATTGGGGGCATTTAAATGTGGCCAGCTCTTTACTGTTGCCATCTCTCCTAACAGGTCCTAAATCCATTTTACGTGTTCCAGCTGTTCAGTGTGTGTCTGTGGTTTGCTGAAGATTACATGGAGTATGCCGGTGCCATCATAATCATGTCTCTCCTCTCAATATTTTTGACTGTATACGATCTTAGACAGGTGAGACACCTCACCTTTTTCCACAAGGAAGATGTACTTCTAATGTCTGGGAAAGGCCAGCATGTTACAACATGCACACAGTGCTGTGAGACTTACTCAGAGGTTTAGTCTTGTGACATTGTGTAGTAGCAGGTGCAATGGCCTGGCCTCCTAGTCATCAATATCTCTGTGTGGTACCTTACCCACATCCTCACTTCCCCATTCCAGTGCTTCACTTTGTAATATTTTGTTACGCTCTCCGTAATTAGGGTGGGGAATTTCTTTCTCTCTGTGGTTTTATAGTTTCTGGTCTAGCTGGAACTCAGTTTCTTTAGGCTCTCATAACCACAAATAACAAAAGGAAATAATTCTTAGTGGACAAATTGCATCATGTAAGATGTAACACTTCTGTGTGTTCTTTTTTAATTTATAGCAATCCATTAAACTGCACAGACTGGTTGAGGCTCATAACAACACCATGGTCACTGTCTGCAGAAATAAGGAAGGTGACTCCTCTATGCTTCTTTTTTCAATGTGTTTTGTTTCTATAACAATTTATATCAAACCCAAGCATGTATAGTAACAAATTTATTCTAAAGCAGTTTTCCTCTTCTGTTTCTCAGCTCAGTTAACTCACTTCTGCACACAGTTATTTTGACTTAGGAATATGTTGTGGCACATCAAACATATTAGTAATTGAGTGCAGCCTTAGCAGAAAATTGTCAGGAAAACTAAGCAATTTTTCTTAAAGTGGTGCTGACATAGCCAACAACATACCCACTGAATGGCAGTGAGTCCACCTAATTGCTCCATGCAAAGTCTGTTCATTGTCAAGGTATCTAGAGCACAATCCAAAGAGATTAAGTCAATTTAAGAAATGTAGATCCAAGGTTCTTTGGTTAGGTCAGTACATTGGAACAGTAACCACTGGTTGGGCTCCTGGGTAAATAAGGAGGAATTCTACAGCTGAAACCGATGCCTAGGCTTTTCTTAAATATTATAGGTTGCAAACTTAGGTCCTTTGTTTATCAGCCATTATAAAGAATTCTATTGAGGATGTAGTTCCTTGTATTCTTTTCCCCTTGCTACAGAGAAATATCTGAAGCACAAAGTTTGCATTACTTGTCACTTTCAGGTTTCCAAGAGCTGGAATCACACCATCTTGTTCCTGGAGATATGCTGATTTTGAAAGAGGGCAAAACCCTTTTGCCTTGTGATGCCATTCTGGTCAGTGGGCAGTGCACTGTAAATGAAAGCATGCTGACAGGTACAGCTCATCCCTCCCAGGTTTGCCATCTGAACACCCATCATTGCCCCATGGCTTCAGCCAGTGACAGAGGACAGATGGTGTTATCATGTACATCCCTTGCTGTGAGACAGTCCATAACTGGCTGAGAAGGGGATTCTTCTGGGTGTTTGCTATAATAGTGACTGAATTGTTGTTAATTGTCTAAATAGACAATATGGACTTTAGGAAGTCTCCTTTTCTACCTTCCTGGCATGCAGCGTTTAGGAAGAGGTGATTTCATTAGAAGGGAAAGAGTGGACAGTGAAGAGGAGGGAGCAGGACAGGAGAAGAAGCAATGGGTATGAAGCAAAGTTGTTCCTACACAGGGCCCACAGTCCACTCTGGATGTTGTGGTTTCTGTCACTGACTGAATGTGTCATTGCTGCAACATCTCCAACCTGTGGAGTGTTTGTCTAGCCCTCCAGACACTTGGCCCCACATTCCTGTGATAGCAGTGGAGGACACACCAGGTGGGAGAGGTCACTGGAGAGCAGGATTTTTGGTGCAGGAGGAGGTCATAGTTCTATTTCTTGTTTTTAAATTTGGTCTTGGTCTGAATCAAACTGAAACTGATAGTTCTGAAATTTCATATAAATGAGAAATTCCAGAAACACCTTTCATTTAGAAAACTTCAGGTGCCACAATATTTCTTCCTCACCTTAGTATCTGCTTTGACATAAAAAGGGTATCTGTCAAGCATTGAGCTAAAGGCCCTGCTTTTTACTAGGGAGGGAAAATAGGGAATATCATGTTCCCATCTGCTTGAGGGGATAGTTTAGTGACCTGCACATGAGGTTCAAATTAGGTAAACAACTTGTGGCCATCAATGGTAGTCATGCAACACCAGTTCAGGCCTCCTTTCAAGTCTCTATCTACAGCCAGAGTTTGGACTGCTTTCAGTTCTGAGATTTACATGAAGCTGCTGCACTGATGAAAAGGAAAACTCTTCTCTGGCAGTCTGTTTGCTAGGCTTTAAGCTCTATTCATTCTGAAGATGTCAAAATATAAAAGTAAAATTTCTGTAAATTGGTTTCTCTAGTAAACACCTTTAACTTATCACCCAGATGTCTAGGTACTTATTTGAAAGTCAGCAGGCTGTTATTAAGTGTACTGCAGTTTTTCTCATCTGAGCTAATCTTCCCTAGGAGAAAGTATTCCAGTAACAAAGACCCATCTACCTCAAACTGATAACTCCAAGCCCTGGAGAGTGTACTGTGCAGAGGATTACAAAAAACATGTCCTCTTCTGTGGAACAGAGGTCATCCAGACCAAGGCAGATGACAGAGGAGTAGTTAAAGCTGTGGTGCTGCGGACTGGTCAGTCAACACTTGAGTTCACTTTTCCTTCCATGATTTTTCTCACTGGAACAGTCTGACAATGTATCCAATCACATTAAGTTAAAGGTACTAATCTATATTCACAACGCTCAGACAGAGAATCATCATCCTGGGCTGGACTAAGTTGTTATGCATTGTTTCTGTTTGCTTGGCATAACTTCTATAAAAACTGTCAGCATATAATTATGAAGAAGAATTTTGCTTTGCTTCTGAGACATTGAAAAATCCTCCCCCCTAAGACAAGAATACCTCTTTTCTATATTCTGCAGATAAGGCCACATACACTAAAATGAAACACCTGGGCCTTCTTTCATAACTTGCAGGAATTATGAATAATTTTGAAGCCCTCCATTCTTTGCAGAGACTTTTTTGAAATATTTTCCCCTTGAAATGATTTAAATTTGTCTTTCCAGGTTTCAACACAGCCAAGGGTGATCTGGTGAGGTCCATTCTCTACCCTAAACCCATGAACTTCAAGCTGTACAGAGATGCCCTCCGGTTCCTGATGTGCCTCATAGCATTTGCAGCCATTGGAATGATCTACACAGTGTGTGTATTTGCACTTAATGGGGTGAGTTACTAAATGCAGGAGAAATGGTCACATCTAAGAGATTTGAAACTGGCGTGACTTCATAAAAATTTATATATAAAAACATAGTCCTTGTCACTTTCCTTTTTACCTTAGTACATGAGTCCATTTTACAGTGCAGTTGAATTGGTAGCAGTACACAAACTGTCATACATTCAGTTCCAAGATGCCAAACCTACTGCTGCCCAATAATAATTTTTTCTGAGGTCTTGGAAAATCCTGTGCAAGCCCTGCATATGTTATCTGCAGCTCAGCACCCTGTAAGAACCTTTTACAGGGTTTTTGTGGCACTTTTTTGTACATTCCTAGAAAAAGCACAAGTGAGTCATGAGTTAAGTGGGACAGAGGCAGATGTGTTATTGTGAAAGGCAGCTTTCCAAAAACTTCAGCTTAGATCAAAGAACCATCTCTCCCTGTCTGCTCTCTGAGAGTAACTGGTGTCAAATGCTTATGTTAAATGGTAGAAAGTAGGTATAGAACATTTGTCCCTGGTATAGTCTTCTAACTTCCTGAAGAGAAAAGTTTAAGAGTTCAGAAAGCTGTCTTTTGTATTTGGATCCTCTACTGTAACAGTCACTGAAAATCTCCTAGAGTGTGGTTTAATCTATTTATTAATTCATCTAAGTCTTGGACTGGACAGCACCTGTGGCAATGATTCCCA
The DNA here is from genome assembly GCF_965178545.1 of Coloeus monedula. Classification (NCBI taxonomy): domain Eukaryota; kingdom Metazoa; phylum Chordata; class Aves; order Passeriformes; family Corvidae; genus Coloeus; species Coloeus monedula. The sequence goes on from NC_138790.1 coordinate 14,269,288, forward strand.
TAGTTCCATTATGTACTGTGCAAAAATGTTTTAGAGTTGCTGTTTGAATCACTGAAGGCACTGTAGGTTTTGTTTTAGAGAAGTAGCAAACAGCTGCTTTCTGTTTGATGCTTCCTGTACTAGTTTTGACTTAAGAGATCATTTGCCACTCCTTTGTCCACCTTTCTTCCGTGTTACAGAGCCCTGAGCAGTACAAGTGTAAACAGAGATCATTGAAAATGACTGGTATTACAAAGAACTCCCTGTTGTCTTCTGTCTTCTTCTCTCATATCTTGTATAGTCATCTGGATGGGGCAGGGTGGTGGATGGGAGATAACCTACACTTAGTTATCACTCAGCTTAATATCCTTGAGAATTTTGGGGAAATAGTTTTGCAAAGGTAACTGTCCTGTATCAGGACAGTTGAATCTCCCACATCTCAATGTGGAACTAAGACTTACTGTATCAGGAAGCAGCAGAAGACAGCTATTCCTTAGGGGAGACAAGCCAGGAGGCGAGGATGACCAGAGCATGGGTAATTGAGCACAATCACAGAGTGTCTGAACATGGTGAGGAGAGCTGGGTGCAGGTAACAGCCCATCAACAGTCCCAGGCAAGGCAAAGTGGTAAATAATCCAGGGAGATCAGTCAGAAGCAGAAGGAGATGAGGACAAGAGACAAGGCTGTGACACACATCTTAAGGTGTACATCCAAGTGACAGAAGTGGGTATACCCACAGCATGGCTCAGACAGGCACTGAAGGCCCAGGCCTGAGCTTAAATGGAGCTCCTGAACCCATGAGCAGAGGATGTAGATAGAGGTGAGGCTAGTGAGGGTAATTAAGAGCTATTAGTACACCTAGGGCCCTGCCATATTGGTCTCTAAATCTCTGGAGGGTTCACCTGAAACCCTTTTAAAATAGTTCACTCATTCTTATGCATCAAGGTCAATGTGAGAAGAGTTATACACTGTAAACAGTAGTTCTGCAAATTTTAAAGCCTAATTGATCTAGAACTTCTTTAGAAACTTTCAAGAAATCATTTCATGCCATGATAATTATCTGCCAATGTAAAGTCCAAGTCATGAGTTGCAAGGTTGATTCTGTAATTCAGTTTTTGAATAATTTTTCTCTTGGGGAATAATCTACAATCAGTGGGCTCAGAAGATTATTTTCCCTGAAGATATCAAAGAAAGTGTGTTTAAGAACATATTCTTGTGTCTGCTTTGCAGTTTTTTCCTTTTTTTCTTAATTTAACTTCGCCATTGTAATATGTAAAATACTTGCTGGTGTTACCTCAATTGCTGAAGCTGTCAATCTTGTAAGATTGAATCACAGGATGTACTAAATGCTTTCTCTTCTCTTTCTGTGAGTGTTTATCTAAAGGTGGATGATAAGTACTTCCTTCTAACATAAAATAGATACAAAATATTATCAAAATGGTGTGTTCTGTGGTCTGAGACAGTATCAATGAAGGGAGAACCAGAACATGATGGAAATTCAGCACATCAAATGCAACATGATTTATAGTCAAAGTCCCAAGCTCAGAAGTAGTAATATCAGATCTCAGTGATGGTTTGCAAGTCCTTCTGAACTGAAAATTTGCTTTAGTTTGCAGTGTCTCAGTTCTGGGACTCCAATTTGAAAAGCATTCAATTCTTTAGCATTCATATCAACTGCCCAGAATAGTGGTGCCCACACTCAGCATCCTGGCAGTCGGTTTTACACTGACCACTAAGCTCCCAAATTATAGATTGCTTTTACAAATGTAACTGTTATTTCCATGTCTCTTCCTGCAGGTAAAAGCAATTTTCTTTCACAACTCATAGAACATAAGGTCAGAAGAAATCATTAGCTCATACAGTCTGCCCTTCTTTTCAGCACCATCCCATATGTCTCACCTGCCACCTTAACATGAAGTCCAGAGCTGTGCCTGTAGGCATTTGGATGAATGCCCATATAAATAGCAAATTCCTGTGTGCTGTGTCATGGGAAAATGGGTTTGACTGAGGGTGCAATGATCTAGCTGGCATGTTTGAATGCACGTGTTTTGGAGGAGGCTGTGAACTCTGCCTGGAGGCTTTTTGCATGGAAAATGAATGAAGGCCTGGGGGCTGCTCTTTAGCAGTGATGAGGCTTTAAAGCCTCTGGTTAAATCAAGCCTATCAATTTCTTATGGATATGAATACATGATGGACCATGGGCAGAAAACAGTACAGCCTGGAGCACCTGCAGTGGAGGGGAGGCGGGATGAAGAGGGCTACACCCAGTGCAAGCACCACTCCTTGCCACTCTCTTCCTGATAACTGTCCTTGTTATTATGTCAGGAGGAGACAGGAGAAATAGTGAAGAAGGCTCTGGATGTTATCACTATTGCTGTCCCACCAGCTCTTCCAGCTGCCTTGACAACAGGAATCATTTATACGCAGCAAAGGTTGAAGAAAAAAGGCATCTTTTGCATCAGCCCACAGAGGATCAACATATGTGGACAGCTGAACCTTGTCTGCTTTGACAAAGTAATGGCTGTGTGGTGGTTATGCCCTCATTGGTAATGAGAGCCATGGTGGGGGTGGGAGGCTGGGGTTTGATTGAGCATGTCCATTGTATTTTAGAAACACAATGACCAATGCTGTGTACTTAAGTTCTTGTTGTCTGAACAGAATCTGTGGCAAATTCTTGTTTTTCTTGGAATCTAGGAATTGTCTTTTAGCCCTTTTGCTCTGCCCCATGCTGGCATTTTCTGGAGAGTAACCTCTTAAAATAAGTCTTGCTTTTTATTCCTCTCGGAGCTCTCATGTGGGAAGTTAATTTAAACGTACATTTTAACTTAGACTGGCACCTTAACAGAAGATGGCCTGGATCTCTGGGGCTTGCTGCCCTCTGAAAGAAACTGGTAAGGCTCCCTGACACATCAATGGCATCTAAATTTGGTGGGGTAGTGACTGGATTCTTCTACTAGACATAGGACCAAATCTGAAAGACAGTTAATGTTAAACACTTAAGCAGTTTGAAGTTCCCCATGTTTAGATTTTTAATTTTATTTCCATATCCTCTGGAAAATGAATTGTTTGCTTTATCCCAAGGGTCTTGCTCCACATGAAAAGATGCAGCCACTGTCACCAGCATTTGGCACAGCATGTCCAGGCAGACAGTCTGCAGTAGGCAGGCTGGGTTAGATCTCAAAGCTGCAGTGTAACCCAAATCCTTTATGACAGGAAATCACTGTTATCCACAAGATTGATGCTCTGTTCTTTCAGTGGCCTTGATTTTGCCCATTTACATTTCCAGAAATGTGCATGCACAGAGTTGCTCAAACTTGTATCAGTTTTAGAACTCAAGAGTCTTTGCACAAGCCTCAAAGAAGATATTTTATAATAATCTGTTCCTCTCTCCATCCCATTGGACTCCCTAACTAGGCATAACACACTTGTTTTGAGCATGTGTATCCCAGCCTTAATAGGTGCATGAAAAGCAGTTCATGGGGAAGGACAAGTCCCCAGAACATGTGTGTGGTCTCGCCTCAGGATGGGACTTTAACTGCCCCCAATTTAGGATTTTTCTTCTTTTAGTCTTATGTTGTTTGGTGTTCTCTGACAGTAACTTTTGTGTTCTCTTTTGATTTAGTTTTCAGGACATTCACAGTTTCCCTGCAGACCACAGCCTGCCTTGGGGCCCAGTGTTCAAAGCACTGGCAGTTTGTCATTCATTAATTGTTTGGGAGGGCAAGATCCAAGGAGACCCACTGGATGTGAAAATGTTCGAGGCCACTAACTGGGTAAAGCTGTGCTTTGTTGTTATGCAAACAGTGGGGAGATCACCTTGCCATCTCAGATTTAGCCAGACACCCATCGAAGTTACAAAAAAATCAGGAATTCAGTTAAATAATTCCTGTGAAACAAGAATAATTGAGTTTCCTTTGACACCAAAAAATATTTTTGTTCCTCACAATCATGTTGTGATGATAAAAAATCCAGATGATTTGTGGAATACTTCAAGAGCAGAGCTTTCTACATTAATACAAATTCTTGTATATTATTTTCTCGTTGAGTCTATGTTATATCTAAAGTTTTTTGTTTATTTAAGTGTGTTGTAATGAATAAAGGATTTATTGTCAGTGAGAGGACATAACCTATTTGCTGTGCAAGAGTACAGCAATGTCTTACTGAACCTGGTGAGGCTTTCTATTTGGTTGCCAAGAGAAGCAGTGGATTTTCCGTTATTGGAAGTTTTTAGTTTTACATCTGACAGACTGCTCCCAGCAATGAACAATATACCTCGTTTAGAAGCAAGAAAAAGCTTTAAATTAATCCTTGAGGTTCCTTTTAGCTTTACTGGTGTTGCAGTCTGAAATATTTTTGTATTTCAATACACAGGTGATAGATGATTCCAGTGGACACCAGACTGAAGGTCAAGGATCCACAGATGCCACAGTTGTTAGACCTGGTCCTAAAGCCACCACTGTAAGATATTTGTAAGATTCACATCCATGATCAAGTTAGACTGTCAGTGTAAGGGTTACCTTTCAGTATAGGAATGTGTGGGTGTCCCTGTCCAAGAGAGCTCTTCCCCACTTTGTCTTTCCTGTACTGCCTGCAGAGAGAGAGATTGCCGTGCTGTCTCGGATTACAGATGCCTGGGGGAGTTTGCAGCTCACACAGTGAGCAGGGGGATGCTGGATTAGAGATTGTCCAGCCTGTCCTCGTGGCTTGAGACTCAACCCAAACTCAGCTGAGTGGGGAATGCAGTGGAGTCTGGTGGCTGATGTCACATCCTTGGTGGTGACACACACTGGTGGGACACTTTCTGACAACCATTTTCCCTTTGCAAGACCAGTGTAAGACCTAACAGAGTCTTAGCAGAGAAACAAGACTAGTAAATTCCTTTCAGTGATTTACATTTAGTAGTCTGCTAAAATTGTCAGTGAACTTTTCCTACTGCTTAAGCTAAATATTTCTACACAAATTTAATCTTGTCTTTATGTACCAGTCATTTCTGTCTAAGTGTAACAAATTAGCCCATTATACATGGTTAGCTTCTTTCTATAGCCCAAAGGACAGACCTAAAATCTTTTGGCCTGAGTTTAAAATCCTTGCTAGACTGTGTAATCCACTTGCTTTCCTCCTAGGCCCCAGTGGAAGGAATTACCATTTTACATCAGTTTCCATTTTCCTCAGCCTTGCAAAGAATGTCTGTCATTGCCCAGGAAATCGGTGGGGATCCACAGGCCTTCATAAAAGGGGCTCCAGAAATAGTAGCCATGCTGTGTAGAGCAGAAACAGGTAACAAACATTTATAAATGCTTCCTAGAAACACACATGTGTAAGTGACTTTCGATGGTGCAATGAAATGGAAGGTCCAAATGAGATTTCTGTGTCTAAGATTTTATAGTAAAGCCTGAAAAGTGTCTCTGTTGTACTCCAAGTCTAAGGCTAAGCTCTCACACAGCCCTTCTCAACAAGGAAGGATTGCTAAGAGATAAAAGTAGCTATCAACTCCTGTACAAGGTGTACAGTTCTCTGGCAGAATAATATTTGGAAAAGTTGTCTACAGGTCTGGCTCCCCCCCAAAAAAAAGTAGACTTTTTTTTTCTCCAAACCTTGGGAGGGCAACTAGAGAAGCACAGATCCTTCATGACACCCTGGAAGAAGATAAGTCTTTGCAGTGTATGTTTTGAACTTTTAAGTTCAAAATGATAAAGGAGAGGCAAAGATTTTCTTATGGAACAAAATTAAGTTCAGCTCCTTTCTTTGATGTGCTTGGCCTATCAGTATACTCTGGGCCCTCTGGGACATAAACCTTCCCTGCTCCAAGGCTTCCTTTTATTAGAGAGCAGTTAAATGCTGTGATAAAATGTCTTTTCCTGTTTTGTACAGTCCCATCGAACTTTGAAAGCAAGCTCCTGCTCTACACAGCCCAGGGCTTTAGGGTCATTGGACTGGCCTGTAAATCTCTCCAGGCAGGGAAACTGCCTGCTGCTCTAACAAGGTAAGCCATAAAAAGCACTGCTTCTGGCCATGTTAAGCCAAGGGCCCGTGGTGCCTCACAAAGCACCATCACCACATCACTTCTGCCAAGAGCAGGGTCATAGTACAGAGTTTTGTTAGATTCAGGCCAGAGGGAATCTAATTTAAATCTGGATATGGGTCTGGGAATAGATAGAGGGCACTCCTATAGCACATGTCCACAATTCCTGCACATTTCCTAACTTTCTTTACTCTGGATTAACATAGGAAGCATAATTCTATTACACTTGAAGACTAGTACACGCCCCCCTCATTCCATCATTTCCACTAGTCTCCTTGCAGATTTACCCAGGCTTGCAGTTGAAGACAAGTCTTTTAAAGATTTTTTTATTATCCACAGTCTGATTAAGCAAAGGCAGCAGATGACCCCCATTACTGTTCTCTAGCGCAGTCAAAGTCAGTAAACTATCTTCTGCTGTTGTGTTGGTCCAATCATTTAGCTTTCTAGCTTTAGCCCTCTTTAGTTTCTAAAGAAGTCAGCAAACTCTTCTATTATGCTTATGGTATTAGTTTTTCACAAGCCTCAGAAAAGAACACTTACACATGAATCCATACGTTTTTCCCAAATCCCTTTCGCTTTTGCCTGTGATACTCCAGAAACACCCCTTCTGAAATATCTGCAGTTTCTGAACATCTGCTATCCTCTCTCTTTACTAGCTTCAGGTCTTAATCCAGGTGAGGCTCACCTGCTTTTTCACAGGGTTTTTTGCTTTGCTGAAAGGGCCAATGGACACCGACACAGAGTGAAAGTTGTTATGTAACTCTTGTGACAAACCTATCCAACCCAATGAGCAAATGTGTGTGAAATGGCCCAGATTTTGCAGTTGTGTGTGCAGTTACAACATGTGTGATGTTTATGCTGCCAGGAGAATGGAGAAAGCTGCTGGTCAAACACAAGATCTGCAGTGAAAGCAGTGACTGTTCAGGCATCACCTGACTCAGCTACTCTGACTGCCATGCAAGTGTTTGGCATCACCTTCTCCTTGGTGGCTGAAATAAGTGCTTGAAAGCTTTTCTTCTTTTCAGATTCTTCAGAGTCAACTTGTATCCCTGAGAGACCTCTAGTTCATGACTCAGGGATGGGGTGTTTACCAAATTCTGTTCTCCACTGAATGTGTTCAACTGTAAAAAAGAAATAGCACAGGTGAAAAGAAAAATGCAGGGGAAAACAGAATTTGAGTTGCCACAGGCTGTTTGCTCAGGTCCAACTGTCAAGAGGAGCAGACATGTTAACTAAGGTGTGTTTCTTTGTTGTACAGTTCTCAAATGAGAAGGTCTAGTGTGCAGGAACTTTCCAAATCAGTCCACCACAGTTTGGGAGTCCTGCAGGAAATTTGGGGTTCTGGTACAGAATTAGCACTGCTGGTATTGAAAGCACCACAAAAGAGAGACATCCTAGAACTGCAGAAAATAGACAAATTATTTTAATTCTTTTGAGTTAGGCAGGATGGTTGAAAGTTATAACTGGCTATCACCAAATCCAATGCTGATAAAGGCAAAATTAATAATTAAATCTGTTTCTTTTTGACTGTTAGGGAGGAGGTAGAATCTGATCTGACATTCCTGGGTCTGCTGATAATGGAGAATCGATTAAAGAGGGAGACAAAGCCTGCCCTGGAAGAGCTCAGTGCTGCCTGCATCAGGAGTGTTATGGTCACAGGTATTTAAAAAAGGTGGATTATTTATGTGGTCACTGGTCCAGACAGGGAGTCCAACAATATTTAAGTGAAAAGTCTGCTGTTTTCACTACCGCTGGTAGGAAGGCACAGATATTTAATCCAAGAAGTGTCTGTGTTTTAATAATGACATAAGGTGAGCCATGTTGTCCCTGGCAACTTCACCAGGCTGTATCTGATTCTAATAAAGGCATGTCATGCAAGATCCCTTTTTTATAGGGCCTCCTGAAATGGGCAGAGATGGAGCATGCATGCTCAGGACACATCTCCAAACTTTTTAACATCTGTAACTCATGCCTACCAGAGCATGTTTATCCTTTTATCCTTTTTTTTTTTTTTTTTTTTTTTTTTTTCTTGAAGGGTTATTCTACCCAAATCTAAAACAGGGTTTGGATAGAATAACCCCAAGTCTTTCCATTGTCCAAAGACTTGGGCCTCACTCCTTTCAGCCCACATACACCAAAGCCAATCAATGAGAATCAGGGATACCAGCAGCAACTTAGCACTGAACCCCTTATTGGTTTTTGTCTAAAACAAATAATCTAGGACCACGTTCCCCATCTGGATTTCTTCAAGCTGAATATGAAAATATTTCATCTCCAGATCAAAATATTTATTTTCCAAATGAAAATACGTTTGAGTGATTGAGACAAACCTTATCTGGAAAGTTTCAGTCTTTATCAAAACTTTCTTACACACAGCTACTGAAATCTCACTGATTCTTCTGGATATATTTGAAAATTCAGAATTCAGGCTAATGAATAAACAATTTCTCACTGCAGAAATTTTTAGGTAACACTCCCTTTGTTTTTTGTAGGAGACAACATTCAGACAGCTATAACAGTTGCCAAAAATGCTGGCATGATTGCTCCAACACAGAGAGTGATTCTTGTGGAAGCAAACAAAGTGCCTGGATCTTTTTCAGCATCTATAACCTGGAAATCCCTAGAAAAAAACAAAGCTGAAGATTACAGAAGCCTGGTGAGCATATCAGAAGCAGGTTTTGTGCAGCAGGAAAACAAACTAAGATGGAATGCTTTAAATAAGGAGTGCGATTATGCTAGTATAACAGAGAACTGCCATTCACCATCAGAATATGTGCTAGAAGAGTTTAGGAAGAGGAGATCTTTATAAAAATGTACTCCCCTAGAGCTTACTTCCTAGCATATTATCCTGTGAGCACATTTTTGCTAACTGCCTAGCTGGGTTTGAGAACAGCTTCACAGAAATCCCAGAAAGATTTGTCTCTAGCCCTCATGCTTAGCTGATGCCAGTTTAAATGCTTCCTTTCCCTGCAAGATAAATTTCATGGTATAAATGTGAACTTAAAATCTGTGGAGCTGCATTGAATGAACCAGCCCTGTTCAAGCAGGTAGAGTGTTAGCACTTCCCCTTAACTGCAGAATTAAAGCACGGATCCACTCTTGAGAAATTGCATGTGCACAGTGAAACATAGGCAAGCCAGGCTAAGAAATTTATTCCATCAAGGATCTCCACAGAGAAGCTGGGATGAAGACCAGTTACTTTCTCCCTGAAGAGTTAGTCTGAAGGTGCTGACCCTTCCCTGGGAAGTATAGAGTCAGGCAAATGGTGCAGAATATCTGCAGGGGCTGTGGAGTGGCTCCTCAGCCTGAGCAACTTCTGCCCTGTGTTTCACTGCAGAAAGGCTTGCTTAGATGTGGTGCCCATCTTCTGTCTCTAGTCCCTCTCATTTCCAGTGCAGCCCACCAGATTGGCACTGCTGCATGAATTCTATCAAATGCAAGAGTCCATTTGATAGAACTCATGCAACAAACACCCAGTTAACACTGGTATTATTGGCATTATATGCCTCAATCCCTTTACAAATCCAGGGAAAGGCAATGGGCCTTGAACCCAAGTCTCCCAGAGTCTTCAAAAGCACCCTCCTCACGGTATGTCCTTTACTTTACCCGTAGTAGTGTCTGTGTAAATGCAGAGTAGCTTTTCAGGGCCTGGGCACAGCACTCATTCTGTCTTATTTTATAGGAGGATGACAGTCAGACTGAGCCAGGAATCAGGCTGGCATCGGGATCAGGCCAGTATCATTTTGCCATGAGTGGAAAATCTTACCAAATAGTAGCACAGCATTTCAGGCACTTACTTCCAAAGGTAAGATCTGGATTATTTAACTGGAGTAGCCTTGCCATTCAGGAGATATAGATTGTCCCAGTATAATCAGCTGAAGAGACCTGTATCAGGACATCTTCTGGGAACAATTATAACCCTGAAATACTCACAGGCTGGATGAATCTAAGATAATATTATATGGAGAAGGATCTGAAAATCCCTGTATTTTTCTCTGCACATGAGAGGAGCAGGCATGCCTTATGGTGTGAAGACAAGATTTAAAACAGTTGTGCCCGTATTCCTACCCCTTGCACAACACTGACTCTGACCTGTTTCGGAGAACAGGAGAAAGCGTGGTATTACACATGGTGCAATTCAGCATAACTTGTCTGTTTCATGGACAGGATAGTCTCATGAATTCTCTTCTTATAACTCCCTGCCTGGCAATCTGTGTTCATCAGGTAACTCAAATAGCATACCAGGCCTTGTGTCCTTATTGTCATTGTTACTTTTTCAAGATGTTGATTAAGACCCCCTTTATCTTTGATCATCAGCCTTTCCTGCTTCAGAGTCTAGAATCAGCCGTTTGTTTATAAATGTGATATTTGGTGATTTTTATTCAGATTATTACTGAAATCACTTCAAGTGTTTTAAAAATAATTTCCCTTTTTTCTCCTTATAGCTCTTGCTGAATGGAACAGTTTTTGCTAGAATGTCTCCTAGTCAGAAATCCAGCCTTGTAGAAGAGTTTCAAAAGCTGGAGTAAGTTCCTAATGAATTTGAAAGTGTTTGTTGAATTTTCAGGCTAGAAAAGAGTCTAGAAAGAGCTAGCTTTTGTCTAGCATAGAGTTACATGGAACTGCACAAAACTGAAACCTCCACAGATCTACACCTTGGCGATTCAATTCCAAAGGTCTGTTAAAAAAGAGACACTGAACTCCATGCTGATTTGGCAACCTGTCGAAGGTCAAACGCTCCCGTGGTCCTGGCTTTTGTTTGTTCACATCATTCTTCATTTTTACTTCTCTCTGGGCCTGAAGGATTGGGACTTGTCTCCCCAAGACTTTTAAGAATCTCTCCCAGCACTGCAGCTTCTCTGATGCTTGCTGTCTTTTTACTGTGCTACTGCTGGCTCAGTGTGGTGGGTTAGAAAATATGGTGGGGCAGTCTGAATTGCTCACAGTCACAGTGGTACATATACATATACATATACATATACATATACATATTCCTCAGTCTCAGGCATCTTGTTGCCTGTTGTTCAGCTGTTTCCCAAGTCTTTTGAAGACCTCACCCTTACTTCACCTAGCTAGCCTCAGGCCTTGTCTTAGAGCAAGGTGAGCTTTAGGCCATTTCAGATTGTGTGCAGTTGTGAGCACCTCAACTGCTGTCTGGCCAGACAGGCTTTAACTTTCCAGAAGGCTTTTAACAAAAAGCTTGCACGACGTGCATAAATGACTTGCATGGAGCAGGCTATGATTCCTCACTTGCCTTATGACTGTATTTTTTAGTTACTTTGTGGGCATGTGTGGAGATGGAGCCAATGACTGTGGGGTAAGTGACATTTTTTACCATATATTTTAAAAATGAGAGATTAATGCAATGCCAGTAGAGTATTCCAAACTGAGCACATGCTGGAGATGGGAATATACCACTTATTCACAGAGCAGCTGTACTATCACCAGTATTGATTTAGACCTGATCCCACTGTGTGGTCCTTACCATGCAAGAGCTGTCCTAGGCAGAGATTTTTGCAGTTTGTGATCTCAAAGACTGATTCATCTGCCTTGCAAAAACCACCAGAAGATTCTCCTGGGGGAAGCAAGCAGAGAACCTAGACTAGCTGCATAAAGTCTGGGAGCAAGTAAGTGCTAAAAAACAAGGCAGAGCCAAACCTGTCTTCTGCAACTGGTAGTGGATGGCTGTGGGGTCTGTGGAAAATGACCTTCCCCATGCTCTCATCCCCATTCTTTCCCTGGACTCGACATCTCACTGAAGGACCCCTCAGGGAGGAGCACACCCAGGGAGTGAAGAGGGACTGCTGTGCACAGAACACATCCTGTAAAAAGGGGTCACTGCTTGGCTGACATGTAAGTTGCTGTGTCTTCCTGGTGAGCACTGAGGAGGATTGTGACTTTCAGGCTTTGAAAGTGGCACATGCAGGGATATCACTGTCGGAGCAGGAGGCGTCTGTGGCTTCACCTTTCACATCCCGAACCCCCAGCATAGCCTGTGTTCCAGAGCTAATCAGGTAAGCATGGGGTTTTGTTTCCTATTTCATAAAAAAGAAAGTTCCCACTCCTCTCAAACATAAGTCTTGGCTGTTCCCATCAAGTCACAATATGCATGTCTAGAGAAAAATAAATGTGTTTGGCCTTGAAATTGCCATTTGCCTAGTCCCTATCTGAAATTCCTTTAAGATACATTAATTATCACAAGAGAAGGACATTTACAGTTGAGCTTTATGCCATCAAAAGTATTTTAAATGCAAAAGAAATAACAAAATGAACAGTGCTCCATAAAGCTGAATCAAATGTCCACCAGCCAACCTGTACACAAATGTTAGGTCCTACCTCTGGTACCCTATGCAGGCAAAATTTGACATATATTATGCCAGGATCCTGATTTTGCTTACTGGGGCATTTGAGCAGCCAGGGAGAGAGCATAATCCTCATTGGATACTGTATGTTCACTCTTAGAGGAGAGGACTTGCTCAAACTCACTGAGTAGCTGCTTGGCTTTGTAAGTTTTCCCTCATACAGAGTTGTTACCTACACTACTAATGTTAGCAGTAAAAGTTGCTGGGGTAAATTGTAGTCTACAGAACACAGGTGACTGGAACCAAGCCCATTTAATTGAACAAGATATCTGCAAGTGAAGATTTTACTTTCATTTAGGTCAGATTTTATTTATTTCACCTCCCAGCAAGATAGCGGTAGAGGCTTCTCTGCTTGTGAAACATGCCTTGTTTTTCAACAGCCTTTTGAGAGACCTGGTACCAGGAGCAGACCCCATCACCTAATTGCTGTCCTTTATTTATGCCTTCACACAGGGAAGGCCGTGCTGCTCTTGTCACATCCTTCTGCATGTTCAAGTACATGGCACTGTACAGCACAATTCAGTACGTTGGTGTTCTCCTACTTTACTGGGTATGTATTGGGGACATGCTGGCAGGAACTGGATGAGCTACTAGTGCCTTGTAGGAGAAACAGGGCATAAAAGCCACCTGAAACAGGAGATGGAGCAAACTTCTGTGGTGTGATCATATGGTCCTCCTGTACCTCAGTGGAAAACTGGAAAGATTCTTCCCATTAACTTCAGCCAGAGGGCTCAAGATTCAAGCTGGGCAAAAAGAAAACTGAGATACTGAATGGTGTTTTGGATGAGGGCATATGTCTGTGAAAAGGAAGAATCTGGTGTAAGCATCTGCTGTTACAATTTATTCAGCATTTAAAGCATGAATTAACTTGACAGAAAGAAAATCCCCTGGAGTGCCTTAAACCACTTTTGCATAGCTTTTTCCCAGATGGAGAGGAGGGCTTTGTATTCAGAAGTAACCCAGCACTGAGAAAGCAGTCTCTTCAAATATTCTTCTCCTTTATTGCCTGGAGTGAACTGGAAGTGTAGTTAGTCCGAACAATGTGCAAAATGAGAATATTCACCACAGGCCCAATGGTGAGGAACCTATTGGCAGGGCAGTGAAATGTGTGATCTCCTTACCTGCAGAGAAGAATTTCAGAACAAACAGCAGAGCAGTAGCTCCATAGATATAATACAGCTTTCTGAAGATGATATAAACATGCTCATGGCAGATCTCTGATTTGTGATTTTTTTCTTTGTTTTTCTCTTTTCAGCAACTAAACTCCTTTGGGAACTACCAATTCTTGTTCCAAGATCTGGCTATTACCACTGTAATTGGTGTGACAAGTAAGCCCCTTAGTCATCCTATGTATTAATGAGAGAACGATCTCAAATATTTTTCTCCTCCTTGGAAATGCATAATTCTATGTACAGAAAGGAAGAAAATGGCTTCCTGCAGACTAAACATCCTTTATGTAGAATACAGGATGTTTAGATTAGTAGAAGAGGACTCTTGCTTGAGAAAAGCCCTGAAGATGGGTAATATTTAGTGGTGCATTTGCTGGGCATGTAGGTTGTTGCTAAATGGAGTGCTATCTTTAGAAGGAATAAACCCACACCTAGTGCAGTGGAAAGTCTATTCAGGCATTTTCCTGTTGACTCAGGAAGGCAGATTAAGAAGATACCTGACTCTGTGCCCAAATGAAAAAGTAGGGATTAACTTTTTTGGGTCCAACCCACATTTGAAGCTGTGTAGGCCAGAGCCCCAAAAGGAAAGAGAGGTGAAAATGGAGAAGAAAGAAATGACAGATGTCAGACACTACAGAGCAGAGACTTGTAAGCCAAGAATAAGAGGGGAACCCAGTGCTGAGGCATAAAGAGAAAGACAATGTTATTGGGATAGAATAAGTCCAGGGAGAGGTTTAGAAGCAGGAACAGCAAGGACAGGGCCATGAAAAGCATATAGCAAAACCACATCCTGGTATGTTCCATCCTTGCTGGCACACAGACAACAGGAAAAGACTTTGATGAAATCAAGCCTGAAAAGGTCAGCCACAACAACACTGGGTGCCAAAAGCTACATTGCTGTAAGTAGCCCATCTGGAATTGCATCAAAGCTTTGTGCACAGCTCTTTTACTCAAAGTCTAGGTAACTTTGTTAAACCTAAGAACAGAGGAAAACCTGTTGTGTCAGGTAATGCTGCCCTCCTCCAGCTCAAATAACCAGCCACTAGGTGTTTAGTGCAGGAGGATGCACAGAATGTGGGCAGCAAAAAATCTCAAGCCACAGCTGACAAGTGACAGAAAGAGAAAAGAAGAGCATAAGTATATGTTCATATTCTTGGGCCTGACAGTAGCCAAATAAAATAAAAAGCCAACATTTTATTTTTCAAAAATGCCTCATGATAGATGCCATTAATTAACCTCTTCTGTGTCAATACAATTTTGTAAGAAAACAACTCTGTATTTTGTACTTGATACAATCTTTGTATGTTTTATAAAGAATATTACAGACTGTAAAAGTGTCATTGATACAGTCAGTATTGTACAGGAGCACTGTTTGTATTTTGGACACACTAGTAAACACATCTGTGCATGTTTCAGTGAGTTTCACAGGTGCCTATCCAAAGCTGGTCCCCTACAGGCCTCCAAGCCAGCTCATCTCACCCCCATTGCTGCTCTCTGTTGTGCTCAACATCCTCTTCAGCCTCAGCATGCAGATCTTTGGGTTTGTGGTGGTCCAGAAGCAGCCTTGGTATTCCAAGACCGATATACACAGGTAGGTCCCCTTTCTTGGACTCTGGATACCACAGGGTTGACCTAGTGGGGCACGTCTGCATGAAACTATTGATCAGCTTAACTGCAGGCCTGATGAGCAGCTGCAGCAGACCCTGTGCTGCCCACAGGGTGCAAACACTTCAACCAGTGTTGTCTGAGGTCCCTAAACCCTCCAGCAACCTGCCATGCACAGTTCATGTGGTGAGAATGCTTCTGCTGAGCACAGAGAGGATTTGATTGCAGGAGAGACCAGGTTTGAGCTCAAGCTCTGACAAGTTCAGCAAGCTCAACCAGTGGTGAGGTTGAGGGCACTGCCAATAACCTATATCATGGCTGAGAGGGAGGATTCCTGGTAGTTAATGGTGGTAGTTAATGGTGGAAGCTGGGGGAAAGAACCAGGACAATGATCATTTCCTGACCAGTGTGACACTCTTTTTCAGTGCCTGCCTGTCAGTGAACAACCATGAGAGGAATTCATCCTCCAGCCTGGGGCTCCATGGCGCAAGAGATGGAGCCCATGAGCAAACAGACAACGGCTTCAAGAGCTATGAAAACACCACAGTGTGGCTGCTGAGTACCATCAATTGCCTCATTGTAGCAGTAGTGTTTTCCAAGGGAAAGCCTTTCAGGCAACCCATCTACACCAACTGTAAGTATGGAGAGAGAAGAAGAGATATATAAGTCAACTCAGGAGGTCAGTTTAATAGGGAAAAATTAAATTTGACCCAAATTATGTCAGCCAAAAAATCAGGAGAAAGACTGTCCTGTGAAGGGAAGATGAGCACATGTGTTTGTGACAGGTCCAGAAGCTGCAGTGAGTCATGGAAGAGCTGTTCTTTCTCTCTGTGGGACAAATCCTGCAGCATGCTCTTAGACAAAATTCTCTTCAGCTTTTTTTTTTCTTTTTCTTTTCTTTTTTTTTTTTCTGAAGAGTTAAAATAATGCTGCAGGTTTCATGGCTTTGATGTTTTGGTATAGTAATAGTGAGGAGGGGACATTCCTCCTAGAAAGCAGAAAAGTGGGTCATCAGTGTCCTAGAACAAGGTAAAACAAAAATGAGTGGGTGAAGGATGAAGTTCGGTGCACGCCAGCTGAAGAGAAAATGAATTTACTCATCATTGGAACATTTGCCTACAGATGGGGAAGGAATAGGTTCTCCATTACTTAGACTCTTTAGATCCTGATCAAGAGCAAAGTCTTGACATAACTGAAGTTGGAGGCAGCATTCCTAATCATATTAACAAGATCGAGATTACATCCTGGACATTTTTCTGAATCACAGGATTTACTGTGATCAGAGAGAGACTCACTGGAAGGCTGCAAAGCTTCTCAGATGTGAAAGGTCAAATTGAATGTTCAAAATACCCATTTGGTGTTTTAAATCAGTGCCTACAATGCTCATCCCACACTTGACTGAGTAAAGCTGGGGTTTTACTCTGTCGATTTTTCTTTTGCTGAAAATTTGTTTCTATCTCATGCATTCTTTTGATGGCTATGTAACACAGAAAATTATTACAATCTTCTACAGTAAAGGCAAGCAGTTGAGATTGCTCATAAACCTGTGGGTTTCTTTCTTTGGTCTTATCCCTTCAGATGTGTTCATACTGGTGCTCATAGGGCAGCTGGGCATTTGCCTCTTCTTGATGTTTGCTGACATTAATGATCTCTACTCCAAGATGGATGTGAGTATTGTTCCAGAGGGGATTTTTTTCCTACTGCCAGTCCACTTTAAGCACACTGGGATTGTTGTAGCAAAAGGCACAGACTTTTGCAGGGAGACATGGCACCACTAAAGACAAAATTTAAAGAGGTGGATTTTAGATGATGGGATTGTAGAAACTTCTGGAAAATGGTGACTCCAAACTAGTATCTGTGCCTTCAGCAGAACAGCTAAACATGTAATTTTGATTGTTTCAGCACATTGTTCAAGCAACAGAGGATGACATCACTAAGCTTATGATGTGTGGTATGTTGGTGGCTTGTGAAGCCAGGAGCAGAACAGGGCTGGGCTCTGCCAGTTTAAAATAAAGCACCATGTTCTTGTGTTTCCCAAGCAGTGCTACTCTGAACAAAGGTCCTCTTGCCAGGATCTGCCAGCTGGCACTGAGAGCAGTAGTTCCAGTCCCCAACCTTTTCCCCGTTTAAATCTCGGAGATCCTGCAGTTTCCCAAAGCAGAATTTGGGTTTAGAACAGTTGTAGAGAGAGACTAGTGGGGCTGTCATGGCAAGAGAGGGTCTATCTTGGTCCTTGATCCGTAAATACCAATAAGGCTTGACTTATGTAGTCTGGCAGAATGCAAGCTGGGAGCTACCTTGTGCCAATCCATCCCAAGGGAAAAGTGAGGGAAGGATAAGATCTAATTCAGCTGAAGGATGGGGTTGTCAGTGGGCCTGACAATTAGTATGTTGAGGCTGTGACACTCTCACAATCTTGCTGTAGGAGTCACAGGAACAAAACAACAAAAGCACCACACAAAGCTATTTTTTCTGTACATTTGCAGAGCAATGAAATGCAGTGGCTTTGAGTCACAAGTGCTGAACACGATGCAGCTTCCAATCCTGTATGTTTGCATCCCAGTTAGCAAGTCGGTTTAGAAATGGAATTAATGAAACATGGAAAGAGAAACAGAGTCAAAAGGTCCGGGTCTCGACTGTAAATGCCCGCCTAAAGTTGCCTCACTGTGTAACTATTTGCAGAGCCCGGCTCGGCGGGCAGACCCCGTTAGAGAACCTGCCACGAGATGGCACTTTAAAGCAAGTCATCGTCCTGTTGTGGACCCTAGTGGCCCAGGACATTTTTCAGCACTGCAGCTGCAAGGGGATAAAATGCTTTTGGGGAGAACTGCAAAACTCCCAGCCCAAGCAGTCTGGAGGGAATACACTGGAATTGCTGAGAAGAGAAAAGGAGGTAGTAGCAATAAAAACCTCTGCAATAGCCTAGCCCTGGAGAAACTGCTGATCCAAATTTTGGATCTGAGCTGCATCTCCAAAAGCAGTTGAGCTACAGCCAGAAAACCAGTCCCATCTGTGGGAAGCTGGAACTGGGATTGGAGCTGAAATACGAAGTTTGAATATTTTTTAATATTAGAAAGTAAAAAGGCAGTTAGAATTCCTCTTGCAGCACTAAAGAATGGCATTCTCTCTTTTCTCTACTGCATCATAGATTTAAAAGCATCTTTGTCAGTAATTCCTCAAGACAAGTAGCAATATTAGCTCATCAGCAGGGTAAGCCAGTTTGGGAGTCTGGCTTTTCACGACACAAAGCTACTGAAGGGTCTGGAGCAAAAGTCATATAAGGAGTGGCTGAGGGAACTGTGTTTGTTTAGTCTGGGGAAAAGGAGGTTCAGGGGAGACCTTAATTCTTTCTACAATTACCTGATGGGAGCTGTAGCAAGGTGGGTGTCACTTTTTTTCTCCCATGTAACAAGTGACAGAGAGGAAATGGCCTCAGGTTGTGCCAAGGGAAGTTTAGACTGAAGAGTAGGAAAAATTTCTTAACTGAAAGGGTTACAGATGGGAACAGACTGCTCAGGGAGGTGGTTGAGCCATCATCCCTGGAAGTATTTAAAAGTGTAATTGTGGCACTTAGGGACATGGTGGACTTGGCAGTGCCAGGCTTATGGTCAGGCTCAATGGTCTTTAGGGTTTTTTTCAACCTAAATGATTCTGTGTTCTATTACACAAGTACCACCAGTGTTTACTGTGGACATGTTGCTGAATAGCTTCTCCTGCTTTTTTCCCAGCTCGTGTGCACCCCTACCACGTGGCGAATCTCCATGGTGATAATGCTTGCAGTCACATTTGCTGTGTCCTTCCTTGTCGAGGTGAGTGTGCTTTATTGGATGTGCTAGTCAGCACTAATTGGAGAGGCAAAATGGTCAAGTCTTTCTTTTTCTCCCTCCTCCTCAGCCCAGTTTGTGAATGTCTAGTAAAACAGAAATAATTGCTGCTACCTCACCCTTTTTTTAAAGCCCTCCATCTGAATGATCAGGGAATGCAAGGCTTGGCCACCTTTCCTTTCCTCTGGTGAGGGGGATCTATCAGGCCCTTCCCCAGACTAGAAAAATATGGGCAGTCTGTAGTGCTTTCTACCCAGATCCTGAGGACTCTCAGGGGGAGCTGGTCACAGTTCTCTGGTGGAGAACTCTGGTGGAGCTGATATGAAATGTGGTCAATGAAAGGCTGTTTAAGGGATGTGGATGAGCAGAGCAGGTGGGAGACCTGGGTCTCCACTATTTGTCCCATGTGTGTACTCTGGATGAAGAGTAAACTGCTGTCCAGGTCCTCTTAAAGCTTCTTTTTGCTTTTACCTTTACAGGAAGCTGTCATTGAGAACAGACCCCTGTGGCTGCTTCTGAAAAAGACCTTCCGGTACCACTCAAAGAGCCACTACAAGAGGCTGCAGCACATGTTAGAGCAGGACTCAGCCTGGCCACCTTTGAATGAAACCTTCTTCTCAGCTTCTGTGGCAGTAACAGTAGAGGGAAATATAGGAGGCCATAGCAATCCAACATTTGACAGCAGTGAGGACTCACTCTGAAGGAAACTGCAGTGGACCCATGTCCAGGACAGTTGCATTTGACCTTAAAAGGACTCAGTGACTTAAAAAGAAGAAGGACTCACTCATTAGTGTTCTCCCATTCTAGGAGTAACCAGCTTTTGCTTACACCTAAATTAACCGGAAGCGCAAAAGCTGCTGCAGTAACATAAAGCCACGATGGTGTTTCTCTGTCCCCTTGCTCATGCACGCATGTCTGCCAGCTGTAAATCAAACACCTTGCTGAATATTGTTCAAGTATTTGTGGTTGAAACAAATATCCCTGCATCCCTCTGTTGAACTGCATTATGTAATCCCTAAGGGTGGGGGATCCTCCACATGAAAAGCAGCTAACTGCAATAGCAGCACTCCTCTGGGCAGATCCCCTTTGAGAAAATGAGTAGAACTTATTCCTGATAGAGGCTGCTGAGCATAGGCATTCCTGGGATTCCTCATGGGGTTTCAGATACTGCTACTTGGTGTCTTGCTTTTTTGGAGGTTTGAACCCTTCTGGCAATACTTGGCTTCCAGAGCTGGAAGGAGCTGCAAACAGCCAAAGCTTTCTAGAAGTGTCCACTCCCAGCACCATTGTGCTCTTCCCATGACTGGAACAAAAAGAGCTCTCTTGCTAGCTCACTGCTACCAGGAAACCTGTTTGCCCTCTCAGTTTTTGGCAAGTGATACTTGCATTTTATGGGAAAAAAAATTTTTGACCTGCAAAGCAGAATGATTTCATTATTTAACAGTTTTTTTTGTGGGAAGTATTTTTTCAGGATATCCATTTAAAAAATGTATAATGGAACATGCATTAATTGCAAATTGTGGTCTCATCCTGTGGGTCTTCAAGGACCCACTGTCCCTTGTGGTGTGAGCTTGCTTTACTAGGACAGCTGCTGCACAGCTGGGCTGCCTCCTGACATCAGCCTTACCAGTGCCAAAAGAAGCAAACATTGAAGGGATTATTACCCTCAAGGACCTAAGGCCTGAAAGAAAAGATGTGGAGCCAAATAAGTCTCAAAATAATTTATTTTAAATTCTGTGGCATGCTCTTAAGTTGAACCATCTGAGGTTTTGTCTCTGGTTTCTCCATAGTTGCAGATGCAATCCATCCATCAGCTCATATCCCTCATCTGTTAACCTTTGATGGCGACTTTTACTCACTTTGCTATGCTGTGTTTGCCATACATAAATGCAACAACACTGCACATTCCCGCAAGTGTTACCTGCTTAGAAAAATGCAGCTTCTGCCTGCACATATTCTCTTAGCCCACTGATGTTAATCTGCCTTTCTCCTCACTACATTTTGCAATCTTCATCCCCAGCTGGGTAAAACAACAAGACAGTCAACCAGAAGGGCTTTGGACCAAGAGGAACACTTCCTTCTGTGGATGAAGTGTGCAGGGGAGCTGTGCCTTCTGAGTTGACTGCACAGTTTGTTTTCCACAGTTGGAGCTTACCCATGCTTTTACTGGGTGGGGTTGAGAAGCACTTTATTACTGGAAACTGTATTTTCCCACTGTTGTGTGCTAAAGCACTCTTGTGCTGCCACGGAAAGCCAGAAATTGGCCAAGTTTGGAATCATGAGAAAGACTCCTTTGATTTTTTAGACTTAAAAACTAGCTTGGGAAACAAAGAGCAAATCAAAAGAAATTATTAATTGTTTTGAGTCAACATATCTGCACCAGAGTAGAGTCTGAAAATAATCTAGCTTGAATATAAAAATAACTAAGAAAATAAATAAATAATAGCTAAGAAGAAAAAAAAAAAACCCAACAAACTCAACCAAACAATACTTCAACTTGAACAAAACATTTATTTGACTCAAAGCAATTTTTTAATCTGGTTTTGACAAGTTTGGCATAAACAAATGGAGTAAGTACCTTCCTACTTAAGTAGTTTACCTAATAGTAAATGCCTGTCACAAAGCCACACAACTTGCCATAAACTAGAAATGTTTCATATTAATCCCTAAAAGTGTCTCCAAAGTTTTCATGGGTTCCCAGTTCACAGCAAAATCCACTGGAAGGGGAAGGCTAGATGCTCTCTGCATTCCTTACAGCTTGAGGCACCAAAGAGCAGGTTAATGGAGTTATTCCTGACAGCCTGTCTTTCAGATATGGTAACATTTTTATTGAGGTCAAAATTCACTGTCCTATTAATGAACTCCCTCACAAAACTAATATGTTGCTAAATGTGATACAGTGACAGCTGCAGTAGCATTGCTGACCGGGCATGTGATTTATATTTAGATACCCCTGACACTATGAAAGTATCAAGTCTTGGCAAACCTGTGGTAATTGTTGGGTTGACAAGATAAAAAACTGCTTGCCTGATGCTGAAATACAGCCTTACATGCAAGAGAACAGAGTTCAGATGCTAGGTAATGTTTAACCCCTGCCACTCTAAGCACTCTAATCCCCTCTGCCACTTTTACCTCTGTTCCTTTTCAGAGGTTGGTAAGTCAGGGTAGCCCTTTGTGGGACACTTATGAAGTTTTCACCTGGGTGCTTTGGGATGGGGGGACTGATACTTCATAGACATGATCCTGGGGGGAAAGCTGGTGAACCTCTTTTTTGGCTATTAGCCCACATTCCTGGCAGAAGGTTGCAGGGAAGAAGAGGAAGCTAAGGAGACGCTGCATACTTGTAACAGCTAAATATTTCCCTTACGATGACTGTGTCCCTTCTTGGAGAGTCAAAGACTGATGTCCTCCTCCTCTGCTGCTGGCCCTTATTCCTGGCAGAACTTTTCCTGTGGACAGGGATATCTTGCCTCCTGACTGAGCAGCGGCAAAGACCTGGAGTGCTCGTGCTTTGTGCAGCTGCTAGGATCTCAGCCAAATCCTAACTACCCATTCATGGAGGCTCTTGATAATGATCTTGAGTGGAATTTTTTGGTACAGCTAAGGCATACTCGTTCCTCTTCAACAGCCTTGGTTTAGCCTTTAACAGCCAAGGCACCAGAGAAATGCTGCTGCTGCTGCTGGGCTTGCTTGTGGCCTCAACAGTAAAGCACAAGTGTGTTTTAGAACAAAGGGAAATATCTGCAAAGTTGCTAATTTCAACTGCTTTAT
This sequence comes from Coloeus monedula, assembly GCF_965178545.1. Taxonomy (NCBI): domain Eukaryota; kingdom Metazoa; phylum Chordata; class Aves; order Passeriformes; family Corvidae; genus Coloeus; species Coloeus monedula. The sequence goes on from NC_138790.1 coordinate 14,292,020, forward strand.
TTGCCACATAACTTCCTTTTCTCCTATGACATAGACACAAGATGGGTTTTTTTTTTCCCTGCATAGATAGGGACACACTGCAGGACTGATCTTCCTCTACAGAGGACAAAACAAAGGCATCTTGTGGATAAGAGGGGAAGTGATTATGGATGGTTGTTTGCTAAGCTTGCATATGGAAATGCCAGGCATGTGTTTCTGCACACAGGATATTGTCGTATCTTCTGCGTTCACTTTACTGGGCTATGGATGCTACATGAGTGTCCTTAAAAGGAGAGAGACCTATGAATGCTGGGACTCTAAATTAGTGTGTGCCTGAACTTTTAGTAGAGTACGTTTGAAACCCTACAAAATACATGAAAAGTCCCAGGGCTCCTGAAATTGGTTAGATTTGATGTTACCAACCTTTCAATGCCCTCTGGAGAGGGGTTTTGAAGAGAAATCCAGTGTGGCAGTCTGAAAAGTTTATTTAATTTGAACTTTGCACTTCCATCCAAGGCTGAAACTTCATGTTTGAAATACTAATGGTCATGCCCGGAGGCAGACTGGTCCTCATAAGCTTGTGGTATTTCAGTCCAGATACAGCTTCACTATCCAAAGGCTAGCACCCTGATTTAGTGTCTGTCTCTTTGTCCTAGTGAATGTCGAAGAATGTATTAAATTTTCAACGAGGGACCAAATTTGTCAGATGAATAATTCATTTCAGTTCCAATCTTTACACAGAAAGCACTTTCACTGGCTATTTTAGTTCTACTAGCTCTACAGAATAGTCTGTCACTACTTCAGAGAAGCCAAGGGATGGGTAAATCTCAAAAAAGCTTAATCCTTTGCTGTCAGTTAGATATCACAATAACCAGTATTATGCTCTCAGATATCTGTGGGGCTTGTGGCCTGTTTGAACATAACATACAAAAGTGAGTGATGACTGTTGTTATAAGTCTGACACAATGTAGAGTAGCAAAAAGTATGGAAGTACAAGGAAATCAAACCATCATTTCAGCAGTAGTCTAAGGTAATTACTGCTGGCCTCACAGACCATTACTTTCTCTTTACAATTTTCCTTTCTCCAAATAATTATCATATTCACAGTGACTTTCTTAAATCGCAAAATATTAAAGACTTCTTTGCTAATTTATTCTTTCTTCCCTCACCCCCTCCCCTCCACTCCCACACACATTTGGGTATTGTCTCCTGAGCAATTACATAACATCAGAAATGTCATAGTCACCTCTGCTAGATGGCTGTGCTGGGAAATCACATGACTTACAGTCCCTCAAGTCTGACTTTCTGTTACCAGCATAGTTGCTGCCAAAGACGAATTGGTTATTTACAGACGGGTGTAAGCTGATAAGCTCTTCCCTGGCAGCCAGGAGGAATGTGTCCTGGGGTGCCTCAGGCACAGCATCACCAGCTGGGCAAGGGAGGGGATTGTCCCCTCTGCTCTGCACTGGGGTGGCCTCACCTCGAGTGCTGGGGGCAGCTTTGGACACCACAATGTAAGAAAGACATGAAACTATTAGAGAGCATCCAAAGGAGGGCAATGAATGGTGAAGGACCTTGAGGGGAAGCTGAATGAGGAGCAGCTGAGGGCACAGGGTCTGTTCAGCCTGGAGGAGACTGAGGAGACTCAGTGCAGTTACAGCTTCCTTCTGAGGGGAAGAGAAGGGGCAGACACTGATCTGTGGTGACCAGTGACAGGACCCAAGGGAGTGGCCTGAAGTTGTGTCAGGGGAGGTTTATGCTGGATATTAGAAAAAGGTTCTTCCCCAGAGGGTGGTTGGGCACTGGAACAGCCTCCCCAGGGAAGTGGTCACAGCACAAAACCTGGCAGAGCTCAAGAAGAGTTTGGGCAATACTCTCAGGCACATGGTGTGACTCTTGGGGATGGTGGTGTGCAGGGCCAGGAGTTGGACTTAGTGATCCTTGTGGGTCCCTTCCAACTCAGCATATTGTGTTTCTGTGAAGTTCAGATATGGAGGCTAATAATGCCCTAAAACAGCCATGGAAGCCTTCGAATAGCAAGCAAACCCTTTAAATGGGTGTTTAAGACTCCTGGATGTTGTAATGAGATGTTCTCACCTCCTCCCACACTCAGTCTCTCCTGACTTGTGTTATGTCCATCCCCTGACTTGTGTTCCATTCACATTTGCAGACTTCAAACCACTTCTATGTGTTCTAAGTCTTTACCCTCATGCTGTTGCTGAGCAACGTTGAATATTCAGTGACCATCATAATCCTGTCAATCATTTCTGTTGGCTTAACAGTATGCCCTGAGACAGGTGGATCTGCTGCACAGCCTGCCAGCTCCCCCTCCTGCAGTCTGCTAGCAATTCCCTCTATCATACACACAAGTAGCTATTGATACGTTCTTTCTGGTTATAGTTTAATTCCTGTGAATTTTGCTGTATTACTACAGATGCATTGATAGATTTTTTAGATTTTTAGTAATCTGCTATTATTACAGATGCAACTCTCAACTGGGGGTCTTGAAATTTCAAGAGTTTAAGAAGACCTGATACCTGCGGCTTGTAAGACTCAGTCTCAGTGCAGTGATTTTGCTTCCTATGGTAATTACCTGAGGATTGACTCGTCTTAAGGTTGGCTAAATAACAGGTCATGACAGCAGAAAGAAACATGGTCCCCATGCAGCCAGATGAAATTTCCTGGTGCTTCCTGTTGATGTTGCTGAATGCTCTTGCTGAGAATTTGGAAAATATTCTCTTGATTTCTGACCCCACTTCAAAAATACCCAGTGAAGGTAAAAATCACATGGAGAAAGGATATAACAGAGAAGAAAAAGGTGAAACTATGTGAATGGAAATACAGATGGGAAGGAGTGATAGGAGTCTGGCAGGGAACAGTTAGTCTCTCGGGTCTGGAGATTAGATGTGCTGCTCCCTTCTATTCTCAAAATTTAAAAGCAAAATTGAACTGGGGATTCCTGACTCCTGATAAATGTCTTATTAATCTTAAGGAAGACATAAGGGTTAGAGGTTCAACACTGAGAATTGCAGTTCCTCAGACGGCATGATGTGATTAGAGGTGGTGGAGGGGGTGAAGGGATGGCAGCTCTGCACTGACCTGTTTGTCATGATCACATGCTGCTTTCAGACCCAGGCACAGCCGCAAGTTCATTGCTAAAATCATTGTTCCTGCACTGAGTTACTGGGCAAGGGCAAGACTCAGCCTTTTGAAAAGTTCCTTGAGAAAGTGAAGTGCTATCTGTGGAGTGCTGCCCAGGAGCACTTTTATTGCTGCCTCTCACTGATCTTGGCAAAGTCCATGTGAAGAGCTGGGGCTTTTGCCAGCACAGGTGTGTTGGCTGCACATCACATTTTTGTATCTCCAATATCTGTAGGATGAGTAGCACTCCCACGCTGAACAAGTGCTCAGAGATGCCAGTGTACCTTTGTACTTAAAGTATTGGTGTCCATCATTTTGCAATTGCAACTTTTAAATCAAGATAAGGCATTCTCTCTAATGGCCTTGCAATGACAATTAACTTCATCATTATCTCAGGAGATTTAATTGTGTGAATTAGATTGCAATAACTGGCAAAGCACAGACATTTAACTAAATTAGAATTACTGTGTTTCTTCTCGCAATGGCAGTTTTGTAATGATAGTCTTTACAACTTGGTGGTTCTGTTGATGTCCTGTAATTGTTGAGCACAAATAAACCTTCTACTAAAGGACTGCAGATAGCAATGCTACAGTTAAGGAGCATGACTCTGGCATGAAGCAGGAATTGCTCCTTGAAGGCCAAGGGAGATACAGGGGCATGAATTGGAATCAAACAGAGAATTAGATCCATGTTCCCACCACATCTTGTTCTAGGTTAACTTGATGAACTCACATCCTAACTTTTAATGAGTGATATGAAACCTCCCGGGATAACCTTGTGTCCAGTTTCTGTGCTGTTAGCATGGCCCCTGAATTGTAACCCCGTTTCATGCTGAGTACTGGTGTTTCAACTCTGCAGTTGCTTTCCCATCCACAGCAGCCTCCCAGGCTGCACCACCTAACTGAGGAGCATAAAAAAGTTCAGGTTCCAGCCTGTATAATGAACTAACATGTTGAAATGTATCTGGAATTGCACAGCAAAGAAGGAATTGGGCAGAGGGAGGCCAGGTGAGCAGGGCAGCAAGAAGTGTGGACACAGCCTGTATGATGCAGTAATGATGCATCTATATTTGCAGCATCTGTCATGATACAGATGAATCCAGTAATTTGTGTCAAGAGTCAAGAACAGCTTGGAAATTTAATTTCACAAACAAGCAACTAGATAACAATTCTGGACTTCCAAGACCTGCTTCCTGGCTCTGCTATAGGCTGCTTACACAATCTTGTCAAGCAGCGTGAGAGTGGTTTTTAAGGAGTCTAGACACATGGCTCCCATCGAGGTATGTGCTTTATCTCCCAGCCTCAATTCCTCATCCAAAAAATAGGGGTTATAGCTATTTTTGCCTCCCAAAGACACTGAGATGAGCAATAGTTAGGGTGATGGGAGATGTAAAGGCCTTGGGTAGGTTTTCCTGGTCAGGGTGTTTTATGCACACTAGGCAAATGAAGCTGAAGATGTTCACTTGGAGAGAGAGGTCTAAAGGGCTGATCTTTGAGCTGTTGTTTTTCAGCCAGTATTATTTCTAAGAAGCACTGGTTTAAAATAATATAGTGTAGAAGATTACTGATACTGTGTGTGTCTTGAGACTTAATTTACCTGCCCAAAACTTGTGCACAAGAAAGTTCATTTTTGTATTGTTCTACAGGAATCTTGTTACTTAGCCCCTGAAGACACATTTCTTTTAGGTGGAAAAAAGTTCTGTCTCCCCTGTGATGCTGTCCTGATTGATGGAAGCTGCATTGTGAATGAAAGGATGTTCTCAGGTGCAGCACTGGAGATAGAAATGCTAAGGTTCTTTGGAAGGAAGATGTCTCTGTCTGTTTTGATAGCAAATTATTTACTATTTATTAGTGTAGCTTGCAGCAGGAGAGAGAAAAATTGTGGCTTGAATAATTCACAGTTGTCTTAAGCTTTTGGACACTGCCATTGTGTAATATTCATTTCTTATACACATTAAAAACAAGTAGCATTAATGTACTGTTAGGAGTAGAAAGTGAAAACACTCAAATACATTGAATATGTATTTTTTTAGTTTTTGAATTCTGATGTTGCAGCAGTTCAGCTCAAGCACACAGAGCAGAGAGGCCAGTGTTAGCCCTAAATATCAAGACACTGCAAGACAAACTTGGTTCAGGGACAAAATGTGACCCAAGCTCCTCATACATCATATTCAGTAAAACCTATCATAGCATGGGTGGGAGGTGGCATGAGAAGGAAAGGGGCTGCTCTTCTCCCTGCCACGTTCTGGCCTGGAGGGGTTCAGGATCTCTACAGGTCACTATCTTGTCATTTTTTCTCCTTCTTTGTTACCCTTCTTCTCAAGAGAGATACCCAGGTGTGTTTGGGGAGGCAGAGTGCAATGGGTGTCCCTGCTTCCCGCGCAGCTCCTTCCCTCTGAGGAAGGCACCTCCCACCGCAGTGCCCAGGTGTAGCCACAAAGGTCGCTGCTAATTCAAGGCAAACACAACTCAGCAGCAGCCTCAGTGCTTTTAATTACCCTGAGGGTGTTAGGAGAATATGCACAGGGCTGTTCAATTATGTCATTCTCAGCACAGTTAACAAATATTCTTAATCTAGTCAATAGATCTTTTATCGTGTAAATGTTAGGATAATGCTCCTTCTGTTGAAATTAAGCGTTGCTGATTTTGGTGCTTGTCAAATCTCACCTACCTTCTGCAAAATCCATGAGACCACAGATCAGAGTTGCGAAGCTCGCATGTCTTTAAGGACCTCCTTAAACCCTGGCAGGCTACATCTCAATTCCAAGCCTAAAGACCATTGAAATCCTAAAGGAATAATCATATAAACATTAAAGTCGACTACATTCAAAATTGTACTGTTTAATTCATATTGCAAAATACAAAAACTGACTTCAGCACTTCAGTGCATGTGATGCTGAACTCAAAATGTTGATCAAATCATACACCCCATATCAACTCCCGGGATCATTAGTAGTTATTAGTACACCAGATACTTCAACACCACAGAGATAATTATGCCATAATGAATGAAAGAAGAAATTCATTGCAAGAGGAGAATAATCACATTCCCAATACTTCTTAAGAAAGCAGAGAGGAAATTACTATCTGATGCAAATTAATGAGATGAAATTAATAAGTGTCAACCAATAAAATACTCCTCCAGTGGGACCAGATGGCAGGCACGTAGTACAATCTCTCCTTGGCCCCCCTCCAGTGCTGCAGGGAGGCCCCACTGAGGAGGTGCACGTTGAACAGGCTCAAAGCCCACCAAAAGGCACACAGCTCAAGCAGAGCCAGAGTGATTTCCACCAAGGTACTCTTGCAGGCAGTGTCTCACATAAGCAACAGAACAAAACTGGATCCGTGTGTCAGAATAAATTCATGTAATTAAACCATCCTCTGTAAGGTATCACAATGTAAAGCTCTTTTTGCTTTTTTGTCCAGTGTGCATCCGGCTCAGAACATGCTGGTGACTTGCCAAGAACACGAGGAGGAGCTACTGCTGTGTGCATGGATCTCATTAGCCTATTTGCATAATTACTCTTTCTTAAATGTTCGCATTTTTAAATGTATTGTAAGACTAGCTGTCAGCTAAGCTCAAAACTGTGAGGCAGTAAAGGAATTAAATTCTACTTACAAAATATCCTATTGTATGTTTAAAGAGATAGAAATATTTGTTGGTTTTATGTGATACTTAGCAGCTTCACGGTGTCTCTCAAGTATTAATTAATTAATAAGCCAATTATGATCAGGCTGAGAACAAGGTATAATGTGCTGGAAACAGAAAAGGCTTTGATGGCCCAGAGAGACAACAGGTCCTGGATTCACTGTGCTTTTTAACAGAGCTGCTTGTTTCCAGATTAATTTCACTGTACCTGCACTAGTAACTGGGGAAGCAAGTGGTGATCAAAGATAAATGTATCTATTTAAAGTTCTCCTTAATGGGCCAGACTAAATGGTAATGGGCCATGTTGTGGTCTGTCAGACACACACTGTCGGCCAGCAGCATCTTATGGGGGTAATGTGCATGTATGAAAAGAGAGGACTCTGATAAATAACTTCTGTGATGAAATTACGGTGTCTTCACCCAGCCCAGCCTTGCATGTCTTCAGTCTGAACTGCATGCCCAGGAGGGAATAAACCTCAAGGCTGGGCTGAAAGAGAAAAGAAAGAACAGAAAGAAGTTTCTTTCATAGAAAGAAACTGGGGCATGAATCTGTGAGTTATGCTGAGGCATGGTGTCAATAGGAGTAACCAACTTACCCATTTTTAACACCAGGGTGGGAGGGACAAGGAGCTGGTGCCTGTGGCTATGCTGATGTAAAATCTACAGCTGGAAGTGAAGCTGGGGCTCCTTATGGCTCTTTCAAATTGCTCCCAGGGTCATTGGAAGCAGGCTAACAGTGCTTATCCACCCCTGTGAGTGAGCAGCACCAGCCTTAGCAGATGCACTCCCTTTCCATACTGCAGCCTCACAACCCCGCTGCGAGGGCACACTGCCAGGATTTTTTGAGATACCTGCTGTGAGTTGTTTCTTTTCCAATAGGGCTGTTTCTGATCAAACAGCACTTGTTAAATAGGACTCCTGTCCCAGCCTATCAGAGTGTTTTACCATCTCAGTTACTTCACACCAGGCTGAACTCATGAGAATTAATCACTGGGTACTTTTTGGCCCTCTTAAAAGTGGTCCCACTAACAATATGCTTTTAATCAAGTTTCAAGAAATCCCTAGGTTTCCATCCTCTGCCTGGGGAACTGTGTGTGTGGAGGCATAGAGAGCTGTCACCCACTGGTTGTTTTGGATAAGGAAATTCAGGGAAATCCCCTGCATCTGAAAAGGTTTTGAGTGACTCAGCGCTGCCTGCATTTGCTCTCTTAATTTTACTTGGAAACACTGGAGTGTAAGGAAGGGGAGGGTGAGTCTGGTCGCTGCTTGCTGAAAGCAGATGATCAGACCATGCTATGGACTTCATCTTCAAAGACCCTTGGGAAGCTCTGTGTTCTGACAGCTGAAAACATAGACCCAACCAGCTTTTTCCAAGCAGAAGGAGCAGGATTTCTTGTAACAATACCAGGGGGACAGTGCTATGGCAACGAGGAAATTAATCTTGTTACCAAGGTTCCTCTGTTCACATCACAATGTCACTGTAACTCATCCAATTTCATTTTCCAGTTTTCCAGGACTGTAGATTCAGAATATTGCATTAAAATTTGTTTATTAAGAGAAAAGCTGGGGCAAAGACTGGAAAACAAGTGAAATATAAAGAAAAACACCAAGATTCCTGGGAAGTATGCTGAGATGACAATTATGGAGGCGATGGTTCATAAACTTGAAATCAGTGGTCTGATTCCATAGCCAGAAGGAAGAGAATATGAAATTGTCAAAAGCAAAACAGTCACCTGTTATTAATAAATCACTTTATCTAGAAAGACACAAAATTCAGGATGGAATTGGTTTGGTTAATAAAAGACCCAGATAAGATCTCACTTTCCTGACCTCTTCTGGGCTCCTGTGGAAGGAATAGCAATCCTACCTCAATTCCCATTTTGTCCTGGGCTGTGGAGAATAGTCATTGTTTCACAGAAGACTGGGGAGGAACAGTACAACATGTACATCAAAGAATCACCAGAAATATTGTCCAGCTTTTGCAGACAAGACACTCATGTGGAGTTTCTATACTCATACAGAAATAGCAACTTTATAGTGCTTTTGACCTTAATCAAAACTTTAATCAGAGCTTATGCTGGGGCTGAAATCCTAAAAGGATTTCCACTGGCCCCACTGCAAATGCATGCATATGATTCCTCCCACAAATAAGCCTTGGGCTCATTAAACATTATTAGCTAATGCTGCAAACAAGTTTTCATTGCTTCTAAGTTAAAGATGCACAGAGCTCAACAACTAGAGAGATGCAGCAATATGGGATACACATCATAAAGTCACCCCAAGACAACAGCTCTGTGCAGCCTGAAGTTCAGCTGCTGTATATCTCTTAGCTGACTCGCATCTGCTGAGGATTTAGTGCATAAATAATACTGATATATCAAAATATCCGGACTAGATGTAGGATCACGGTAATTGCATGTGTCACATCGAGTGTGTTGTGCTGTACAAGTTCTTAAATTTCCTCCTAATTTATTGCCCTGTAAATTCAGCATTGAGTTGCTGACCCAGCTTGTAAAGGCTTTAAATCTTAGCAGTGCAAAGCTCACTGTGGACATGCAAATTACTGTTATTAAGGATAACTGATATTAATACTTGAGCCAAGACTCCTGTCCTGTTGTTGCAAATAAACACAGGGTTTTCTTTTTTGTGTGTGAAAAATATTACAGGCTTGCACTCAAATTTGTCTGCAAGTTTGAAACTCAGGTCACTCCTATGATTCACTGAATATCTCAAAACAATCCCAAGCAAACACAGAACCAATGATCTGTGGCTCTGTGGTTTGTTATTTTAGGTGTCACTGACCTGCAAACAGGTGAAGGGGCTCCTCAGTGCAAGAAAGACAAGGAGCTAACTGAGAGGGTCCAGTAGAGGCCACAAAGATGATTTGGGTCTGAAGCATCTCTCTTATGAGGAGAGACTGTGGGAGCTGGGCCTGTTTAGTCCTGAGAAAAGTGAGAGGAAATCTCATAAATGCATATAAATATCTCAAAGGTGGCTGGCAGAGGATGGTGCCAGGCTCTTTTCAGTGGTGCCCAGTGACAAGATGAGTAACAATGGCCATAAACTAAAATACAGACAGTTCCACCTCAATATGAGGGAGAACTTCTTTCTGTCAAGGGCAGCAGAGCACTGGAATAGCTGCACAGGGAGGTCATGGAGTTCTCCCTCTCTGGAGATGCTCACAACCCACATGGATGGTTCCTGTGTCACCTGCTCCAGGTGACCCTGCCTGGGCAGGGGGGTTGGACTGGATGATCTCCAGAGTCCCTTCCAACCCTAACAATTCTGTGACTCCATGAAAACAGTTTTAAGGGACAATAGAAAGATTTAGTTTAGAACCACATAAGATCTAATGACACAAGCCTCCAAACAAGCCAACAGCAGCAAGAAACATGTCTTCAAAATTTTGTTCTGCTTTCTCAGGTTTCTCAATAGCTCCTCTTATCTTATCTAGATTGTTTCTCTATTGATTGCAGCTTAGTGAATCATTAGGTGCTGCACTGTAAAGCTGTGATTGCAGTATGTAACAGAAAGTATATGCAGAAAAACACTGCAGAGTTAAAAGGAATTCTTTGCTTTTAGAATCACAGGAGTGATCAAAAATTTGAAAATTTAGTATTTAGAAGAATTCTTACATTAACACATAAACATAAAAGCAATTTCCTCAGTCATGTGATTTACTACTAACAGGCAGCAAAGTCAGGCTCATTGAAGCAGACAAACTGGAGGGTTCCATTCCAGCTTCCATTGCCTGGTGAATGGCAGAAAACCGCAAGGCAAACACAGCTGCTCCCTGTGTAAGCACAGCCAGGGATGGCTGCTTTTGAGTGCCAGGGGGAATTGAATGCTTTTAATGCCTAATAACTGTCTTCTTGTTGGGGATTCGGAAGTAGCTCTGAGGAACAGAGGAAACCTGGGGGCTAGTTCCTATCTACCCCAGGGTATATGGAAGTGTGGTAAGGCTTACGCATCCATTGGGGAGAAATAATTAATGAAGTGATTCTTTCCTCAGGACTTGTGACATAACTACATGAATAACTGGCAAGGCTTTGCAGATGCAGTGGCCACCTCAGTCATGCTTGAAGTGTGCAGAATTAATGCAATTATACACACTTGTTTGTGACAATTTGCTGGGCCAAATTTCAGTGTCTGATCTAGCAGCCTGTTGCTAAAAGCAGGCTGGTATGTGTGAAAATGTGTAAAGAATCAAGTATTGCCACATGAAAATTTTCCAAAGGGATGCTGCAGAAGGCTGTGTCCCTGGTTTCCTGGAGGGAAGCTGATGAGGTGTGTTGGGGTTTTAGTTTAGTCTTAGGTTTTTTTTCTGTTAAAGGAATTTTCTCCCATATGCATGTTGCTAGGGGACAAATAGCTGTACTTAAGAAAGACAAAAAAAGGGAGTGGGGCGGGCCTGGCTACTCCTTTGTCTACACCTGGGTGTGGGGTCAGTTCACTCTGAGCGTCCGGAGAGAGAAGCTGCAGAGAAAGGAGCTGCTGCTTCTTTCTTTTTGGCCGTTCTTCTCTTCCTGCTGGAAACAACGCCGGGACCCCAAAAGCCGCTTTCCCTGCCCTGCTGGAGGCCGAGCTGTGGCTGCCCTGCCCCGCTGCTGCTGCTTCGAGCTTTTGCTACGCTGTAGCCCTGCTCGCCCTGCCTGCCTGGGCACCCGTGGGGTTCTCCCATCTGGATACATCTCGCCTGCCACCCGGGATTTGCGTTCGTCCCTGCCGCTTTAGCCTGCTGCTCCCGCCTGCCGTTCCAGCCTGCTGCTCCTGAGAGTCCGGGATCGGCTGCCCAGGGGTTTGTGAAGCCTTTGTTCCATCCCTTCCCGGGATCCCAGGGCACTGGTGCCGCGTGCTCCCCGAGCTCGCTCCGGAGCGCCCCCTGCAGCCGCGGGGGAACCATCGCACCTGCCCTGCTCACCGGGAGCCGCCAGCGCCCCTGCCGGCTGCGAGCGGAACTGCACCCGAGGGGAAATAGCCTGACAGCCGAGAAGGCTGGCACTGGGTTTGTGTGTGCTGTTACTGCCATAGTTGTTGCTGTTTGTTTGACTGGTTATACACACATATATATATATATATATAGTAAAGAACTGTTATTCCTATTTCCCACATCTTTGCCTAAAGGCCCTTGATTTCAAAATATAATAACTTGGAGGGAAAAGGGGTTATATCTGCCACTTCAAGGGGGGCTTCTGCCTTCCTTAGCAGACACCTGTCTTTCAAAACCGAGACAAGGTGGAAGTGAAATGGCATGTTATGACCTCCGTCTGAAACTAAATGTTGTCTTATTTCTAGTAGGTATATGCTAATACTGAGGTAAAGATCACCTTTGAAGAAGAAGCCTGAAACCATTTTGCAACAAATGGAAAGTCCTCTCAGATTATTGTCAAGCACTTCTACAGCTTGCTGCCAAAAGTAAGTTCAGAGAAAACAATGCACTTACTTGTCCCCCTATTTTATTTCATGTCAGTGGTGTTCCGTTGGGAGAAAGTTCTGCCAGCAGCTGTAATGTTCACATTTTGACAACTCCAGGCAACCTCCCACCATGCCTCAGGTTTAACCTGAACAGCTTGCTTTCTGCATAACTTGTAACACTCAGATGACAGGGGTGGCTGTGGTGCTGTGAGCAGCTGAGGAGTGGAGTTACTCCACGGTCACCTTCTCAATTCCAGTTTAATTAAAAACATCAACCCCATGCCCATGTGCCACTTCCACAGCCAGCAATGGCCTTGCTCAGCAGGGCCATCGGGAATGTGAAATAACCACCTCTAGCAGCAGAGATCTTCAACTCCTGTCACTCAGTCCATAAAATAGCTGGTGCTGGGACAGATTCTCAGATTTTATACTCTCTAGCCAGATTTTCAGGTCGAAGAAACCTTAGGCTGAGCAGTGTTATTGCTGCTGTCATCAACCATCTGTTCTGCACTTGGGAAGCACATACTGCTGCCTGGCTGCTCTAAAGGCTGCTGCAGAGCATGTGGTGATCACTGGCTTCTCAGAACCTCTGAGGCAGAAAACAGCAGGATAAATACGAAGTTAGAGGAGACCTAAACCCTAAGGGGGGAAAAACCATGTCAAGGTTTTAGGACTGGGATGAGGGCATTTTACAAGTGTCAGGCACCCACCAGGGAGGTCTGATACTGCCTCAGTGGAGCAATGGAGGCACAAATACTGCCAAGGCAGCCCATTGCTCTTTCTTGTAGCTACTGGTGAATGTGACTATCTTTGACAGGATGTCTCCTGGCCAGAAGTTCAGCCTTGTTGAAGGGTTTCAGAATTGTTCAAATATATATATATATATATATATATATATATATATATATATATATTACACACACATATGTGTGTATAAATAAATAAACAAACACAAAAATGAGTAGCATATCATCATCACACAGAAATGAAACAGTAGGGCAGCAGGAGGCCCAGTGAGGCATTTCAGTGGGGATATTCCCAGATGCCAGGGCTCAGCCAGGAGTGCTTCCCTGCCTCCACATGGATGCATCACAGGGCAAGTGTGCCAGTGCAGACAGCTGCCACACATCTTCATAGCTGCGTCTCTCAAGCACTGCTGCCATTGCCCACCTGAGAGCCAAGATTTTGGCACTGACCAGAAAACAAAGCAAATATTTTTTGGTTTTGTATTGTCTGTTTGATGGGTTTTTTTTTCTTTAATGTATGTCTTTCACCCCTGAAACCTGGTTATTATAGCGGGTGGGGTTGGAAAGAAGAAGGAATTGCTATTTGCAGTTCCCTTTTCCTGGAGAGAGCAGGAGCAAATTGTTGGGTGTTACCTTTCAGACATTGCTCTCCAGGAAACCAATATGTGTCCCCCAGCAGCCCAGTGGGAAATGGTACCAGTAGTGAAGACACTGCAGCCGTGACTATTATCTTCTATTAACTGCATCATTTTGGCCTGTGTTTTTTCCAAGGCAATGCTCTTCTGGAAGCCCATCTACACCTGTTCCTCTCTGCAGAGATGATTTAGCCTGCCTAGCCCTCAGCTGACTGAGACCTCTCTTGCAATTGCAGCTTTTTGCTCATGGATGAGAGGGCACGACTTTGCTTAATCTTAGCAGAGTTGACTTTTTTAGGAATTTTGTAAAAAGGCAGGTCCAAAGCCCACTTCATAGAGGATTGACCCTCTACAGAAGACAGGCAAGACCAGAAAGAAGATGCAAGCAGCCAGGCTGAGATGGGACAGAGGATTTAGCAGTTGTGAAATCTGCACATGCCCCTCTGTGTTTAACCCTGTTCAGCAACCACCCCTAGGAGAAAGCAAAGGGCAATTCCCTTGGTTTAACCATCCCTTTACCAGCCCTTTACCATCCCTTAGCTCTGTCCCCTCTCCTCCCAGGCAGTGAGGAAATTGACAGGAGGCCCTTGGCAGCTGTTGACCCATCCTGCCAGCAAGGTTTAAGATGCTCAGCTCCTCTCTTTCCTGCCTCACACCCTAGGAGGAGCCCAAGTTTTCATCCTCTGATATGCACCAGATTCAGATGGCTGAAACCACTAGAAAAGCCCTTCCATTTAGGGACAGGCTGCGCCCATGCTGGCTGTGCCCCAGAGCACAGGCAACGAGTGTTCTCTCGGCTTTTGAGAAAAGGACAGCCTTGACTCTACTCCATGGCAATTTGAGCAGGTCTTGGGCCTTGCCAACATCTCCTAGAAAGGCTCAGAAGTCGTGAATACAGCAAGTGATGGATTCTGCTGCTCCTCCTCACACTCTCACCTCATGCTTCAGGCAGTGTTCCACCAAATCCTGTCACTGCACCCACCAGGCTCGGTGGAAAGGCAGCCCATAATGAGCCAACGTCCCCCTGACTGCAAAGAGAACCACGGTACAATTGCAAACTGCCACATGTAGTGAAATGTTTGAAATGTTACAGCTTTCATGAACAACAAGACAATTCCCCAGATGAATTAATTCCAGTATTCTTCCCTTACAGGGCTAATTAGAGATGTGAGAGGTCCATACATTGCCCTCACACAGTGCTCCCTTATCAGGGGCTGCAGACAGAATGCAGTGAGTAGAGAAAAGCTGAAGCCTACAGGTTGTTGTATAACCACAGCTTAGCTGTGAAATAAGCTTCAAATCCATTTCCAGGAATCCAAAAAGGAGTTTCAGTTTCAGTTTGACTATGATATGTTTTCCTGCATTAAAGATAAGAACTTTATTTAGATGTAATAAAAAAGGGAGTAGAAAAACAACAGAAGTCTTGGCTTGGATATTTCAAATATTGTAAACCTGACTTTGAAAAAGCAATGAATTAATTCCTTGTTTGCTTTGCTTGCATGCACAGCTCTTGGCTTACCTACTAAAACAACTTTTTCTCAAGCCACAGGTTTTTCACTTCTGCTCCTCCGATTGCCTCCCTGATGGGGCTGGCAAGGGAGTGAGTGAGCAAGAGGCTGCCTGGTGCTTTGTTGCTGGCTGGGGTTAAACCTGGACAACCTGTACAGAGCAGACAAAACCAGCCAGCCTCTGCCAGACAGCTGTTCTGCTCTCACCTCTCCCTGCAGTCCAGGCAGTTGCCTGTAACAAAAGCAACACAGGATTCCGTGTCTCACATGTGGGATGCAGGTAATCTGGTTCCAAGCTCTAAAGGCAGATACTCCAGGCAAAGGACAATGAAACAAACTTCCCCTAAACAGTTTTCTTCCAAGTCATTCCACACACCAGCTTTGTGACAAGGGCATGGCGTGGCTCAGTACATTGGGAGGCACTTTGTAGGCAGGGAAAAACCAAGCAAAACATCATCATGCCGAAATCAGAGCACTCCTATAAAACTCTGAAGGATACAGCTTACAAGACCTGCCCTTCCCTCTGACCTGCCAGCCTCCGGGGAGCTTCTTCATTTAGGCACCACAGGCACAGGCTCCAAGACACTGCACGTGCCCTGCCTGCTCTTCGCAGACATTGCAGCCAGGGCTTTCCCACCTACACAGAGCCTCAGCTGGAAACCCCCAGCAGTAGTTTTATTTTACTTGTTCAGAAAGTTAAGGTTAAAATCATGGATACACAGAAAAAGCCTATAGGAAGCAACCAATAAAAATGGATGAAAAGCCTGCACCAGTGCAAGCGCCCCCAGACTACCACAAAAATCATCACAGGCAATGAAATAAAAGCAGATGTAACAACCAGGTTAGTGCTGCTGGGAGTCACCTTGAATGGTGACAATCTTGACTTCTTACTTCTTAATGGGATAGCAGGGAAAAACAAGGCTGCTCCTCCAAGTAGAGCACACAAATCTCTACTCAGATAAAAAAGGATTTGGGGGCAATTCAAGTTTGGATATCTGACATTTTATTAAGGCTTATTTAATGTTTACAGCAAGGGTGGCACAGCTGCTAGTGAGCCTTGGTGGCAGGTGTATCAAAAGCTGACCAGTGGTTGCTGTGGCCAGGGGCTCCCCCTGCCTTGCTCTGAGCTATTCCTGACAGCCCATCACTCGTACTTTCTCTCTCTCCTGGATGTGTTGTCAGACAAGCCTTTGTACAACAGCGATGCCAAGAACAGCAAGGATACCTCCTACTGTTACTGCTGCCTTACCAATAGCTTCAGCTGCTTTTATGACCTAGAAAAGGAAAACACAGGCTGGAAACATGATAAGCACTTATATTTACTCCCCCAGCATGATAATATAGAAAAAGCAGGGATAGTCAGGGTAAATAAATCAGTCAGAGACATGTGCCCCATAAGCAGAAGGCGTAACAGCCAGGTTTTTACCCCTAGGAGGTGGCATTCAGTCAAGGGCACTGTCAGGGTGCAGACAGAGCACAGTGACCCTCCAGGTCCAGGGGCTCTGGGGAGGCCAGAGGCAGCGCTGCTTTGGAGCCCACGCCTGGGACTTGGCTCTCCCCATGCCGGCTGCAGGCTGTGTCCCAGTCCCGCGGCTCACAGCAAGCAGCCAGGAGGTGCTCTGGGAGGCACCCAGGGGCTCACCCCGTGTCACTCACCTGGTGAGAGACTCCCTCTCCATAGCGGAGCTTTGTCACAAAGTGCTCACAGTTGCTGCCAAGCAAATCATATTTCACCTCCGCATCAATCCAGCGCTCAGCACGCCGGATGATCTCCTCCACTGGGAGAGGAGTGCGGGAGCGGTCATACTTGTTGTTGACACGCCATTCATCATCTCCCACCACCTCCTTCAGGAGCTGCTTCTTCACCTTGGCCTTTTTGGTGAGTATGGAAATGGTGCTGCCAGACAGGGCTTGGGCTCCTTCATCTGGGGAAGGCAGGGAAGAGATAAGGCAGGTAGGCACATCCCCTCTGGCCCCTCCAGGATCTCAGACGGGTTTCCGACTGCTAGTGGAAAGATCATCTACACACACAGGGTCCACACGGAGCAGCACATGGAAGAAGACAGGGCTCCTGGGACATCCCAACATCTACTGTGCACCCTGCCAGGCTGAATCAGCCTTACCTACAGATGTCACGTTGATGACAAATCCATCCCCCACGTAGAGGGCCCAGTGCTGGAAAAGTTTCCGGTCGATCTCGATCAGGTCCCCAGGCTTGGGGTTGCGATTGCCACGTGCCATCTCAGGAGCGTGCAGTCAGGACACGCACCTGTAGCTGGGCTGGCTCAGCGCAGGGCAGAGCAGGGCAGAGGCGTGGGCTGTGCACAGGCACCTGCCGGGACCGCGGGCACGGAGCGTGTCAGTGCCGGGCCCCGAGGGCGGCGGCTGCCGGAGCGGCGGCCCCGCTCGGCCGGCCCCGCCTCGGGGCCGCTGCCGCTGCCGGCGCAGGGCAGGCGACGGGACGGCCCCGCTCCCACCCAGCGCATCCGCCCAAGGCCGAGGCCGGGCCGGCTGCGCGTCCAGCTGCTGCCGCCGTCCCCGGCTGCCCCCGCCCGCCCACGGCGCCCGCGCTCCCCTCCCGGCCGCGCTCCGATCGGGGCTCCGCTGCTGCCGGGGCCCGGCCCGCTCCGCTGCCGGGACGCGGCTGCCCGGGGGTGCCCGCGGTGCCGAGCCCGTGCCGCGGCTCTGGGGCGCCTCCGGCCGCTCGGCAGAGCCGCGCCCGCCGCCGGCAGCCTGGAGGGGGCCGCATCCCGCTGGCAAACGCCGCTCGCATCCCCCGAGCTCCGCTCACCCCAGCGCCTGTCCCGCTGTTGTGTGGCCTCTCCCGGCCCGCTACTCCCGTTATAAAGTCCTTCGCAGTGGCGACTGCGTGCATCCTGCCGGGCTCACTGCCGGCGCCGCCCCGGAGCCAGGCCGTCCGGCTCCACCCTCTCACCAGATGCAACGAAAGCTCCACTCACGAGGTTGTTGCCAAAACCATCTGTTGAGTGGAAAATCTTATCTTGTACCTGACGATGTCCGCCCACCGTCTCGTTGTGGGGAGACCCTCCCCCGAGTGGTCCTCTTGTTCAAGTGATGGACAACAGCCCTGACCCTACACCCTATCACTCCGCAGCACTTTATCTTGAAGAACAACCACGTCTGGATCATGATTAAAGAATGCCTTGAGGACCACTCAAAGAGTCGGTGCCATAAATGGCAGAGGATGCTGCAGAGGGATCCCAAATGGCCTCGTGTAAATGCAAAATCTCTGCAGCAAAAAGCATAGATTAAATTTATGTTAACCCACCTGCAAACACAGTAAAGAAGGTGAGGTGAGAGTCTGCAGCCAGGCTCGGGGCTGCACGATGCTGGGGCTTCAGCCCAAGTTTTCATCCTCTGATGTGCACCAGATTCAGATGGCTGAAACCACTAGAAAAGCCCTTCCATTTAGGGACAGGCTGCGCCCATGCTGGCTGTGCCCCAGAGCACAGGCAACGAGTGTTCTCTCGGCTTTTGAGAAAAGGACAGCCTTGACTCTACTCCATGGCAATTTGAGCAGGTCTTGGGCCTTGCCAACATCTCCTAGAAAGGCTCAGAAGTCGTGAATACAGCAAGTGATGGATTCTGCTGCTCCTCCTCACACTCTCACCTCATGCTTCAGGCAGTGTTCCACCAAATCCTGTCACTGCACCCACCAGGCTCGGTGGAAAGGCAGCCCATAATGAGCCAACGTCCCCCTGACTGCAAAGAGAACCACGGTACAATTGCAAACTGCCACATGTAGTGAAATGTTTGAAATGTTACAGCTTTCATGAACAACAAGACAATTCCCCAGATGAATTAATTCCAGTATTCTTCCCTTACAGGGCTAATTAGAGATGTGAGAGGTCCATACATTGCCCTCACACAGTGCTCCCTTATCAGGGGCTGCAGACAGAATGCAGTGAGTAGAGAAAAGCTGAAGCCTACAGGTTGTTGTATAACCACAGCTTAGCTGTGAAATAAGCTTCAAATCCATTTCCAGGAATCCAAAAAGGAGTTTCAGTTTCAGTTTGACTATGATATGTTTTCCTGCATTAAAGATAAGAACTTTATTTAGATGTAATAAAAAAGGGAGTAGAAAAACAACAGAAAGTCTTGGCTTGGATATTTCAAATATTGTAAACCTGACTTTGAAAAAGCAATGAA
The DNA here is from genome assembly GCF_965178545.1 of Coloeus monedula. Taxonomy (NCBI): domain Eukaryota; kingdom Metazoa; phylum Chordata; class Aves; order Passeriformes; family Corvidae; genus Coloeus; species Coloeus monedula. The sequence goes on from NC_138790.1 coordinate 14,311,262, forward strand.
TTAATTCCTTGTTTGCTTTGCTTGCATGCACAGCTCTTGGCTTACCTACTAAAACAACTTTTTCTCAAGCCACAGGTTTTTCACTTCTGCTCCTCCGATTGCCTCCCTGATGGGGCTGGCAAGGGAGTGAGTGAGCAAGAGGCTGCCTGGTGCTTTGTTGCTGGCTGGGGTTAAACCTGGACAACCTGTACAGAGCAGACAAAACCAGCCAGCCTCTGCCAGACAGCTGTTCTGCTCTCACCTCTCCCTGCAGTCCAGGCAGTTGCCTGTAACAAAAGCAACACAGGATTCCGTGTCTCACATGTGGGATGCAGGTAATCTGGTTCCAAGCTCTAAAGGCAGATACTCCAGGCAAAGGACAATGAAACAAACTTCCCCTAAACAGTTTTCTTCCAAGACAATCCACACACCAGCTTTGTGACAAGGGCATGGCGTGGCTCAGTACATTGGGAGGCACTTTGTAGGCAGGGAAAAACCAAGCAAAACATCATCATGCCGAAATCAGAGCACTCCTATAAAACTCTGAAGGATACAGCTTACAAGACCTGCCCTTCCCTCTGACCTGCCAGCCTCCGGGGAGCTTCTTCATTTAGGCACCACAGGCACAGGCTCCAAGACACTGCACGTGCCCTGCCTGCTCTTCGCAGACATTGCAGCCAGGGCTTTCCCACCTACACAGAGCCTCAGCTGGAAACCCCCAGCAGTAGTTTTATTTTACTTGTTCAGAAAGTTAAGGTTAAAATCATGGATACACAGAAAAAGCCTATAGGAAGCAACCAATAAAAATGGATGAAAAGCCTGCACCAGTGCAAGCGCCCCCAGACTACCACAAAAATCATCACAGGCAATGAAATAAAAGCAGATGTAACAACCAGGTTAGTGCTGCTGGGAGTCACCTTGAATGGTGACAATCTTGACTTCTTACTTCTTAATGGGATAGCAGGGAAAAACAAGGCTGCTCCTCCAAGTAGAGCACACAAATCTCTACTCAGATAAAAAAGGATTTGGGGGCAATTCAAGTTTGGATATCTGACATTTTATTAAGGCTTATTTAATGTTTACAGCAAGGGTGGCACAGCTGCTAGTGAGCCTTGGTGGCAGGTGTATCAAAAGCTGACCAGTGGTTGCTGTGGCCAGGGGCTCCCCCTGCCTTGCTCTGAGCTCTTCCTGACAGCCCATCACTCGTACTTTCTCTCTCTCCTGGATGTGTTGTCAGACAAGCCCTTCACAAAAACGGTGGCAAGACCAGCAAGAAGGATACCTCCTACTGCTGCTGCTGTAGTACCAATAACTGCTTTTCTGACCTATAAAATAAAAGTAAAACACAGGCTGGAAACATGATAAGCACTTATATTTACTCCCCCAGCATGATAATATAGAAAAGGCAGGGATAGTCAGGGTAAATAAATCAGTCAGAGACATGTGCCCCATAAGCAGAAGGCGTAACAGCCAGGTTTTTACCCCTAGGAGGTGGCATTCAGTCAAGGGCACTGTCAGGGTGCAGACAGAGCACAGTGACCCTCCAGGTCCAGGGGCTCTGGGGAGGCCAGAGGCAGCGCTGCTTTGGAGCCCACGCCTGGGACTTGGCTCTCCCCATGCCGGCTGCAGGCTGTGTCCCAGTCCCGCGGCTCACAGCAAGCAGCCAGGAGGTGCTCTGGGAGGCACCCAGGGGCTCACCCCGTGTCACTCACCTGGTGAGAGACTCCCTCTCCATAGCGGAGCTCTGTCACAAAGTGCTCACAGTTTCTGCCAAGCAAATCATATGTCACCTCCGCATCAATCCAGCGCTCAGCACGCCGGATGATCTCCTCCACTGGGAGAGGAGTGCGGGAGCGGTCATACTTGTTGTTGACACGCCATTCATCATCTCCCACCACCTCCTTCAGGAGCTGCTTCTTCACCTTGGCCTTTCTGGTGAATACTGATGTGGTGCTGACAAACAGGGATGGGGCTCCTTCATCTGGGGAAGGCAGGGAAGAGATAAGGCAGGTAGGCACATCCCCTCTGGCCTCTCCAGGATCTCAGACGGGTTTCCGATGGCCAGTGGAAAGATCATCTACACACACAGGGTCCACACGGAGCAGCATATGGAAGGAGACAGGGCTCCTGGGACATCCCAACATCTACTGTGCACCCTGCCAGGCTGAACCAGCCTTACCTACAGGTGTCACGTTGATGACATATCCATCCCCCATGTAGAGGGCCCAGTGCTGGTAAACTGTCCGGTCGATCTCGATCAGGTCCCCAGGCTTGGGGTTGCGATTGCCACGTGCCATCTCAGGAGCGTGCAGTCAGTCAGGACACGCACCTGTAGCTGGGCTGGCTCAGCGCAGGGCAGAGCAGGGCAGAGGCGTGGGCTGTGCACAGGCACCTGCCGGGACCGCGGGCACGGAGCGTGTCAGTGCCGGGCCCCGAGGGCGGCGGCTGCCGGAGCGGCGGCCCCGCTCGGCCGGCCCCGCCTCGGGGCCGCTGCCGCTGCCGGCGCAGGGCAGGCGACGGGACGGCCCCGCTCCCACCCAGCGCATCCGCCCAAGGCCGAGGCCGGGCCGGCTGCGCGTCCAGCTGCTGCCGCCGTCCCCGGCTGCCCCCGCCCGCCCACGGCGCCCGCGCTCCCCTCCCGGCCGCGCTCCGATCGGGGCTCCGCTGCTGCCGGGGCCCGGCCCGCTCCGCTGCCGGGACGCGGCTGCCCGGGGGTGCCCGCGGTGCCGAGCCCGTGCCGCGGCTCTGGGGCGCCTCCGGCCGCTCGGCAGAGCCGCGCCCGCCGCCGGCAGCCTGGAGGGGGCCGCATCCCGCTGGCAAACGCCGCTCGCATCCCCCGAGCTCCGCTCACCCCAGCGCCTGTCCCGCTGTTGTGTGGCCTCTCCCGGCCCGCTACTCCCGTTATAAAGTCCTTCGCAGTGGCGACTGCGTGCATCCTGCCGGGCTCACTGCCGGCGCCGCCCCGGAGCCAGGCCGTCCGGCTCCACCCTCTCACCAGATGCAACGAAAGCTCCACTCACGAGGTTGTTGCCAAAACCATCTGTTGAGTGGAAAATCTTATCTTGTACCTGACGATGTCCGCCCACCGTCTCGTTGTGGGGAGACCCTCCCCCGAGTGGTCCTCTTGTTCAAGTGATGGACAACAGCCGTGACCCTACACCCTATCACTCTGCAGCACTTTATCTTGAAGAACAACCACGTCTGGATCATGATTAAAGAATGCCTTGAGGACCACTCAAAGAGTCGGTGCCATAAATGGCAGAGGATGCTGCAGAGGGATCCCAAATGGCCTCGTGTAAATGCAAAATCTCTGCAGCAAAAAGCATAGATTAAATTTATGTTAACCCACCTGCAAACACAGTAAAGAAGGTGAGGTGAGAGTCTGCAGCCAGGCTCGGGGCTGCACGATGCTGGGGCTTCAGCCCAAGTTTTCATCCTCTGATATGCACCAGATTCAGATGGCTGAAACCACTAGAAAAGCCCTTCCATTTAGGGACAGGCTGCGCCCATGCTGGCTGTGCCCCAGAGCACAGGCAACGAGTGTTCTCTCGGCTTTTGAGAAAAGGACAGCCTTGACTCTACTCCATGGCAATTTGAGCAGGTCTTGGGCCTTGCCAACATCTCCTAGAAAGGCTCAGAAGTCGTGAATACAGCAAGTGATGGATTCTGCTGCTCCTCCTCACACTCTCACCTCATGCTTCAGGCAGTGTTCCACCAAATCCTGTCACTGCACCCACCAGGCTCGGTGGAAAGGCAGCCCATAATGAGCCAACGTCCCCCTGACTGCAAAGAGAACCACGGTACAATTGCAAACTGCCACATGTAGTGAAATGTTTGAAATGTTACAGCTTTCATGAACAACAAGACAATTCCCCAGATGAATTAATTCCAGTATTCTTCCCTTACAGGGCTAATTAGAGATGTGAGAGGTCCATACATTGCCCTCACACAGTGCTCCCTTATCAGGGGCTGCAGACAGAATGCAGTGAGTAGAGAAAAGCTGAAGCCTACAGGTTGTTGTATAACCACATCCTTAGCTTAGCTGTGAAATAAGCTTCAAATCCATTTCCAGGAATCCAAAAAGGAGTTTCAGTTTCAGTTTGACTATGATATGTTTTCCTGCATTAAAGATAAGAACTTTATTTAGATGTAATAAAAAAGGGAGTAGAAAAACAACAGAAGTCTTGGCTTGGATATTTCAAATATTGTAAACCTGACTTTGAAAAAAGCAATGAATTAATTCCTTGTTTGCTTTGCTTGCATGCACAGCTCTTGGCTTACCTACTAAAACAACTTTTTCTCAAGCCACAGGTTTTTCACTTCTGCTCCTCCGATTGCCTCCCTGATGGGGCTGGCAAGGGAGTGAGTGAGCAAGAGGCTGCCTGGTGCTTTGTTGCTGGCTGGGGTTAAACCTGGACAACCTGTACAGAGCAGACAAAACCAGCCAGCCTCTGCCAGACAGCTGTTCTGCTCTCACCTCTCCCTGCAGTCCAGGCAGTTGCCTGTAACAAAAGCAACACAGGATTCTGTGTCTCACATGTGGGATGCAGGTAATCTGGTTCCAAGCTCTAAAGGCAGATACTCCAGGCAAAGGACAATGAAACAAACTTCCCCTAAACAGTTTTCTTCCAAGACAATCCACACACCAGCTTTGTGACAAGGGCATGGCGTGGCTCAGTACATTGGGAGGCACTTTGTAGGCAGGGAAAAACCAAGCAAAACATCATCATGCCGAAATCAGAGCACTCCTATAAAACTCTGAAGGATACAGCTTACAAGACCTGCCCTTCCCTCTGACCTGCCAGCCTCCGGGGAGCTTCTTCATTTAGGCACCACAGGCACAGGCTCCAAGACACTGCACGTGCCCTGCCTGCTCTTCGCAGACATTGCAGCCAGGGCTTTCCCACCTACACAGAGCCTCAGCTGGAAACCCCCAGCAGTAGTTTTATTTTACTTGTTCAGAAAGTTAAGGTTAAAATCATGGATACACAGAAAAAGCCTATAGGAAGCAACCAATAAAAATGGATGAAAAGCCTGCACCAGTGCAAGCGCCCCCAGACTACCACAAAAATCATCACAGGCAATGAAATAAAAGCAGATGTAACAACCAGGTTAGTGCTGCTGGGAGTCACCTTGAATGGTGACAATCTTGACTTCTTACTTCTTAATGGGATAGCAGGGAAAAACAAGGCTGCTCCTCCAAGTAGAGCACACAAATCTCTACTCAGATAAAAAAGGATTTGGGGGCAATTCAAGTTTGGATATCTGACATTTTATTAAGGCTTATTTAATGTTTACAGCAAGGGTGGCACAGCTGCTAGTGAGCCTTGGTGGCAGGTGTATCAAAAGCTGACCAGTGGTTGCTGTGGCCAGGGGCTCCCCCTGCCTTGCTCTGAGCTCTTCCTGACAGCCCATCAGTAGTACTTTCTCTCTCTCCTGGATGTGTTGTGAGAGAAGCCCTTCACAAGAACGGTGGCAAGACCAAGAAGAAGGAACTCTCCTGTTGCTGTTGCTATAGCACGAATAAATGTAACTGCTTTTATGACCTAGAAAAGGAAAAGTAAAACACAGGCTGGAAACATGATAAGCACTTATATTTACTCCCCCAGCATGATAATATAGAAAAGGCAGGGATAGTCAGGGTAAATAAATCAGTCAGAGACATGTGCCCCATAAGCAGAAGGCGTAACAGCCAGGTTTTTACCCCTAGGAGGTGGCATTCAGTCAAGGGCACTGTCAGGGTGCAGACAGAGCACAGTGACCCTCCAGGTCCAGGGGCTCTGGGGAGGCCAGAGGCAGCGCTGCTTTGGAGCCCACGCCTGGGACTTGGCTCTCCCCATGCCGGCTGCAGGCTGTGTCCCAGTCCCGCGGCTCACAGCAAGCAGCCAGGAGGTGCTCTGGGAGGCACCCAGGGGCTCACCCCGTGTCACTCACCTGGTCAGAGAATCCCGTTCCATAGCGGAGCTTTGTCACAAAGTGCTCACAGTTTCTGCCAAGCAAATCATATTTCACCTCCCTGTCAATCCACTCCTCAGCACGCCGGATGATCTCCTCCACTGGGAGAGGAATGAGGCCATACTTGTTGTTGACACGCCATTTATCATCTCCCACCACCTCCTTCAGGAGCTGCTTCTTCACCTTGGCCTTTTTGGTGAGTATTGAAATGGTGCTGACAGACAGGGATGGGGCTCCTTCATCTGGGGAAGGCAGGGAAGAGATAAGGCAGGTAGGCACATCCCCTCTGGCCCCTCCAGGATCTCAGACGGGTTTCCGATGGCCAGTGGAAAGATCATCTACACACACAGGGTCCAGATGGAGCAGCACATGGAAGGAGACAGGGCTCCTGGGACATCCCAACATCTACTGTGCACCCTGCCAGGCTGAACCAGCCTTACCTACAGGTGTCACGTTGATGACATATCCATCCCCCATGTAGAGGGCCCAGTGCTGGTAAACTGTCCGGTCGATCTCGATCAGGTCCCCAGGCTTGGGGTTGCGATTGCCACGTGCCATCTCAGGAGCGTGCAGTCAGGACACGCACCTGTAGCTGGGCTGGCTCAGCGCAGGGCAGAGCAGGGCAGAGGCGTGGGCTGTGCACAGGCACCTGCCGGGACCGCGGGCACGGAGCGTGTCAGTGCCGGGCCCCGAGGGCGGCGGCTGCCGGAGCGGCGGCCCCGCTCGGCCGGCCCCGCCTCGGGGCCGCTGCCGCTGCCGGCGCAGGGCAGGCGACGGGACGGCCCCGCTCCCACCCAGCGCATCCGCCCAAGGCCGAGGCCGGGCCGGCTGCGCGTCCAGCTGCTGCCGCCGTCCCCGGCTGCCCCCGCCCGCCCACGGCGCCCGCGCTCCCCTCCCGGCCGCGCTCCGATCGGGGCTCCGCTGCTGCCGGGGCCCGGCCCGCTCCGCTGCCGGGACGCGGCTGCCCGGGGGTGCCCGCGGTGCCGAGCCCGTGCCGCGGCTCTGGGGCGCCTCCGGCCGCTCGGCAGAGCCGCGCCCGCCGCCGGCAGCCTGGAGGGGGCCGCATCCCGCTGGCAAACGCCGCTCGCATCCCCCGAGCTCCGCTCACCCCAGCGCCTGTCCCGCTGTTGTGTGGCCGCTCCCGGCCCGCTGCTCCCGCTATAAATAACAAGAAGATGGCGCTTGCGCGGATTCTGCCGGGCTCACTGGCGACGCTGACCGAGCGCTGTCCCGATCCGTCCGCATCTCTTCCATCCCATTCCGTGCCACCGTCCCCCGCCTTTTCCCTCCCACCTCCCCTCCCATGCGGAGGCTGTCCTCCCGAGATTGTTTCCAAAACCACTCCTTTAGTGAGAAATCCGATCCTGTCCCCGAGGAAGACGGAGTACTGCCACTTTCCCGGAGACTCTGCTGCGGCTCCTCGAGCCCCTCCAGGTCCGGAGGGACTCCTGTCCTGCTCGACCGAGCGGTGAGTGAGCATGCCTCACCAGGAAACCTTTCGAGAGAAAAATGAGGTTCTGCCGTTCTACTTCTTCACTGTGATGAAAAACAAAGGAGCTGGAGCTCTGAGTGAAATAATTTTAGGGTGAAGAGATTTCTAGGATATGTTTTTATGACGTGGCCTAGCCATTTCCTTCAGGACATCAGAGAAATATCATGATTCTGCCCCGCAAGGGTCCTGGTCCAAGAGATGAGGACAGCTGAGCCCATATAGCCATTTCCTTGACTGGTGCTGGAGAGTGTGATAAAACTAACAACAAAACTGTCCTCTGGGGGAGTTGCACTAAGCAGTGTATTTAAAGCCTTACATTTCAAAAGTCAGGTGAGCAAGCTGGTTGATTTAAAAGGTGAGAGCAGTGGAAGATTTATCATCTTTCTGTCTTCCAGTGACATGAAATTGTTAAGTCAGTGGAGCATTGAATGGCAGTTCTGCTTTCTGTATCATCCCCTTCTTTAAGTCTGAACTACTTGCAAAGCTTTGCACTGGAAATTGAATCACCAAGGCAATTCTTGTAGTATTGGGGAAAAAAAAAAAAAAGCATATACATGGAAACCCAGAAATCTGCTTCACCTGGGTGCAGCAGGGTCCTGTTTCTTGGGGGAGCGTGAGCTGGGATCTTGCAGGGCAGGGACTGGCCTGTGCTCCCACCGAGTGCAAAGGGAGGTGAGTGTGATCAGCACTGCTCGGCAGTCACTGAATCATGCTGTAGCAGGCACAAGAGTGCAATAGGAACTGCCACTGAACAGGCAGCAAAGATGGTATTATAAACACAGTGAAATTCCAGCATAAAGTTGACAGTTCATTTGTGGACGAGTAGGTCTCTCTCGCTGATTCATTTTCATTGTGTAATGAGGTTGAAAGGCCCTTTTTGTTCATACCCTTTCCAAAATAGCTGTGGCCTGTGTGTAGGGACAGCTGGTGTGTTCTTGAATGGACCAGAATAACCTAACTCACAGTGGAGACTGCAAATACTTCTCTGGCTAACATGAGTTTATGGATACAAAGGAAAGGAGAAAGGGTAAGTAAATAATAACCAGCATTACAGTAGAAACAACAGCAAGCCCTCTTAAGGAAACCCTCCTGTCCAACCATCCAGGACCCACTCTGGCAGTCACACTTGCTCCGCTTGAGGCCCCATTAGAGCCCCCCTGAGGTGCCCCCCTGTACACCTCACACTCACACAATCACACAAAGTCTTCTTAACCTACTCAGCCCCAGGTTTCCCATAGCACAGTCTAAACATCTGGATCCTTAAAATAAATTAATCATGGTGCAACAACAAAACAATAGCTTGAGCTGGGTGCCTACCCGGAGGGACCCAAAACAAAAGAAACCCTGTGGATTTTATACCCTCACAGTCTGGGGTCCTCAGCTCCTGCTGTGTCTCTGAGTGTCTGTTCATGTGGCTGTGTCACAGGTCCCCATGCCCTTTGTTATGTAAAGACACCAGTTCAGTCAGGCTTTGCCACCCAGAGGTCAATCTGCATCTCACACTGCAGTTGCACACTGAGATACTTGTACTATACATCTTCCTCAACAATCAGAAAGTAACCTGCAATGAACTGGAAAAGCACCAGAAAAATTTTTCATGGTGCTTTATGTCTCAAAGCTTCACTCATAGCCCTGGTAATCCATTCTGGGCTTGGACAAGGCTCAGGCAATGCTTCAGTTCCTGAGCTTTGTGAGTGGTCTGTCATGGGGTGGGTCTCACACACAGCATGTTACTAGGCATTGCTGCAAACACCTTTAGTCTCCTGATGTAGAGGACTCCTTAGTATGGTTTGAGGCTGAGTTGATGCAGAGCTCCTCTCACATTCATCACTGTGGCAGCTTCTGAGTTTGCGAAGACTCCAAGGAGAGTTTATGACAGGATCTTATTCTTCAGAAAGTTTTTGTTAAGTTATGTTCTTGCTTAGCCCCCACAGGCTGGGGACTGATGACAAGCCTACTTCTTGTTCCCTCCACTCTAAGGGCATAATGGGGGTTATCCTTTTCATTACAGCTGTCCTCGGTTGAGCTCAGTGTCTTGTTTCTTTCTCTCCCCAGTTGGACATGCCTTGCCAGAAAAGGAGTAAAGAACTGTGTCCATGTCAGTCAACTAATCCCCTCCCCATGGAAGGATCTGGGTAAGATCTCATGAAGACCTGCCTGGGATGCTATAATTAGTTCATAGAATCTTGGAATGGTTTGGGTTGGAAGGGACCTAAAGGTCACCCAGTTCCAACCCCCTGCCATGGGCAGGGACACCTTTCATTAGACCAGATTGCTCAAAGCTCCATCCAACCTGGCCCTGAACACTTCCAGGGACAGGGTATCCACAACTTCTCTGGACAACCCATTAAAGTACCTCACTGCCCTCACAGTAAGGAATTTCTTTCTAAAATCTAACCTAAACCTACTTTCTGATATCTAACCTAAACCTACTCTCTTTCAGTTTGAATTCTAACCACATCAGTCTATGGTTTGTACATCTCTCAGAGTTGTGTATGTGATGTTGTGCAGCACACTTGTGCCATCAAGGACTGTCTGGACTTTGTGTTTCTCAAACAGCCTTTGAAGACAACTGACAGAGCCTCTTCTGTCAGTTAGAACAATTTGGGCCTACAATGTGAGATCTGGGAGATATTTTAAATGAACAATTTCAAAGGTTTTCAACAAACGCAATGATAAATTTATTATGATTTCTTCTCAAAGTATTAGAAATAATTAAAATACAAGACTAAAAAGTATGATAAATGAATAGGAATAATATTGTTAACTATAGGTATGTATTTGGGGATTCATTTTGATCAAATGCACTGTTCACAATGCAGCCATAATCTTGCTCACATACTCTGGCATCCAATTTTTCCGTGGGCCATTCGTTCAAAGAAGAATCCCTTGTTACTGTAACTGTATCTGCCTTTCTCTTCCTTCTGTACAATGGAAAAAAAAAAAAAAGAACAGCAACCTATTTATATTTCTAGTCTTATTTATAGTGAGAGATCAAACAATGCTGTGAGCATGAATGGAACTGGGTTTTGGAGAAGCTAGAGTTTTATGATAAGTGATGCATATGCCCTGTGTATAAGAAATGACATATGTTCATTCCTGACAAAAAACCAAAAAAAGGTAAGTTTACCCTCACATTCCTCAGAAGAGATACGGAATGCTGTGGCTCCTTTCTGCTCTTGCAAGTATGTAACTGATGGGAGTTTTGAGGTTCACAGGTGCTAAAAGAGGTGTCTTTACTTTGCTGGATGTAAGAAAGCTGGGAAAAGCCTTACCTGAAAAGGTACACTGTAGAGGAGATGAGAATGACAATAACAGCTACACCTGCCACAGCTCCGATGACGATGGCAATTGTGTAGTCTGAATCCTCTGTGTCAGGGTCTTCAGCTGAAGAACAAACAAGAGCCCTGTCACTGAAAGCTAACCATGCTGTGAAGGAAAGTGGTTTTTCTCCACTCTTGCCTGTCTGTTTGGTTTATACTGTGTTCTCTGTGGCTTTCTGGAGTGATGTCAGATCCAGGTCCTGTGTGCTGTACCAAGCCCTGCTGTCCTGTTTTCTGGTATCTCTCCACTGGGCTTCTGGCCCTCCTTTCTGCTTGGATGACCACAGGCTCTCACCCACTGGGGTACTAACTTATATCATGAAAATGAAGAGCAAGCTCAGTCTTCTCCATAATTACACCCATTTTTGAAAGTGGTGGGTGTAACCCAGACAGGGAAATACAAAATAGTTTTATTACCTATTTTTTCAGCCTCGCAGTTTGGTCCGGTGTAGAGTTCAGAACATTCACAGAAGTGGAGGGAGGTGCTGTTGGTAGTTTCAGAGCAAATGCCATCATTCTTACAAGGATTTGGCATACATGGGCCACCTGGGAAAAAAGGAGAAACACTTGACTCTCAGATAATCCAACCCTGAAGAGAACTGTTCTTGTTTAGATTACACTGACTCCTAATGCTGCACATCCCCTGTATTTTAGCATATTACTTGTATCTGACAACATGGATAAGGGAAAGAAACACTCTTTCTCCAGTGAAACATCGGAGCAAGATCCCTTGCATGGTTTTCTTCTGTACACTCTCTCTTGTAACTATCCCTAATCCAGTGATGTCCTTTAAAGTAGGTCAAGACTTTATTGCATCAAAGACAATGTGACAGTGGTTGACTCACTCCTGTAGCATCCACGACTGTAGTTTGAAATGCCACAGATTTCACCAGACCCACACACTTCGTCAGAGCAGAAAACAGTGGAGCTTTCTGTGCACTGGCATTTCTGAGAACAGTCATCAGTGGTGAATATTTCTCCAATCTGGAAGAACAGGAGTTAGATGTTAAAAAACATCAAATAAAATCAGCCAGAAAAATCATGAATGTAGCACTGGGGCCCTCACTGTACTCTTTCCAATACTTTCCTGATGAATGACAATAGAGCAGGTTGGTTTTTCATTAAGTGGTTTGTGAAAAAAAAAAGAAAGAAAGCAGCTTACTAATGCAGCTCTTTGAAACTTGAGGATAGCCCAAGAAAGAAAGCAAAAGAAGAGTTTGGGGTATGAGATCCTAGCCCCAGGCAGGGTACATATGCAACCAAAAATGGTCAACTGTTGCTGAAGATGAGTGGCAGATGAATCACATCATACCTCCAAGGCAATATGGAAATGCTAGCTGCCATTTTTCTTAAAAGTGCCACCTATCAATGGTAAATCTGTACTGGCTTAGGCCTTTTTTTGTACCAAATCTCTAGTGGTAAACCAGAAATCTAATGAAATAATGAAGATGTTGTATCCTGCAGTGACAGTGGAGGGTTCTCCTCAGAATCCAGCTTTGCTCAGGGCTTTCTTCATGTCCTACCCAACTCTACAGACTCTCAACCCTGCCTATACCACTCTTCACTGAGAGGAGCAGGGCCACAGTGATGCACGGAATTTTGCTGTAACTGGTGTGTTGTAAACTTTAGAGCCTGTGAGTGTAATAAAGGTCAAGAACTAACATGAGTTTATCACATACTTTCTCCAAGTGTTTGCCTTAGATTGGCAGGCAGAGTTTCAGAGGGAGACCAAGAGATCTTGACCTCTCTTGCCTTTCTCCAGAAACCAGAATTTTATCAAACAATTGCTCTTTGTTTCTAATGTTTCTAATGCAAAATTACATGCTGAGAATTATGAGGAGATGGTCAAAATAACTAATGGGAGAAAATAGTGCTGTGGGAGCTGTCTGACCCACAGAGAGACTGTACCTCATAGTATTTGTTAAGGTATGTGCAGCCACACTCTTTGTAAGGCACACAGTCAAAGCCACTAAGAACATAACCAGGGAGGCATTCACAGCCTTCAACACAGGGTGATTCACACTCAGAGGGGCTGGTCAGGTCGTTGCAGGATGCTGGGCATGCAGACATGCATGAGCTGTACTTGCTGTTGGCAGGACATGATATACCTGTAAAAATAAGGAGTCCAGTTATACCAGGATGCAGTGTATTAGTGAGTTACAGAATTGCCTTTCTGATCCATTTTGTAGGAGGCAATATGATGAACACACACACACTCACAGATGTGCATACATCTGTAAAAGTACTGAACTGTAAGTGAAGCACTCCAAAGTCAGGAAATGCATCATCAAAGCTGTTTGTATACTGTGCTCTCATTCCTGATGTACACTGATCTCAAAACAACTTCTCACACATTCAGGGCTGCCATCCCTTCAAGTGCCAGAGCTGTTCCACAACTTTGGGAAATGTTTTCTGTGTTTCACCAGAAACACAAAGTCATCTAACCATAGCAGACGCAGGGAAAGTATGGTTTGATTAATCTCCAAAATTAAAAAAAAAAAAAAAGAGCATAAATATGTTTGAAATGATTGTAAGTTTTATTTCATAATTTTTTAGTCTGAAAAGTTTTGAGTTTTCAGTTGAATCTTTTTTTTAATCTTGAAATTTCACAGGCAAAAAAGATAATTAGTATGTTTTGTATATTTAAAGAGAGTTTGAAATGAAATGTTTTGCCTTCTGATTTGTAGCTTGTGATGGTCTCCAAAATTTAAACTTTTTGTCCTATTGGGAATGGGGACACCTTTCACTCATGAAACTTCTGATGGGAGCTGACAGCTCTGATTTCCTAAGTATCTTTCTAAGGTAAGGTTTAAATGCAAAGGTCAGCATAGGACACAGAAGAGAGGCCAGCAAAGCAAACGTTCTTAACGGTGAAGAGTGAGTGAAGTGTGAATCAACATGTTTTTACTTCCTGAGAAGATGTGATATAGGAAAAGATTTAAACTTCAGATTTTAAGAGTCCTGTAGGTAGAATCCCTGCTTTCTGTTTCCTGTGCTTACCACAGTCTGTCTGTTGCCTCCAGCCGTCCATGCTGACTCCTTGCTGCTGACAAGCCAGCACATATTCCTCCAGACTGCGACACAAGGTAGCAACCTCATCTCCTTCCACACACATATCGAACAGGCAGCTCCTATGTGCAACATGAGAAAACAGTAATTCCCAGCACATTTGTTAGTGGTTGTTTTCATTTGCTTTTCTGCCTCACTCTGAGTTAGTTTTGTTTTCCAGTATCTGGCTGACAGGAAACAGGATTAAAAGACACCCCAAGCACATGATTGGGAAGATCAGGTCATTTGTTGTGCAGCTGCTGCTGTTATGTGAGGTGTCCATATAGAGTCATAGCATCATTAAAGCTGTAAAAGGCCTCTAAGATCATTGAGCCCAACCTTTAACCTAACACTGCCAGGTCCACCACTAGACCATGGCCTAAATTGAAAATTTTCCTCATATGCAATCTAAGCCTCCCTTGGACCAAGCAATAAACAGTTACCTGACTTAAGACAGTAAGTTCTTCTTTGCTCTCTGATTTTGTTTTGGGCTACTTCTTGCTTATAGAGCACTTTTTAGTGCTGCTAAGTCTTACAGCTGAGCTACACACTACTTTCAATACATGGATAACCTCCCATGTCCATGTGCCTTGAATGTTGACACTGAATTCTATTTTATCCAGTGTTTGTTTGCCAGTGCTACCTTCTCAGTTTTGCTCATCATTTGAATATTCACGGCCTGATTTTCAGAGGCATTGAGAGCCATGATGAATGGAATCTGCAAATATGCAGCATCTCAGAAAAATCAGGGCACCACCAAGCAGGTAGAACAGACTGTCCTACTAGTATATTATATATATATTGAAGCCACTGGTCCACTTTATCTGGCTTGAGATACTGTAACATTCTTCTCACAGATAAGAGGGACTTTGGGGTGGGCATTATCTGTCTTAAAACATTAGGCACAACTACATACCTAAAGAAAACTGGCAGCTACTTGGCAAATTTGTGTCTGATGATGGATGAATGATGAGTGATGAATATGGGGACAAATACAGCTCAGAATTAGGTATGTAGGAATTGTATATGTAGGAGGCAGAGCAACCTTGAAACACAGCAGAGGGAACTTTCTTGAAGATACCAGGTTAGTTGCTCTTAACTAATCTGTTTTTTGTACTTCTCCATGAAAAATTCAAAAAGTGTCACTGACAGCTTCAGCCTTTGGCTATGGCATGACACAGGTTTGATGAAGCTAGAACTGCTACCCAATAGACCCAGGTGCTAAATTCTCACTGAATGTGGATGAGAACTGTAAGCACATTGGAAATTCCAGGCTACAGGGATAATGCCTAACACTGCTGCTTTATCTGTGTAGGAAAAGAGGAAAGCTGCTTTGTAGAGATAACAGAGAAGGGAAACTCTCAATAGAGGAAAGAAAGAGAATCACAACTATTTTAAAATAAATAAGGGTATGTAAATATATAGATAGTGGAAGCACTTGGTCCAGTTCTACAAAGACACTTACTATCCTCAGCTCCTGTTAATACCCTGGAGACTGCAGATGACTGAAGATAGTTCTTGTCAGAAACTATTTGCCAAAATGATTTTGCAAATGGAGAGAACAACTGTCTGCAGTAGACACTTACGTGAAATAGAAATCTGGTTGGACTGCAGAATGACATTTGGCAAAAGGGCCGTTTAAGTCAGTCAGGATTCGACATCTTGAAGTTGTGTTTTGCTGCTCCAGCTGATTTTCATTGCAGCCTTGGAAAAGCCCTGGATCTGGTTCCTCCTCAGATTCATTTTCTGAGTTGATATCTCGTCTGTAAATGAAGTCATTATGAAATCATCAGTGTTCTGTGTACATCTAGCATTCATGGTACTACTCTCTGAGTAACACTGCAAGAATACTTCTGCCTTGTGTAACTGTAAGCTTATTTCTCTTTCACGTTTTCTCCTGAGTAGGAAGGAGATATAGCAAATCAAAGATGTACTGGAACACTTCCTACCATCTCAGAGATTCATGGATATTTAAAGTAAATGGGATATCTGTAGTTATCTCGTTGGAAATTCTGCGTGATACATGTTTCATCCATTGCCTCCTCCATCCAATCTATTCAACAAAATTTGAATGTTAGTCAGAAGGGTGCAGCTGGAATAAAGCCCTGTTTCTTGGACATATGTTCACTTTCACTGAACAACTGGCTGCATGCCTGCAATGCCAGAATTCTCCTACGGGCCAGCCTCCATATCCCCTTTATGCTCAACACTGCCCCATATACTGTTTTCTGCTATTCTGGCAGGCAAATTTTGCAGCCAAAATATATCCTGACTGCTAATATAGTTCCATTTACTTTCTGAAAAAGCAATGTGTTAGTGGCTAAGCAATTTCCAAAGGGCTTTCAAAGCAACAGGAAGGAAAGGAAAGGGAGAAGGGAGAAGGGAGAAGGGAGAAGGGAGAAGGGAGAAGGGAGAAGGGAGAAGGGAGAAGGGAGAAGGGAAAAGGGAAAAGGGAGAAGGGAGAAGGGAAAAGGGAAAAGGGAAAAGGGAAAAGGGAAAAGGGAAAAGGGAAAAGGGAAAAGGGAAAAGGGAAAAGGGAAAAGGGAAAAGGGAAAAGGGAAAAGGGAAAAGGGAAAAGGGAAAAGGGAAGGGAAGGAAAGGAAAGGAAAGGAAAGGAAAGGAAAGGAAAGGAAAGGAAAGGAAAGGAAAGGAAAGGAAAGGAAAGGAAAGGAAAGGAAAGGAAAGGAAAGCCTTTTTCGAAGTTGTGTAATTAGCACAGAATGTTCCTGACCCCAAATATCATGCTCATGTACCATCAAAAGAATGTCCTTACTTTTTGTGTACTGGTAGAAAAAAAATAGATAGCTATGAAAGCAAGAAAACCAGACTCTTCAAGAACCTTTTCTGGAAGGAACTGTGAATTTATGTTGATGGATTTCAAAGCTACCTTCATATTCCAGAGGAAAGACTAACATTGAATCAGGATTTGCACTCACTCAGACCCATTCAGCACAACATGTATTTATCTTTGCAAGGAACCACGAGCTTGCCAAAAATGTTATTCATCCCTGTGCTCTAACAGTTGTAATGGCTGTGACTCCAAAGAGGGAAACTGAACTGGACTGATGCACTGACAGTTCAGGCCTCTTTTGGCCAGATAGAAGGGCACTGATGGTTCACCTTAGTGATGAACAGGAAAAGTCACTACACAAAAAAAAAGGGAAGAAGAAAGATGAGACAGAAAAAGGACAGTGTAGTTATTCCTAGAGGTTAACCATGGCTTAATTCACTCACTTCTAGTGGCAGTGCTTGCTGTGGATATTAAATAGCAAATCAAGTACCTGAGACGAGAGCTTCTTTTCAGAGGAACTTTCCAGCTTTCACCAAATACATTCACATTCCTCACCCAAACACCATCTGGATTTGTGAAGTCATTTCTGTGTCTCCCATCAAAGTCTCCACACAAGCCTTCCACTCTGCTTCTGTAGGTGGTAGCCAGCTTTATGTCTAGGGAAAGTCAGAAGGCAAAAAAGCTGTTACACAGAAATTTTTGTCACCGAGTGTATGGAAGAGGTGGAAATCAATGCCAAGTGCCACATGTCATGATTCAGATTGAAGCTGGTAATGTTACATGGGCTTAAGATGTAGCATATGAGCACAGACCTGAACATAGCTGTTCATACATGTATTCACAGTTTCTGTGCTCTCCAACATGAATCATGATAAAAAGCAATTTCTTGCAAGTTTTTATATAACATGACATCACCACCTGGGTGCTTTTAGTGCACGCTGCTTACTGCTTTGCAACAAACTGAATGCATCACCCACTTTTTGCCCTTCACTTACAATCCACTTGATCATTGAGAAACAGAATTTCTATAGACGGACATTTGCTTTCTGCAGTTGGAATTTCAGGGTTTGGAATGATGGCCATGTAAATAAATAGCCTGGCACTTTCACCATACACTCAGAAATACTATAGCTATATAGCTATAGTTGTAAATCAGGACTAACTCTGCTTTGAACAGAGGAGGTAACGTGTGTCCAGCTTACATAGAGTGACTTGTGTATATGCCTTGTAAAAGTCCTGACAAACACTAAAAAATGGGATTATCTGGAGTAGGCTTGAGAGGAAGCGTGCAAAATTATATACTCACAGTGTATAGCTTCAGGATCTCAGTCCTATGACTCTTGTGACTGGGTTAAGACTTCACCGCATCATCCCAATTAGCAATTTAAAGTGATTCACTTTTGTTTTTATCACTCAGACCTTACTTAACATGAAAAAAATATATGACAGTCTGACTCTACATCTCATTTCTCCTAAGTTCAGTGGGATCCAGAGGGAGAAATGCCAGTTTTATGGCTTTTTCTGGTTCATGAGAAACACTTTTTATTGTTTTCTGGTATTTCATATCCCATAGGACCATAAGCTGAAAGGGTGAAGATTTCAAGTTTCGCCATGGGTTTAAACCTCCTCTGGAATGCGAACATTTTTGGGGTCAGTGCATAAATATTTCTGCACAGTCTTTTAGTATCACTTACCTGCATTTTGATTGCCATCAAAGCTCAGGTATAAGCCAAAATCTGTCTCCAGGTAAATTCTTGTTGTCCTCTGATATATACGAATACCTTCATGGGGCCGAACAGGGGGCCTCACCCTCACACCATCCAACTAACAAGGAAAGAAAAAATTAAAGTTCAATATATATAGGCCAAATTAAAATCTGGTTTCAGTACAGGTCAATGCTACAATTGAATACTTCTCTGGTTTTATGATAAATATATCAGATAATTTAACAGCATTTATTTTTTAAGTTAACAAAATCATGTATTGTGGAAAGTGATCTGAACACAGTACTTCATATCATCCTAAGAAATTTCTAGTATTGAGCTAAAAATGTAATATAGCAGCTATATATACTTTTACACTCCAATAAGGAGAAAGAAAATTAAATTATCCTATCATAAACCAAACCTTTCCTTACCACTGATAAAAATTTGTGTGGCTTTATTGTAAGCCTTGGGATATTTGGGGTTTCATTGATAAAAATATATTTATTAATTTATTTGTTTGAAGTAGAATTGTATCTTTCATAGCTATGGAGAAAAAAAGACTCCACACAACTGAAAATCTCATTTGCAGTTGCCTCATAGCACTGATGTAATAATACAGTTCTCTGTAATACTCTAATTCTTCAAAAAAGAAGTCCATTACTCAAAGGTGTTTTACTCTAAGGGAGGGCCTTTTTTTTGTGCTCTGCAGTCAGGGAGAGGCTTACCAGAACCTGCTTGTTCTGTCTGAATCGCACTGTGTGGTTGTAAACATTGATGAGCATCTCTTTCAGGTAAGTAATGTGTCGACTTCCACGTAAAGGATAGTTCATGCCTTCAATGCTGAACTGTGTCAGAGTGTCAGGTAAGTCAGGGATGGTCTGAGCCAGAATATACGTGTATTTCCCTTGAAAGTGGTGCACCAGCCCGTCGAAGGTGACGTAGTGTGGGTCGCCCATGACCTGGCATCTCCCAAAACCTGAAAGGGAAGAGCTTCATTACTCTCCAGTCTAAATATGCATGTGCCAGACCCCATGTATGGATTGGTTTAAAATGTTAGATAAAAATGGTTGCTGCTAGCATGCAGGTCTGAAAGTAAAGATGGGTGCTCAGGCTTCACTCTAGTGAATGGACACTCAGATGGAGAGGTGGGCAGAGAAACTCATTCCTCTGCTGAGAACCACTATGAGCCAGCTGAGCTGAAGCAGAACATTAGGGTTTATAGAATTTATTGAGACTAAGTTGTGCACATTGGCCCTCTGCAGAGGAGTAACTGCCACAAGCACAGCTTGAAGTGGCCTCACGAGAGATGTTGTTTTCATAACCTCTGCCATGTGTTGTTACAAATTTGAAAAGCAATGTTTAATTTTGCTGTCATTGATTTCTGGTGAGGTTACTAAACTGATCATTGGGTTTACCAGACCTAACAATCAGATACAGTGACTATCATCTCTGTATTCTCCTTAATCACTGAACACAGAGTAAACGTTTATGCCAGGAGCAAGGCATAGCAAGGCTATCCTTAAAATTGCTGGGGCACCTCTTCTAGGATATATTGCCAAAATGTAGCAGGGGAACACTGGATTTGCCTTATGCTTATGTGTTGATCCTCAATACAGTAGGACTGATGCCATGCTATTCTTCAAAACTGAAGTGTAGGGACGCTATGCAACAAGCTCTCTCCTAATCAACCCAGCCTCCCTAGAGAATATGAGATTAACTTTGCCTAGCCAACACAAATGTTGAATGAAAAGCACCAAAGTCCTCTGACTGACCTATGACCTATCTGTCCAGATCTGCTCTGTCCTGGTTTTGCTTATTGGTTTTTGGTTTGGTTTTTTTTTTTTTTTTTTCTGTTTTCAAATCAATATGAAATGGAAAAAAACAGGGTAATTGTGATAGGATTCCCAAACTGAGCTTTGGGTTCAGTAGACGCAGTGTGAATTTTTTAAAAAAAATTTATTCAAACTAGTCAGAATGAACTGTCAAGTTTCTAGATATAAGTAAATTATATCCAGGTATCCATTTCCCTCTACAAATTCTCTGTATGGAATAGGAACCTTCTGTTATGAGAACTGAGGCCTTTTTGTATTCAGGAACATGTTGTCAACAACACAGTCAGAGTTGCCTTCTTTCCCCATGAAAGAGTGGAATAGCCATGAAAGAAAGAATGGCCACCCACATCCTCCTCCTTCTGAAGCCCTCAAGTGAACCCCATGTGAAGACCAGCTTGCACATACCTGTTGGATTGCACTTGTGTTTTCCATCTTTGATCACGCAGGTTTCTCTAGAATCACAGCTATAGCTCTTACAGCTGATGACACCATTCTTCTGGCACTGGCATCTTTTGGTGCAGTGTGGAGTTATCCATGTCTCCCCAGCCTGGACACAAGTTGTGTTAATAATACGTTATCAAGGTGCTCAGCTTTGCAGTGCAATGGAAGTTCAATAGCCAAGGGTGTGGACAATAGCTAGGCGCAACCTTGTCCAGTTGGCAATTCCACAACTGCTTGATTAAGTGTAGTTTTGCCAAGAGCCTGGGAGAGGGGATCTCAGTCCATTTATCTTACTGTCCTCAACATGAGAATTTGAACACAAAACCGGACTAGGACAGACTGCCTGAATAACTGATCAATTGACTGGTTTCAAATAGGCCTCAGTTTTGGCCTCAGGTGCGAGCTTCTATATCTCCAAATACCCAAGCCTGCAGCTTTCACTAATCAGATGTAAAGTGTTTAGGAGGCAGACCCTGAAGTCTTTGATCTCTCTCTCTCTTTCATATTAAGATGGACAGGAAACCAATTTTCTACAGGTTTTGAAGTCAGAGATTTGCTCCACAAACTACTTACGCTGTAGTAGTTGTTGTCATCATCCCTGCAGCCACAACTGCTGAGAGGCACACAGTTGCCATTACTGAGCACATAATTATCATCACATTCACAGCCCTCTGTGCACTCTTCTGTCTTCTCACAAAGGGAAGAGGCAAAAATGTCACTGCATGTTGATGGGCAGGGAGAGACACAGTCTTTGTAGTGGCTGTGGGATGGGCAGGGCAATGCTGCATGGAAGAACAGAGCCGGCGTTATTAAATACTTTTAAAAGTGCCCTGCAAACACTGAAAGCTACACTTTGGCCTATGAAATGGTAGTACAGAACTGCCTTTTGATAGCTGATTTTGATCATCAGCTGGTTTTTATTTAAAAAAAAAAAAAAACAACAAAAAACAAACCAAAGAATGCTCTTTGGAACTGCTTATTCAGTTTTATTACAGGTATGACTGAACCACCTGGCACAAGATTATCCAGATTCAGTATTCCAGTTCAGCCGCAAATGCCTCTTTGGGCACTGCTAGAAATGACACCCTGAAAGGCAAATTCCTTAAAATATTCAACTCTCCATTGATGCAAATCAGGTGCAAATTTAGCTTAACTACAGATGTGCAAGAGCAGCAGATATGCATTGTCAGACTGCAGGTTCATCTAGCTCTAAACCCTATTTCTGCCAGTGACTAGACATGCATAATGGACAGTTCAAGAAACAGTGTAACATGATGAAAGGTTTGTTAGTCCAGTATTTTCCTTCACTCATGGCAAGGAGGAAACTAGGTATTCCAGATCTATTAAACATTGATCTGACTTGGTTTTTAACCAGTTAACTATTTTGTCCTCCACAACATTATGTGATAATCCCACAATATAATACTAAATTGTAAAAAAACTGCCACAGATAAAACCCCACTACATGAGCTGTACTAATTTTTACATAATTTGTTTGTAGCTTTGTTGAACAGGTGGTGTGAGGCACACACCCTGGAAATTAATCTGAGAACAGAGTCTGTAATAAACAACTGGGCAAATTGACAGTTTTCGTTCAAATCACAGTGAGTAGCATTGAGCCCAGTCCCCTAACACAGTATCCTTCTTTCTTTTAGTCTTCTGGTTATACTATTTCTTCATTTTAGGCTCAGTACAATATCTCATTTGGCTACTAATACCATTCTCACTTCAAGTTCATATCCACAACTTGTCTAGTTCTGGGTTATCTCTGGGTTTATCTGAACCTGAACACAGTTCAGTGCAGCAATGGAATCATGATAGTAGAATTGCATTTTGTGAGAATTTGGATTTAATTTTCTTTTACATAACTTTTTCACCTAATTCTGCTAAGTTTCTCCTGCTATCATTCATTCAGGTTTCAGTTTTTTCACTTGCTTGTGTACTTACGACAGAATGTGCTATTTCTCCATTTAATGGTGATTCCATGATTCTTGCAGGTGTCAACATAGACTTGAACTATGTCACAGAGAGCAGACTTCATACCATCATACTGGCACATATCATAGATGCAGATCTCTATGAAATCGTCAGGGTTGACTAGACTATGGCATACTTTGAATTTGTCTGATTTTAGAACGTTGCACTGTCCTTCAATGACTTGTTTATTCTCAGCAGTGCAAGGAGGATTATCATCTTCTCTTAAGTCTGGCAAACAACTGCAAGAAAGCAATGGACACAGGCTACTATAAGGCAGACTGAAATTGAAAAGTTTGTTTCCACTGAAAAGTAGAAAAGACTGGAGACTATGACTTCCTTCTGTCAATGAATGAAAGACTCGGTAGAAGTAGACTTGCTTGACAACCACCACACTGTGTCTGACACTTGTTACTCTCATTGAAATTGAACCTGATTAGAGGATTGACTTCACAGCTTGACCTTGGATCTGTCTCATCACAGCAAATTTCTGTGGTGAACTTGACTGAGCCTGGCTGACCTTGGCTTCCATCCATGGGGCTTCCCTGCTTGCCTCGCTCAGGTAGGGTGGGATGGACCTGCGCTGGTGAGGCCACTGTTTTCTCAGCCATGTTGTCACATACGGCTCCCTGTCTGCCAGGGAGCAGCTGGCCCTCACCATTCCCCAGAACCATCATCCTGCTCTGGGTGTTACCAGTGTAAAATAAACGGAGTCCACACTGGACTGCCCCAAAGACTCATTCCCCAAGTGTGTACGTAGGTCCATAGAACAGCTGTGGTTTCCCTCTGGCCTGTGCAGTGTTTTCCTGTGGGGAATAGCTTCAAATTCAAGAAGAAAAAGGTCTCATGTACATTGGTTATAGGTTACGAAGTAGCAAACAGTCAAAACAATTTAAAACAATTCACTGTTTCCTGAAGTAAGATGGGAGGTATAAAAATTGTTTAACATTTACCCCTTATCACTGTCTTTCTCCACTTCCCAGCTATTTCCAAACTGTGGGGCAGTGACAACTGTACCATTGGTCAAGGACAGATCATCTTCACGATTACCATTGAAATTGCCACACATGCCATGCACCTGCAGATGGAAAAGAGCCGTATTTTAAGCATGACCTCTTTGCATCAACTTCCCCAATAACTTCTTATTCGTTGCCTATGAAATAATGTGACCAAATCACCAACAATAACCAGTCCCGTACCAGACATTTCAGACATTCTGACTGCACCCATGGAGAAACAAAACAGAATTTGCAGTAAATCTGTGATTCCCTAAGGCTTCAAGCTGCTATTTCTCTAAGTTAGAAGTATTCCCCATGACAGGTAATTTTCTTTAACTTTCCCCTTGGAACACAAAAAAATTGTTGTAAAGAGAAAAAAAATAGAAAGGAAAACAATTATGTGTTACAATACAGCAAAAGATGCAATAGCAAAACACAGGAATAAAAGGAACTAGAAGTAAATGCACAAAGCAGCGCTTTTGAAACAACTCCAGATATTTGTATACTAAATCTTACCTGTGAGAAATAAGAGCGTGGGAGGGTGATCTCCAGATGGTGATTGCCGTCATATTTCACTATCACACCAAAGTCAGTTTCCACTACTATAAATCTGCCAACATTTCCAATGGATACCCCTTGCAGTCGGTTGTGCACTGGAGTGTAGACTCTCTCATTGTCCAGCTGGAGAGATGTGTCATTTGTCAGTATGGACATCCTTCCATGAAAGCTCACAATCTATATTCCTAGCAGTGCTGAAGATTTCTCTGTGACAATTTTAGCTGTTTACATTTCCACCATTGCATATTCCAGCTATGGGTGGCAGGAATCAGCCTTTTATCTGAGGAGGGCTGGGCAGGATTCATATCCTCTGCTTTTAACAGGGAGCTAGAAAGATCCCTGGTAGTGAGCAAGGTCTTTCTCACCCATGGGGTAGATTACCTGCCTCCAGTATTGCCATGGCTCCCCATGTTATTTTAGACTGAAGCATTATGCCTTGCTCACTATAGGTGACTGGGTTGATAAAAGCCGTTGAAGTAGGGAGTCCCATAATTTAATTCAGGGAACAATTCCCCAGTATGGAGGCCCTGGGCTTAATCTCCAAGATATGGACAATAAAACAGTAAGCCCAAACCAGAAGCCTTGGGAACTAGTGAGAAATTATATTTCCTCATGACATCCATTTAATGGAGGTGCCCACAAGTATTAAGCATATGTATACATATTCTTTAGGAAATGTGAAGATCCTTTTTCCTACAGCTACTCTAAGTGAGCGAATTTTAAGATACTTCTTGCCAGGATAAAGAGCACCACCACCTACCAGTATTCCTTTGTTTTTCTGAAGGGTGATTCGTACACCATGCACATCTATGTAGACTTCTTTCAGGTATGTGGCCCCTCTTAGTCCTCTGTCTTCATTCTTGCCAAGTATGGTTATAGGAATGACATTGGTGGCAGTGTTGACAACCTCAACCAAAGTGTAGGTGCAGGTTCCCACGAAAGTGTACTTCATTCCATCAAAAGTGAAATAGTGGGGATCTCCTACCACTTGACATGTGGCTTGACCTGAAGGTGAAAAAAACTAATTAAGAATTTTGTACTGGATTTCACCATGGACTCAGCTGACCAAAGCAATTTGCATTAGTGTAGCAGCCTCATCCTGATCATTATTATGTGGGCAAACTTTCACAGAGGCATCTCACCTTCATGCCAATAACATTTATTTGGAAATACGAAGTTTCCAGAAAGCATCTCCTAAAATTAATTTGCAAATTATATACAGAATGACAATTTGGCAGCAACCATTTCTATATGCTGTTGAAGCTATGATTTATAGTATAGTTGAGAGTAATACAGAGTTTTTCTACTTATCTATATAAAAATACATTATTAACTGTATAAATATAGATGTAAATATAAAAGTAAATAAAATTACATATATATACATCAATACATAATGCACTTATCATTACGCAGGCCCACAGAAATACAATTCTCACAGAAATGCAAACAAATTTAAAGCTTGCAGCACTTGTGATGTGGGACTTGAATTTTCATTATCAGGACAAATAGAATCCAAGCAGCCTTGCAGACTTTTGGGCAGCATCAGTTTTTGCTGATATTCACTACAACAGGAGGCATCTGTGCTTGCAAGACAGAACATCATGCATTTTCATCTCAGCACTGGCAGCAGTCAGTTGAGACTTCTTTACTATCACATATGAAAAGATATTTATAATAAAGCTAGAAGAAGAGGGTCTAATTATTGACATTGGGGTGATTTTCAGGCAGGACTTACCATTGGAATGACAGCCCAGCACACCATCCTGAATACTGCACTCCTCTTGGACTCCACACTCCCAGGATTTGCACTCAATGGTGTTGTTTGCCTTGCATGTGCAGCGCTCAGTGCAGGGATAACGGGTGAACCAGCTTTCATTCAGCTATGTGGAAAAATAGAGTGTAGCAGCATATATTATAAGATAAATAGGAAGGTAAAACCATAAGGGAAAATCAAATTACTACTGTTTGAATGCGCAAGATATATAGTCATTTGGGCAATTGCAGCCACACAGGTCATGGATCAAGAAAACTGACAAAGTAAGTCTATTTTGAAATTATTAATGGTGTAAATATGAATTGTGTCGTGTTATTAACTTGTTTTTTTCCCTCACTGTGATAACGAATGAGATCCCCTGGTTTTGGTTTTTTCCTTTTTTTTCTTTAAATGTCTGAGGTGACTTGCCTGGTGATACTGGTTTTTTTCATCAATACAACCACAGTTGCTTTCTGGCACACATTTGTCTCCACTCAAAACGTAGCCTTCCTTACAGAAGCAACCTTCCACTGGCAAAGAACTGCAGGAATCAGTTGCTGAGATGTTCAAACAGGTAGAGGGACACCTAGTACCACAGCTCTTGTAGATGCTGCCTCCAGGACAGGACATTGCTAAATGAAGAGAAAAAATAAGATCACTCAAAAGGGCAATCCTAATAAAAGTTTTCCTGGTTTTTTCACTGTTTTCTCTTGAAAATATACAAAATGGCTGTTAGAAAGTCTGACAGGAGAGTGCGGAGTACAAAGAAATTTCTTGCTGAGGGAGATGGATGGCTTCTGATAGAGGTGGGCAAGACATGTGGGCACCCCTTGTGCTTCCCCTCACAAGTCAAATGTTGCAGGGTAGGTCTGATGTGATCACACATGACTAATTGTGCTTGGTTCAGCAAACTTTTTTCTGCTGATTTAAAGGTGTAAAGTGACCCAGTTAAGGGAATAGAAGAATCTTTTGCCATACCAGCTGGTATGTCCCCATTACTGTAGTTACTATTTGAACACCTGCCATGTATTCCAAAATAGAACTAAAAATCACACTCTGTCTTTCACTGAGTCTCCTTGAGAACAATATACTTTCACACCCCTCAGCTTATGGTAGAATTGGGCTTCTATCACTCAAAACATGGTCCCCAGGGATAACATTACATTTTACAGAAATCCCGAAGTATTTGTCCATTTCTGTCATCTAAAAAAACACAGGAAAACATGGGTTTGGCTGGATTTGCTTATAAATCACTACATATGACTCTCATTTATTTCTGTCCCTACAACAGGGTCTCTTAGTCCTGTGTGACAATTACAGCCAACATCTCCAGTCATCTATCCAGACTTCCATCCCTCGGTCAGGATCTTAATTGAGTTTTTATTTGAATCACTGATGAAAAGAGCACTCGAGAGTCAATCTTTCTAATGTTACTGAGTTTTCTCTATTACTAAAAGCAAGCCATAGATATTTAGGTCCTGGCCTATGGCCTCAGACTATGGAGTCTGGATGTCCACAGCTTTAATCTAATTTGGAGGGTTAGAAGCTTATTTCTTCCTCTGTCTTCTTTTTATATATGAATTCTCTGTGCTCTGTCCTTTCAGAGCTGACTTACTGGGTGCTTTATCACAGTGATTCTTTTTCCAAACTGACCAGCTCCTAGAACCTGTCCATTTTTTAATGGTTTAGTTTAAATGCAGAGCTAATTGTTGATCATATAAAAAAAAAAAAAAAAAAAAAGAAAGAAAAGAAAAAGAAAAAAGGTGAAGAGCTGCAGAAGGTAGTCCAGTGGTAACTGGTAAAATAAAAATTAGTATAAGACAAAAAAAGCGTAGAAAACAATTGTGGTTTATTTAAGTATGATTGACCTTTAGAGGACTTCTTTTTTTTCTCTCCAGGTGTGTAGTTTGTGGACTTAAATGTCCTTTGGAAGATGCTGCCCAGAGATGTTGTGGATGCCCCATTCCTGGAATTATTCAAGACCAGGTTGGATGGGACTTTGAGCAAGTTTTAATGTTTTAATGGAATGTGTCTATGCCCATGGCAGGGGGACTGGAACTAGATGATATTTAAGGTCCCTTCCAACCCAAACCATTCTACGATCCTATGATTGTATGTCTGGCAAGCAGGAAGGTGTCCAGTGTTGCTTAAAATCAGCACCAGCAGAACCCCTGGAAAGCTTTATTCTAAGAAATATTTCATTATATTAAATTTGCCATAAGGTCATTCTGAAGAGAATTAATTGAGAGATAATACTCAATTTCTTTGCTTTAGAGAGAAATAGAGCACTTCCTAGAAACAGCTGCTTTTCAAGGTCTCTTTTTTTTTTTTAACCAAAAGCATGTTTTATGGAGGACTACCAGCTCCACTTACTTTGAGGATGGTAGATTTTCACTGAAGCAAAGGGACTTATTTCTCCAATGCAGAAGCTCACGTAAGACACAGTTGAATGTAATCAGACTTTTCCAAGAAACTAATAGCACATTATAAACATTATAGAACTTCAAGGATTTAATCTGCATGTATCCTAATGTTCTCAAAAATTAGTGGTTTATACAAATCTTGGAATAGTTCTGAATCTGAAGCAGGCTCAAGACATTATAAAAGACAAACTATACTCAGAACATTATGTAAAATGAAATAACATGCATGGAAAAGGTAGAGAACAATGAAGTTAAAATTCAGAATAGATATTTCTATCACAACACTTACGGCAAAGAGTAGCATTCCTCCACTCTATACATATCCCAGCATTGACACACGACTCAGCATAGGCCTGCAGTCCATAGCATAAGGATGTTGCCTGTCCCCCAGTGAAACATACGTCATAAACACAGTTTTCAAAGAAATTCTGTGGAGGCACCTTGGTGTGACAGTCCTTGAAGATTCCTGTGTAAAACAAGAAAGATATATAGAAGGATAGAAAAAACCCACTGCAATGTTAAGACTGTGACCACCATGTATTTTCTTTCATAGCAAACACATTGTGAGTGTTCCAGGCTGTGTTAAATAAGTTAATCCAGTATTTGAAATGGATACAAGATGCACAATATGAGAATGGGCTCTCTGGATCAGGTTTTCTTCTTTTTGCATGATTGATACAACATAGCTTAAATAAATCAAGCTTTGCTGCCTAGGCAAATCACTAATTCTACAACTATAGGGAACATATACAGAATTTCAGATAAACTGTCTATAATACACACACTGACAATGCCCTCTGAACTATTTCTTTTAGCAAGCAGAATGAGAGTCACTATAACACAAAGACCAACTATGGTTCCCTGCACATGTTCTCAGATAAAATTCATGGACACATTGGCACTGTCTGAACAGATGACATATCCTGACCAGGCATCTATGGGTTTTACGTTGGCCATTCACACTGGAGGTTTTATATGCTTCCAATATGAGCTCAGAAAAAGAGACTATACAGAAGGGACAAAACAAGCTAGACCATGCTCCATCACATGGCTCACAGAGATCTACTAATGTACTACCTGTTGGGTCTGTGATCATGCCACATGCTGTGTTTTTCTCCGCTTCACTCTCCAACACAGGATCACATTGCTCTTCTGTCCCACCACTGGAGCATCTAGGGAAAGCAAGCAAATCAAACGTGTTTCACAACTCTTACTATCAGATTTTCAGTGGAAAATTAATATATGTCAACCCTGCACAAAAGAGTGCATTTTATTTCAGTCACAAGACTTTATCCAGCTTCTTTGTAAAGCTGATGTCATCCCTCTCACTGAATGGACTCCTTTTTTGTTCCCTTCTGGGTGATTCAAAGGCTTATTCTTAGCTGAAAAAAAAAGAGCTATGGGATCCAAACAGTTATGGTTTCCAATTAGGGAACTGGACTGATGTACCATCCCCCCTCACACTCAACAGACAGTTCCTGCTTTGGAAAATGAGACTTAAAGGACACAAGCCCTCATATCATTCTCTGGTTTATGTAAAAGTGCAGCTCCCTACTTCTAATGGGCAGCTGGAAGATGTAGAATGGTACTGGATGAAAAAGCCAGTGAGTAGAAGAACATTTGATTTTAAGAGTTTGCTCAGCAAATGCCATGTGAATAAATTATTATACATACATGGTGTTATTCTCAGGCACAAGCCAGCTTTCTCCAAGATCAGTGGAACCACTTGCAATGTCACCATTGGGCTTTATATTGTCATCATTTGGATCACCATTATAATTACCTGTGAGGGTAAAAAGAGATTTACGGGACACATGAAGTTCAGACCTGTAGAAAAAACCTAGGTTTCTGGCTGTAAAATAAATTAAAATGAGATGGGGAGAATATATATGTAACATCAGTCTGTACTGGGCAAAGTAAGAGCAGAATTGTGTTCTGATGACTGACAAGAGCTGCTCTCAGGCACTCGAAGCAGGAAGGCTGTAAGTTCCTATGCAACTAGATTACATGGCATCCAAGAAAAAAACTTATCTAAAAGAAACCCTACTCATTTTCTGGCATCCTACATGTAGAATGCTAGACTAAAAATTAAACAGTGCTATTTGCACAATTATATTCCTAGGGAGATTTCCTGCTTTGAAAGTGTGAAAAACCCATGGAGGGGTAATTGAACTAGGAAGCTTCAGATGATCCAAACCAAAGAATAATCAGAAACTCACAAGACAAACTACTCTTGTAATTTCTACATGCTAAGAAAAAAAGTTTAGGTAATCACCAGCACCACTTACCACAGAGGCCACAGAGCAGACCACTGTAATTAGAGGGCACAGAGACTTCTGCATAATGATTTCCATCATATCTCACCCACAGCCCAAAGTCAGTTTCCAGTAGAACATATCCACCACTGCTTTGAATACTGATCTTCTTTTCCATAAATACAGGCAAGTTCATTCTGCGACCATTCACCTGTACAGCAAGTTGTAAAAGTTAGTGTATGGTTGCTGGGACTCCTACAACTTCCAGCAGCTAGTACAGATTACTGAAAGATAGGATCTTGTGCATAAGGAAACTGGAATTCATTAGAGAATATCTGAGCAAATTTGTTGGAGATCTCATTAAAAGAGGTAGATACTGTTAATAAAAAGACAAAGTTTTGTTATAAACTCTACAGAGGTAATGTTTAATTATCTGCATGTCAGTAAAAATTATATAGGTATTTTCTTACATTCACTTTCTTGTTTTTCAGAAGAGAAATCTGATTGTCATAGACTTCCACATGCACTGACTTCACGTAAGAGACTTTAGTGTTGGCTCCTCTGTGCTCATTTGTTGTGGACACATCAAAGTATGGAAGACTCTCAGAGACAGTGCATACTTTGGAGAGGGTATAAGTGCAATTTCCCATGAAGTTATGGACTTTGTGGTCAAAAGTGTTATAATGTGGATCCCCAGAGGCGCTGCAGGAAGCACGACCTGTGAAGAAAGGGAAAGTCCCTCTGAGTCTTCACCTCTTGCAGCTGCTTGATTCCCAGTTTGCTTGTTTTACTTTGTATTTGTTGCTCAGATGTAATAGTGATGACATCAGTCAATAGCCCTCCAAAGGCCAACCCAGCCTTCTATCTTTGGACCCACAAAGAATCTTGTGTATCAGAAATCTGTGCTAGAGGTTGATGAGGAAATTTGGGTAAAAGGCATTATTAAGACATCATTATACAAATTGAAGCAGTGAGTTTTTAGTGTCCAGATCAGAAAGGCTATTTCTGACTAAATAGGAAGAATTTATTCAAAAACTTTAGAGGGCTGGTCAGCCAGAATAGACTGCTGCACTATCAACTGTCTGGGTTTCAGTACTCACATCACTTATGGGACTTAAACTGAGTATTGCATTCACAAGATATTCTTTACACACTTTAAAAAAATAGTAAATAGCCAGTGATAATATGTACAAATGGAGGTACACTGTGTATGCATTTACATGTGAGACCTGGGTAATATTTTGAATGCTGATAAAAACTTCCAATTTTGAAGGAAAAAACTTCCCATCACCTCTTAGCAGCGTTGAGCCTGAAAGTTCCTCATGGTATTTACTAACATCAACAAAAAATAAGGAAAAGAGGTCCTTACATCTTTGCTTTTCAATGCCATGTTAAGATATAGTTACATTTAGGGATGTATCTACATGTCAACCTTAACTCCTTACAAAGAAAGACATACTTAAAAATTACCAAGAAAAGCAGAAGAAGTCTAAACTGAGTAGGTGAGCCAGCACTCTCTTGTACTTAAGCAGATACATATAGACATCAGTGATTAAAACTGGAGTAAGCCAGCTATTAAAACTTACCTAAACTGACAGTTTAGTACATATCCTAGATAATAAACTAGTCTTTCCCAGGAAAATATAATTGGATTATATCCCAAATAAAAAAAAAATTGGAAATTAAATTAAATTTTAAAATATATAGACGATAACATCTGTATAACAGGTGAAAATTTGCCACACAAAAGAATAA
The DNA here is from genome assembly GCF_965178545.1 of Coloeus monedula. NCBI lineage: Eukaryota > Metazoa > Chordata > Aves > Passeriformes > Corvidae > Coloeus > Coloeus monedula. The sequence goes on from NC_138790.1 coordinate 14,343,548, forward strand.
TTTAAATATATAAGGACATGGCAATAAAGAATATGTGAGATAACTATCGTATGTCTGGTCTACTCTTAAAAAAACAGCACTGTGGCAGAAGAGACCCATTGGAAGACGTATATAGCTAGAAGTCAGAAAAACTCCCAGAAGAGATGTTCCAAAAGTGTGATAAGCAAGCAAAAGCTCTGACCCTCCAGTATAAAAACTATGTCACTTGGCTATGGGACCTGTATTCAGAAGACAGGGAAGTTCCAAAAGGCAATAAGAGAGATGGGGAACAATGGTACCTGATGTGGGAGTGGGTCTGGTTGGTGAGGTGGTGAGTACAGGCTGTGTTGTGGTGCCTGGCACAGGCCTCGTGGGTGTTGGTGTTGGCGGACCTAGCACAAGAGAGAGTTAGAGGAGATGTGCACCAACAGGGGAGTTTTGTTGCAGGCAGCTGATTCCCTCACCCTTCTGAAGTACCCAACATCATGCCCAGACATGCCCAGGACAGGGATTGAAGAGTGCCATCTCAGGCAGAGCCGTCCCACTCAAGGGCTCTGCCACCAGCTTAGCTGGGTGACAATAGCAGGTAAGGCACTTCAGTACCTGTGGCCAATGTCTTGCCTGTGGGCCTTGTAACACATGAACTAAAACAGTGACTGCAGGCATTGCCATAGTTCCAGCTGCCCAGAGGAAAGCTGACTCGGGCACAGTCTGCCTCTGTGCCCAGAAACAAGCTGTGCTCCTGCCTCTAGCACAGCCTGCCACCTCAGTCGGTGACATGTCTCAAGCTGCCCTTCCCCAAGCCAAGCCTTGTACCTGCACAGGATCCCTTTTCAACGGAGAGATCATCCAATGCTACGTTGCTCCGCTCATCTTCACCCCATTCTCCCTCCAGCAAAATCTGAGGGAAGGAATGGTTCCCAGCATTAGCTCCTGCTGCATGTGTGAAGAGCCATTAGAAAGCATGGTTCCTCTGAGGTGGCAGTGAGAGCCTGTGGCCTTACCTGCATGTTTCCTGTGGTCTGCACCGTGACCTGTCCCAAGTGCCACCTGTCTCCATGGTTCCCAACTTCTTGCCAGACGAGCACTAGCTCATCACCCTTCTGCACATACACCCGCAGGGCCATTGTTTCAGCAGTTCCGTACATGTGGTACCAGAAGCGGAAGCAGAGTGTTCCTTCCCAGCTACATGCCGGACTGACTAGGTGAGCCACAAAGCCGGGGAGAGCATCAGCAGTCCCTTGCAGGAAGATGTAGTAGCCCTCTGAAACAAAGCACGAGCCACACTGTCACAGATGCACCAGAGCTACCCAAAGCAGCCAGGGACAACCCAAGCACCATTCTGGGAGCACCGCAGCTGCAGTTTCAGGCAGGCTAAAGGAGGGGGGAGCAAGCACAGCTCCTTCACAACCCTCCCCAGACCCAAATGCCTCTATGAATGTGCTCTCAGGGCCATGGCAGCTGTAGGCCTTGGACTGGGCAATGGCAACACCCCCAAAGCATTGCCACAGTCTTCACATGACTCTGCAGATTTGGAGGACCCTCATCTCTGGCTTCTGGAAAAGCCAGTATCTCGTAACAGAGACACAGACCCATTCCTCTTCCTGAGAGATAGACAGGTCATCCAGCTGTGCATTACATTCTCCCCTGCATGGCAGGTCCTCGCCTGCTCTGCGGGTAGCACGGCCTGATTGCCAGGGCCGGAAATCCTCCCAAAGGGAGCCTCTGGCCCTTGGCAACACTGGGTGAGCTGCTCTGGAGGAAGGCCAGGAAAGATGTGGCCTGTGTTCGCTTGTAGAATTTTGTTGCCATCTTCCCTGGGACACCCCTCTGCCAGTGTCCTGATTGCTGTTCCTACCTCCTGTTGTGTGGTCAGACGAGGGGCCGGTATTTGGCGTGGGCGTTGGGCCTTTGTTCCTTATCCAGTCAATGCTGCTGGAATCTGCCTGGACCCACCCACAGAGGTCCTTGTCAAATGTGCAGGCAAAATTGCAGTCAGTTGGTGGAGCTGAACATGGTGCAGAAAGGAAAGCAGAAATTGTAGAGTGAGGGTGCGGCCACCTTTTCCTGGTGTCCAGCAGGGCTCAGGTACATCCATGTACATCCGTGGCATGCCCGTGGACAGGCAAGGGTGGCCAGCCAAGGGGAAGTGCTTAGCACAGCCACTAAGAAACACGGATGGGAGACAACAGTACCTGTGCTTGTCCCAGGTGACTGTGATGTTGTTGTATGTGGAGGCCGCGTTGTAGTGCCTGGCAAGGGGGGTGAGGTTGTAGGAGCTGGTGGACGAAACAGAGTGAAAGAGAAGTGGATAAGGTATGATTAATAAGGGGGATTTATTCCCAAATGGGGATGTTGCACGCTTCCCAAACACCCCCACACCATTGCAAAGGAAGCGCAGGACAGGGATTCCACCTGTCCGGAAGAGTCTCTTTACACATGGGCTAGCCCAGCAAAGTGGTTAGTGATACGTGGGGAAGCCTGCACCAGAACTGCCCCATTCCTTGACTCTGAGATTCAAGGAAATCAAAGGAGGTTGACAGAAGACTTACCACAAACAGTGCCAGCACTCCAGTCTCCCAGAGCAATGCCTGCCTCAGCACAGGCTGCAGCATAGGCCCCCAGGTCATTGCAGAGCTGCTCTGTGCTGCCACCCGTGGCACACTGGTCATAGACACAGCTCTCAAAGTATGTCTTGGGTGACAGAACTGCATGGCAAGGCTGGAACGGGCCACCGAGGTGTGTGAGGATTGAACACTGCTTGTTAGCTGCCTCCTCTTCATCAGGGGAGCAGGATGCAGGTGGACTGATGGATGGGTCGCACCTACAAAGCAGACAGACGGCCCTGAGTTCCCTGCAGCCTGTTGACAGCAGCCACTGCATTTCCTGACCTTCTCCCCAGCCAAAACCTCAGCTTCTGCAGTCCAGCTCCCTCACTAAGACAGGTACCCATAGCTGTCACTTGGAAGGGCGGAACACAAGGCCCACAGGTACCACTGCCATCCCTGGTTTCATGTGGACAGAAACAAGTGACTGAGGCAGTTGTGATCCAAGCAGCTTAGGAAAAGCATCCTGCCCAGGCTTGGCCCACTCTCCCTGGGGTCAGGAACCTGCCTCTTCTCCCTTGCCCCATGCTTGCCATCACCAACCCTCCGCGTCTTGATGCCCTTCATAGCTCCCCTCTCCCACACTCCCTTCATCTGCATGGTGGAACAAGGACTCACAGCCACTCCTCATCCGGCACCATCCAGCTGGCTCCAAAGTCATTGAAGTCAGGCACAACCACCCCATCGGGTCGCATGAAGTCGTCCTGCTGGCTCCCAGTGTATGTCCCACACAGCCCACAGAGTTTGCCCTTGTACTTCTCAGACACCTTCACTAGGAGCTCATGGTCCCCATTGAACTGCAGCTGCAGGCCCAGCTTGGTAGAAACCCGTACGTAGGAGCTGCTCAGGGAAATGGTCACACCGGGAACAGGAGAAGCAGGCAGGGAGACCGGAGCACCGTTGATCTGGAGAAGGGGGACAGAGGGAGACAGAAGCATAAAGAGGTGCCCTCTGCTGAGAGGTCATGGTTCCTCACTGGGGTAGTGCCAGTGCCAGTGAGCCAGAAGCACTGCTGGCATGAGAAACCCTGCCCAGGCCTATGAGGGCAGCAGCAACTGTACAGATGGGACACCAGAAGCTCAAGAAAGTAACCAAGAATCTGTGTCTGAACGAGCAGCCATATCTGCCCCTCTCAGAGCCCTGCCATGCTCTTCTATGGTCATGCAGCAGGCTCAGGGAATAGCAAGCTCTCCCTGGGGACAGAGGGGGATTTAAGGGTGTCCAGGGCATCTGGTGTTTCCAGATGTAGAAATGAAGGGCTTACGTAGACGGCCTTGTGCTCGCGCAGTGCAATGTGGAGGCCTTCGAGGGACAGTGCCACAGAGTTCAGAGCTGTCCAGCTCTGGCTGCCGCGATGTTTGTTGCGGGTGGTGACACTGAACCCGATGGAGGAGTTGTCACAGCCCGTCACCACCGTGTAGTTGCAGGAGCCCTGGAAGTGGTGGAGCTTCCCATCAAAGGTGCTGTAATGTGGGTCACCGTAGATGTGGCAGAGGGCAGTGCTGGCTGGGTAACAGCCCCTCTGGCCATCCTGGATCTTGCAGACCTCATCCTCGCCACAGGACAAGGCAGAGCAAACCATCTGGCCTTTGGCTTCACACCGGCACCGGCGAGTGCAGTTCTCATTCACTGAGTATTCGCCTTCCTGCAGGCGGGGAAACACCAAACCTCAGCATATGAGGCAGGAAGGTACAGGCAGGGGAGTGCTCTGGCAGGGGTGCAAACCAGGGCAGGGTTTTCACTCACAGTGTAGTAGTTGCCCTCAAAGAGGCAGCCACAGTTGGCCTCGGGCACACAGGTGTCTCCACTCAGGAGGAAACCAGAGCTACACGCACAGCCCTCCACACAAGGCTTGGAGCAGTTCTGTGGGGCTTGTCGGTCAGCACAGGTGGCAGGACAGCCGGTCATGCAGGGGTCATAGTAGCTGTTGGGGGGACACTGAAGGGCTGCAATGGGAAGGGGAAAATTAGGACCAGCAAGGCTTCAACCACGGACAGCCTTGTGGGAAGGGGAAGACCAAAGACTCGCTTTGGCCAGATGTTCAGAGCACAGGGTGTGGCCCATTTCCCTTTTGGCAATGGCAAAGCAGGTACTCACGGCAGAAGGTAGCATTCCTCCAGGGAAGCAAAGTCACACCAGCTGCCTGGCACGCGTCAGCATAGGCCTCCAGAGCAGCACACAGGAACTCCTGGCCACCATTCAGGGCACACAGGTCATACAAGCAGGTGTCAAAGTAGTCCTGGGGGTTGATCACACCGTGGCAAGTCTCAAAAGAGCTAGGCCTGGTTGTCAGTATGCCACAGAACCGGTCGGACCTGTAGAGCTTCTCCTCTTCTGCACTGCAGGGTGGGGAGGGGACGGGGACACCGCAGGAGGGGTCACTGTCTGGGACCTGCCAGCTCTCCCCCAGCGCATTGGAGTCTGCGGCTTGCTGCCCGTTGGGCATCATGTATTCGTCGTCTCTGCGGTTGTTGAAGTTCCCACACATGCCACAGGTCAGGTTGAAGTAGGTGGTGGGCACCTTCAGCTCTACCGAGTGGTCAGTGTCGTAGGACACTCTGAGGTTGAAGTCTGTCTCCAGGACAATGTAGCGACCACTCTTGCTCACCGTGATGGCCCCTCCCGCTGCACTCACCGGCAACGTCTGGCGCACGTCGTTCACCTACGGGACACACACCCCAGTGGGCCCCGAGCCTGTCCCCGGCCTTCCTGGCTGCTCCTGCCCAGGGAAAGCAGCTGCCGGCCCCGGCACGGCAAACAGCTGCCTGGGATGTCCTCACACCCCCACACCCCTGGGACTCGCAGAGCTGTGTGCTGTGTTCTGCACTCTGCTCAACATGGCCCATGATTCCCATTTGCCTCTTCCTCCCCCAGCCTCTCCTGAAGGGGAAAACAAAGCGACCCAGTGCCTTCAGGGGAGCCCACTCCCACCTGGTACGTGCCAGGCCCCGCCAAGAGAAGCCAGCCCTGCCTTGTAGCCACATCATGCTCATGCCAGCCCCACTGCCTACCAGCACGTGGCTCTTCTGCTGCTTGAGGATGACAATGCGCTGTCTGTACACCTCAACCACCACTTCACGCACGTAGGACACTCGGGTGTTGCCACGGTGCTCGTTCTTGGCCTCCACGTTGAAGTAGGGCAGGGAGGTGATGTTGGAGCACACTTTGGCCAGCGTGTAGGTGCAGTTGCCCATGAAGTTGTGCGTCACCTTGTCAAAGGTTTTGTAGTGGGGGTCTCCGTGGACGTGGCAGATGCCGTAGGAGTGTTCGAGGCACACAGGTTTCCCGTTCTGCACCCCACAGTACAGGCCCTCAGGGCAGGAGGCATTGAAGCACTGGACTTTGCTTCCCCGTGCAGGACACGTGCACTTGGAGGAGCAGGTGTCGTCCGTCCAGAACTCAGAGCCCACGGGGTAGTGCTGCCCATTGTGCCAGCACCCACACTGCTGGCTGGGCACACAGCGGTCATTGTAGAGCAGGTACCCACTGTCACACACACAGCCCTCCACGCACGGCAGGCTGCAGGTAACAGGAGCCGTTGGGTCCACACAGGTGGCAGGGCAGGCTGCAGCACAGGGCTCGTAGTGACTGTTGGCCGGACAAGTGATCGCTGCCGAGACAGAAGACCAGGCAATTACTTGGAGAACAGAATACTGCTTTCTGCTGAATATTCCCCTTTGAGAAAGTACCTCTCTCTATTTTCTCTATGATCCCTTTGGCTCCACTTGTGTTGTCAGTCCTACCCGATCAAAATGAAACAGAAAATGGTGCCTCTAATACTGATAACTACCTGTGAATCCCTACAGCCTATAGGGAGAATAGATCTTATTCCCCAGCTCACTCTTCCAATCCTGTCCTGTGTTTTCCTGAGTGTACTGATCCGTGGTACCATGTCTGGACTTACGGCAGAAGGTTGCGTTCCTCCACACAGGTATCTGGACACCGAGTGACTGGCAGGCATCTGCATAGGACTGCAAGCTCTTGCACAGGGCCTCACGGTCCAGCCCCAGCTCACACAGGTCATAGAAGCATGTGTCAAAGTAGTTGCTGGGGTTCAGCACAGCGTGGCACACCTGAAACGGGCCACTGGTGTCAGTGAGGAGCCCACAGAATTGGCTGCTGCCGATGAGTTGCTTGTCGGTCTCATTGCAGGCTGGAGTGGGCAGAGGTCCGGCTGAGCAGCTGTGGAAAGACAGGCAGAAGGGCCCTGAGTCATTTGTGGACTTCTTCTGGTGCCTCCTCCTCCTTCCCTTGCCCAGTGTGTCCCCAGCGCTGCTGGGGGCCATACCCACCTGCTGTTGTTGGACACCTCCCAGCTGTTGCCCAGGCTGGTGGAGTCTGGCTCCATTGCCCCTTCTGGGTTCTGGAAGTCATCTGCTGCCAGCCCGTTGTAGTTCCCACACATGCCACAAACCTTCTGCCCAAAGGTGCTCGGAAGTGTCACCTCCACCCGATGCTTCCCATCAAACTTGACTCTCAAGCCAAAGTCTGTCATGACCATGGTGTAGAACCCGCTGGACAAGACCTGCACGCCCGCGGATGGGCTACAAGGCAGGATCTCTACCACTCCATTGACCTGGAAGAACAAGAATTGAGACAGGATTGGAGCAGCCCATTTGGCACCGTTCTCTCCTCTTGCACAGTCCCACAGTGTCTCCCCCTCAAGCTTACCGTCACCACTCCACCCTGCCCCAGCCTTATCCGCTGGTCAGCCACATCAACGTCCACGTATCGGACATAGGACACGCGGGTGTTGCCTCCCCTGTGCTCATTGGCCGCTTCCACGTTGAAGGAGGGCAGGGAGCTGTTGCTCTCGCACAGCTTGGAGAGGGTGTAGGTGCAGGTGCCCATGAAATGGTGTAACTGCTTGTCGAACGTGTGGTAGTGAGGATCTCCTTCCACCACACAGGTGCCTGACAGTGGAAAGACCAGAGGAAACTTTCAGTTTAGCACCTCCTGCTGCCTCTTCTCCCCAGCTCACTTTGCTCAAAGAGCATCTGGTTCATGAGTGGTCTATTGGCTTTATGGACAAGCAGAGTTATTATAGATCTGTATCATCATAGTATTAATTTTAACAGACATACAGTTCAAAGCTACTCAAACACCTTCATGCTAGAAGCACAGCTGTGCCGCACAAACCCTTAGAAAGGGAAGAGGATTCTATGTGTGTCTTAATATCGAGGGAGACTGAAATCAATCAAATAACAGCCCTTAAATGCAAATGCACCATATACCCAGTATGGGTTTTGAAGAGGACTCAGAACTCTACCAATAATAGCAGTACCTGAGGTCATCCCAGGTGTTGTTGGTGGTGGTCTTGGTGTTGTCTGTGTTGTAATGTTAGGAAGTGGGGTAGAGGGTGTTGTAGGAAGTGGACCTATGGAGAGATAGAGGAATGTGTCAACATGGGCCTTTGTTGCAAGCAGCTAGCCCACCCTTCCTGAAAAACCCAACACGCTGACCTAAGAGACACAGGGCAGAGATGGCACTGTTATGCCTCTGCAAAAATGCTACCACCAGCAGAGCTGGGATATAGGAGGAGACACACCCCCCTTCAGTACAGACACTCCATCCTGAATAGTGGGCACTGGAGGAAGCAAAATGAGAAGTTTCAACAAGCAGAATCTGATGGGGATGGGAGGTGGCAGTACCTGATGTGGGAGTGGGTCTGGTTGGTGAGGTGGTGAGTACAGGCTGTGTTGTGGTGCCTGGCACAGGCCTCGTGGGTGTTGGTGTTGGCGGACCTAGCACAAGAGAGAGTTAGAGGAGATGTGCACCAACAGGGGAGTTTTGTTGCAGGCAGCTGATTCCCTCACCCTTCTGAAGTACCCAACATCATGCCCAGACATGCCCAGGACAGGGATTGAAGAGTGCCATCTCAGGCAGAGCCGTCCCACTCAAGGGCTCTGCCACCAGCTTAGCTGAGTGACAATAGCAGGTAAGGCACTTCAGTACCTGTGGCCAATGTCTTGCCTGTGGGCCTTGTAACACATGAACTAAAACAGTGACTGCAGGCATTGCCATAGTTCCAGCTGCCCAGAGGAAAGCTGACTCGGGCACAGTCTGCCTCTGTGCCCAGAAACAAGCTGTGCTCCTGCCTCTAGCACAGCCTGCCACCTCAGTCGGTGACATGTCTCAAGCTGCCCTTCCCCAAGCCAAGCCTTGTACCTGCACAGGATCCCTTTTCAACGGAGAGATCATCCAATGCTACGTTGCTCCGCTCATCTTCACCCCATTCTCCCTCCAGCAAAATCTGAGGGAAGGAATGGTTCCCAGCATTAGCTCCTGCTGCATGTGTGAAGAGCCATTAGAAAGCATGGTTCCTCTGAGGTGGCAGTGAGAGCCTGTGGCCTTACCTGCATGTTTCCTGTGGTCTGCACCGTGACCTGTCCCAAGTGCCACCTGTCTCCATGGTTCCCAACTTCTTGCCAGACGAGCACTAGCTCATCACCCTTCTGCACATACACCCGCAGGGCCATTGTTTCAGCAGTTCCGTACATGTGGTACCAGAAGCGGAAGCAGAGTGTTCCTTCCCAGCTACATGCCGGACTGACTAGGTGAGCCACAAAGCCGGGGAGAGCATCAGCAGTCCCTTGCAGGAAGATGTAGTAGCCCTCTGAAACAAAGCACGAGCCACACTGTCACAGATGCACCAGAGCTACCCAAAGCAGCCAGGGACAACCCAAGCACCATTCTGGGAGCACCGCAGCTGCAGTTTCAGGCAGGCTAAAGGAGGGGGGAGCAAGCACAGCTCCTTCACAACCCTCCCCAGACCCAAATGCCTCTATGAATGTGCTCTCAGGGCCATGGCAGCTGTAGGCCTTGGACTGGGCAATGGCAACACCCCCAAAGCATTGCCACAGTCTTCACATGACTCTGCAGATTTGGAGGACCCTCATCTCTGGCTTCTGGAAAAGCCAGTATCTCGTAACAGAGACACAGACCCATTCCTCTTCCTGAGAGATAGACAGGTCATCCAGCTGTACATTACATTCTCCCCTGCATGGCAGGTCCTCGCCTGCTCTGCGGGTAGCACGGCCTGATTGCCAGGGCCGGAAATCCTCCCAAAGGGAGCCTCTGGCCCTTGGCAACACTGGGTGAGCTGCTCTGGAGGAAGGCCAGGAAAGATGTGGCCTGTGTTCGCTTGTAGAATTTTGTTGCCATCTTCCCTGGGACACCCCTCTGCCAGTGTCCTGATTGCTGTTCCTACCTCCTGTTGTGTGGTCAGACGAGGGGCCGGTATTTGGCGTGGGCGTTGGGCCTTTGTTCCTTATCCAGTCAATGCTGCTGGAATCTGCCTGGACCCACCCACAGAGGTCCTTGTCAAATGTGCAGGCAAAATTGCAGTCAGTTGGTGGAGCTGAACATGGTGCAGAAAGGAAAGCAGAAATTGTAGAGTGAGGGTGCGGCCACCTTTTCCTGGTGTCCAGCAGGGCTCAGGTACATCCATGTACATCCGTGGCATGCCCGTGGACAGGCAAGGGTGGCCAGCCAAGGGGAAGTGCTTAGCACAGCCACTAAGAAACACGGATGGGAGACAACAGTACCTGTGCTTGTCCCAGGTGACTGTGATGTTGTTGTATGTGGAGGCCGCGTTGTAGTGCCTGGCAAGGGGGGTGAGGTTGTAGGAGCTGGTGGACGAAACAGAGTGAAAGAGAAGTGGATAAGGTATGATTAATAAGGGGGATTTATTCCCAAATGGGGATGTTGCACGCTTCCCAAACACCCCCACACCATTGCAAAGGAAGCGCAGGACAGGGATTCCACCTGTCCGGAAGAGTCTCTTTACACACGGGCTAGCCCAGCAAAGTGGTTAGTGATACGTGGGGAAGCCTGCACCAGAACTGCCCCATTCCTTGACTCTGAGATTCAAGGAAATCAAAGGAGGTTGACAGAAGACTTACCACAAACAGTGCCAGCACTCCAGTCTCCCAGAGCAATGCCTGCCTCAGCACAGGCTGCAGCATAGGCCCCCAGGTCATTGCAGAGCTGCTCTGTGCTGCCACCCGTGGCACACTGGTCATAGACACAGCTCTCAAAGTATGTCTTGGGTGACAGAACTGCATGGCAAGGCTGGAACGGGCCACCGAGGTGTGTGAGGATTGAACACTGCTTGTTAGCTGCCTCCTCTTCATCAGGGGAGCAGGATGCAGGTGGACTGATGGATGGGTCGCACCTACAAAGCAGACAGACGGCCCTGAGTTCCCTGCAGCCTGTTGACAGCAGCCACTGCATTTCCTGACCTTCTCCCCAGCCAAAACCTCAGCTTCTGCAGTCCAGCTCCCTCACTAAGACAGGTACCCATAGCTGTCACTTGGAAGGGCGGAACACAAGGCCCACAGGTACCACTGCCATCCCTGGTTTCATGTGGACAGAAACAAGTGACTGAGGCAGTTGTGATCCAAGCAGCTTAGGAAAAGCATCCTGCCCAGGCTTGGCCCACTCTCCCTGGGGTCAGGAACCTGCCTCTTCTCCCTTGCCCCATGCTTGCCATCACCAACCCTCCGCGTCTTGATGCCCTTCATAGCTCCCCTCTCCCACACTCCCTTCATCTGCATGGTGGAACAAGGACTCACAGCCACTCCTCATCCGGCACCATCCAGCTGGCTCCAAAGTCATTGAAGTCAGGCACAACCACCCCATCGGGTCGCATGAAGTCGTCCTGCTGGCTCCCAGTGTATGTCCCACACAGCCCACAGAGTTTGCCCTTGTACTTCTCAGACACCTTCACTAGGAGCTCATGGTCCCCATTGAACTGCAGCTGCAGGCCCAGCTTGGTAGAAACCCGTACGTAGGAGCTGCTCAGGGAAATGGTCACACCGGGAACAGGAGAAGCAGGCAGGGAGACCGGAGCACCGTTGATCTGGAGAAGGGGGACAGAGGGAGACAGAAGCATAAAGAGGTGCCCTCTGCTGAGAGGTCATGGTTCCTCACTGGGGTAGTGCCAGTGCCAGTGAGCCAGAAGCACTGCTGGCATGAGAAACCCTGCCCAGGCCTATGAGGGCAGCAGCAACTGTACAGATGGGACACCAGAAGCTCAAGAAAGTAACCAAGAATCTGTGTCTGAACGAGCAGCCATATCTGCCCCTCTCAGAGCCCTGCCATGCTCTTCTATGGTCATGCAGCAGGCTCAGGGAATAGCAAGCTCTCCCTGGGGACAGAGGGGGATTTAAGGGTGTCCAGGGCATCTGGTGTTTCCAGATGTAGAAATGAAGGGCTTACGTAGACGGCCTTGTGCTCGCGCAGTGCAATGTGGAGGCCTTCGAGGGACAGTGCCACAGAGTTCAGAGCTGTCCAGCTCTGGCTGCCGCGATGTTTGTTGCGGGTGGTGACACTGAACCCGATGGAGGAGTTGTCACAGCCCGTCACCACCGTGTAGTTGCAGGAGCCCTGGAAGTGGTGGAGCTTCCCATCAAAGGTGCTGTAATGTGGGTCACCGTAGATGTGGCAGAGGGCAGTGCTGGCTGGGTAACAGCCCCTCTGGCCATCCTGGATCTTGCAGACCTCATCCTCGCCACAGGACAAGGCAGAGCAAACCATCTGGCCTTTGGCTTCACACCGGCACCGGCGAGTGCAGTTCTCATTCACTGAGTATTCGCCTTCCTGCAGGCGGGGAAACACCAAACCTCAGCATATGAGGCAGGAAGGTACAGGCAGGGGAGTGCTCTGGCAGGGGTGCAAACCAGGGCAGGGTTTTCACTCACAGTGTAGTAGTTGCCCTCAAAGAGGCAGCCACAGTTGGCCTCGGGCACACAGGTGTCTCCACTCAGGAGGAAACCAGAGCTACACGCACAGCCCTCCACACAAGGCTTGGAGCAGTTCTGTGGGGCTTGTCGGTCAGCACAGGTGGCAGGACAGCCGGTCATGCAGGGGTCATAGTAGCTGTTGGGGGGACACTGAAGGGCTGCAATGGGAAGGGGAAAATTAGGACCAGCAAGGCTTCAACCACGGACAGCCTTGTGGGAAGGGGAAGACCAAAGACTCGCTTTGGCCAGATGTTCAGAGCACAGGGTGTGGCCCATTTCCCTTTTGGCAATGGCAAAGCAGGTACTCACGGCAGAAGGTAGCATTCCTCCAGGGAAGCAAAGTCACACCAGCTGCCTGGCACGCGTCAGCATAGGCCTCCAGAGCAGCACACAGGAACTCCTGGCCACCATTCAGGGCACACAGGTCATACAAGCAGGTGTCAAAGTAGTCCTGGGGGTTGATCACACCGTGGCAAGTCTCAAAAGAGCTAGGCCTGGTTGTCAGTATGCCACAGAACCGGTCGGACCTGTAGAGCTTCTCCTCTTCTGCACTGCAGGGTGGGGAGGGGACGGGGACACCGCAGGAGGGGTCACTGTCTGGGACCTGCCAGCTCTCCCCCAGCGCATTGGAGTCTGCGGCTTGCTGCCCGTTGGGCATCATGTATTCGTCGTCTCTGCGGTTGTTGAAGTTCCCACACATGCCACAGGTCAGGTTGAAGTAGGTGGTGGGCACCTTCAGCTCTACCGAGTGGTCAGTGTCGTAGGACACTCTGAGGTTGAAGTCTGTCTCCAGGACAATGTAGCGACCACTCTTGCTCACCGTGATGGCCCCTCCCGCTGCACTCACCGGCAACGTCTGGCGCACGTCGTTCACCTACGGGACACACACCCCAGTGGGCCCCGAGCCTGTCCCCGGCCTTCCTGGCTGCTCCTGCCCAGGGAAAGCAGCTGCCGGCCCCGGCACGGCAAACAGCTGCCTGGGATGTCCTCACACCCCCACACCCCTGGGACTCGCAGAGCTGTGTGCTGTGTTCTGCACTCTGCTCAACATGGCCCATGATTCCCATTTGCCTCTTCCTCCCCCAGCCTCTCCTGAAGGGGAAAACAAAGCGACCCAGTGCCTTCAGGGGAGCCCACTCCCACCTGGTACGTGCCAGGCCCCGCCAAGAGAAGCCAGCCCTGCCTTGTAGCCACATCATGCTCATGCCAGCCCCACTGCCTACCAGCACGTGGCTCTTCTGCTGCTTGAGGATGACAATGCGCTGTCTGTACACCTCAACCACCACTTCACGCACGTAGGACACTCGGGTGTTGCCACGGTGCTCGTTCTTGGCCTCCACGTTGAAGTAGGGCAGGGAGGTGATGTTGGAGCACACTTTGGCCAGCGTGTAGGTGCAGTTGCCCATGAAGTTGTGCGTCACCTTGTCAAAGGTTTTGTAGTGGGGGTCTCCGTGGACGTGGCAGATGCCGTAGGAGTGTTCGAGGCACACAGGTTTCCCGTTCTGCACCCCACAGTACAGGCCCTCAGGGCAGGAGGCATTGAAGCACTGGACTTTGCTTCCCCGTGCAGGACACGTGCACTTGGAGGAGCAGGTGTCGTCCGTCCAGAACTCAGAGCCCACGGGGTAGTGCTGCCCATTGTGCCAGCACCCACACTGCTGGCTGGGCACACAGCGGTCATTGTAGAGCAGGTACCCACTGTCACACACACAGCCCTCCACGCACGGCAGGCTGCAGGTAACAGGAGCCGTTGGGTCCACACAGGTGGCAGGGCAGGCTGCAGCACAGGGCTCGTAGTGACTGTTGGCCGGACAAGTGATCGCTGCCGAGACAGAAGACCAGGCAATTACTTGGAGAACAGAATACTGCTTTCTGCTGAATATTCCCCTTTGAGAAAGTACCTCTCTCTATTTTCTCTATGATCCCTTTGGCTCCACTTGTGTTGTCAGTCCTACCCGATCAAAATGAAACAGAAAATGGTGCCTCTAATACTGATAACTACCTGTGAATCCCTACAGCCTATAGGGAGAATAGATCTTATTCCCCAGCTCACTCTTCCAATCCTGTCCTGTGTTTTCCTGAGTGTACTGATCCGTGGTACCATGTCTGGACTTACGGCAGAAGGTTGCGTTCCTCCACACAGGTATCTGGACACCGAGTGACTGGCAGGCATCTGCATAGGACTGCAAGCTCTTGCACAGGGCCTCACGGTCCAGCCCCAGCTCACACAGGTCATAGAAGCATGTGTCAAAGTAGTTGCTGGGGTTCAGCACAGCGTGGCACACCTGAAACGGGCCACTGGTGTCAGTGAGGAGCCCACAGAATTGGCTGCTGCCGATGAGTTGCTTGTCGGTCTCATTGCAGGCTGGAGTGGGCAGAGGTCCGGCTGAGCAGCTGTGGAAAGACAGGCAGAAGGGCCCTGAGTCATTTGTGGACTTCTTCTGGTGCCTCCTCCTCCTTCCCTTGCCCAGTGTGTCCCCAGCGCTGCTGGGGGCCATACCCACCTGCTGTTGTTGGACACCTCCCAGCTGTTGCCCAGGCTGGTGGAGTCTGGCTCCATTGCCCCTTCTGGGTTCTGGAAGTCATCTGCTGCCAGCCCGTTGTAGTTCCCACACATGCCACAAACCTTCTGCCCAAAGGTGCTCGGAAGTGTCACCTCCACCCGATGCTTCCCATCAAACTTGACTCTCAAGCCAAAGTCTGTCATGACCATGGTGTAGAACCCGCTGGACAAGACCTGCACGCCCGCGGATGGGCTACAAGGCAGGATCTCTACCACTCCATTGACCTGGAAGAACAAGAATTGAGACAGGATTGGAGCAGCCCATTTGGCACCGTTCTCTCCTCTTGCACAGTCCCACAGTGTCTCCCCCTCAAGCTTACCGTCACCACTCCACCCTGCCCCAGCCTTATCCGCTGGTCAGCCACATCAACGTCCACGTATCGGACATAGGACACGCGGGTGTTGCCTCCCCTGTGCTCATTGGCCGCTTCCACGTTGAAGGAGGGCAGGGAGCTGTTGCTCTCGCACAGCTTGGAGAGGGTGTAGGTGCAGGTGCCCATGAAATGGTGTAACTGCTTGTCGAACGTGTGGTAGTGAGGATCTCCTTCCACCACACAGGTGCCTGACAGTGGAAAGACCAGAGGAAACTTTCAGTTTAGCACCTCCTGCTGCCTCTTCTCCCCAGCTCACTTTGCTCAAAGAGCATCTGGTTCATGAGTGGTCTATTGGCTTTATGGACAAGCAGAGTTATTATAGATCTGTATCATCATAGTATTAATTTTAACAGACATACAGTTCAAAGCTACTCAAACACCTTCATGCTAGAAGCACAGCTGTGCCGCACAAACCCTTAGAAAGGGAAGAGGATTCTATGTGTGTCTTAATATCGAGGGAGACTGAAATCAATCAAATAACAGCCCTTAAATGCAAATGCACCATATACCCAGTATGGGTTTTGAAGAGGACTCAGAACTCTACCAATAATAGCAGTACCTGAGGTCATCCCAGGTGTTGTTGGTGGTGGTCTTGGTGTTGTCTGTGTTGTAATGTTAGGAAGTGGGGTAGAGGGTGTTGTAGGAAGTGGACCTATGGAGAGATAGAGGAATGTGTCAACATGGGCCTTTGTTGCAAGCAGCTAGCCCACCCTTCCTGAAAAACCCAACACGCTGACCTAAGAGACACAGGGCAGAGATGGCACTGTTATGCCTCTGCAAAAATGCTACCACCAGCAGAGCTGGGATATAGGAGGAGACACACCCCCCTTCAGTACAGACACTCCATCCTGAATAGTGGGCACTGGAGGAAGCAAAATGAGAAGTTTCAACAAGCAGAATCTGATGGGGATGGGAGGTGGCAGTACCTGATGTGGGAGTGGGTCTGGTTGGTGAGGTGGTGAGTACAGGCTGTGTTGTGGTGCCTGGCACAGGCCTCGTGGGTGTTGGTGTTGGCGGACCTAGCACAAGAGAGAGTTAGAGGAGATGTGCACCAACAGGGGAGTTTTGTTGCAGGCAGCTGATTCCCTCACCCTTCTGAAGTACCCAACATCATGCCCAGGCATGCCCAGGACAGGGATTGAAGAGTGCCATCTCAGGCAGAGCCGTCCCACTCAAGGGCTCTGCCACCAGCTTAGCTGAGTGACAATAGCAGGTAAGGCACTTCAGTACCTGTGGCCAATGTCTTGCCTGTGGGCCTTGTAACACATGAACTAAAACAGTGACTGCAGGCATTGCCATAGTTCCAGCTGCCCAGAGGAAAGCTGACTCGGGCACAGTCTGCCTCTGTGCCCAGAAACAAGCTGTGCTCCTGCCTCTAGCACAGCCTGCCACCTCAGTCGGTGACATGTCTCAAGCTGCCCTTCCCCAAGCCAAGCCTTGTACCTGCACAGGATCCCTTTTCAACGGAGAGATCATCCAATGCTACGTTGCTCCGCTCATCTTCACCCCATTCTCCCTCCAGCAAAATCTGAGGGAAGGAATGGTTCCCAGCATTAGCTCCTGCTGCATGTGTGAAGAGCCATTAGAAAGCATGGTTCCTCTGAGGTGGCAGTGAGAGCCTGTGGCCTTACCTGCATGTTTCCTGTGGTCTGCACCGTGACCTGTCCCAAGTGCCACCTGTCTCCATGGTTCCCAACTTCTTGCCAGACGAGCACTAGCTCATCACCCTTCTGCACATACACCCGCAGGGCCATTGTTTCAGCAGTTCCGTACATGTGGTACCAGAAGCGGAAGCAGAGTGTTCCTTCCCAGCTACATGCCGGACTGACTAGGTGAGCCACAAAGCCGGGGAGAGCATCAGCAGTCCCTTGCAGGAAGATGTAGTAGCCCTCTGAAACAAAGCACGAGCCACACTGTCACAGATGCACCAGAGCTACCCAAAGCAGCCAGGGACAACCCAAGCACCATTCTGGGAGCACCGCAGCTGCAGTTTCAGGCAGGCTAAAGGAGGGGGGAGCAAGCACAGCTCCTTCACAACCCTCCCCAGACCCAAATGCCTCTATGAATGTGCTCTCAGGGCCATGGCAGCTGTAGGCCTTGGACTGGGCAATGGCAACACCCCCAAAGCATTGCCACAGTCTTCACATGACTCTGCAGATTTGGAGGACCCTCATCTCTGGCTTCTGGAAAAGCCAGTATCTCGTAACAGAGACACAGACCCATTCCTCTTCCTGAGAGATAGACAGGTCATCCAGCTGTGCATTACATTCTCCCCTGCATGGCAGGTCCTCG